>NC_069505.1:29617988-29720572 GCF_027579735.1 Bombina bombina
CTCGTATCATGTCCTTCAGCGCTATCATAAATAGACCCCTAAAAGTGGAGCGCAAAATATTGCTTCCCCTAAAGCAATATTTGCACTCCACTTAGTAATACCAGTGTGCGCAAATGTGACCTGGTATTACAAGTTAGGTGCAATGCGAACGCAACCTCGTTTTCGCATTGCACAGAGGCTTTGTGCTTACAAGAGCGGGCTGCCATAGGCTCCAAAGGGAGTCTCGTTTTAATGCCGTGAGTCACAGCCCCAACGTAGCGCAGAAAAGGGGGTAAGTGGCTCAGTTATGGGCAGCAGATTGTAAATATATATGTATATGAATATATGCATACATATTTATGTGTTACTATGTGTATATACATATATATTTATGTGTTAGTATGTGTATATACATATATATTTATGTGTTAATATGTGTATATACATGTATATTTATGTGTTATTATGTGTATATACATATATATTTATGTGTTATTATGTGTATATACATATATATTTATGTGTTACTATGTGTATATACATATATATTTATGTGTTATTATGTGTATATACATATATATTTATGTGTTATTATGTGTATATACATATATATTTATGTGTTACTATGTGTATATACATATATATTTATGTGTTACTATGTGTATATACATATATATTTATGTGTTACTATGTGTATATACATATATATTTATGTGTTACTATGTGTATATACATATATATTTATGTGTTAGTATGCTTATATACATATATATTTATGTGTTACTATGTGCATATACATATATATTTATGTGTTACTATGTGTGTATATACATATATATTTATGTGTTATTATGTGTATATACATATATATTTATGTGTTATTATGTGTATATACATATATATTTATGTTACTATGTGTATATACAGATATATTTATGTGTTACTATGTGTATATACATATATATTTATGTGTTAGTATGTGTATATACATATATATTTATGTGTCAGTATGTGTATATACATATATATTTATGTGTTACTATGTGTATATACATATATATTTATGTGTTACTATGTGTATATATATATATATATATATATATATATATTTATGTGTTACTATGTGTATATACATATATATTTATGTGTTACTATGTGTATATACATATATATTTATGTGTTACTATGTGTATATACATATATATTTATGTGTCAGTATGTGTATATACATATATATTTATGTGTTACTATGTGTATATACATATATATTTATGTGTTAGTATGTGTATATATATATATATATTTATGTGTTACTATGTGTATATACATATATATTTATTTGTTACTATGTATATATATATATATTTATGTGTTAGTATGTGTATATACATATATATTTATGTGTTAGTATGTGTATATACATATATATTTATGTGTTACTATGTGTGTATACATATATATTTATGTGTTACTATGTGTATATACATATATATTTATGTGTTACTATGTGTATATACATATATATTTATGTGTTACTATGTGTGTATACATATATATTTATGTGTTAGTATGTGTATATACATATATATTTATGTGTTAGTATGTGTATATACATATATATTTATGTGTTACTATGTGTGTATACATATATATTTATGTGTTACTATGTGTATATACATATATATTTATGTGTTACTATGTGTATATACATATATATTTATGTGTTACTATGTGTATATACATATATATTTATGTGTTACTATGTGTATATATATATATTTATGTGTTACTATGTGTATATACATATATATTTATGTGTTACTATGTGTATATACATATACATTTATGTGTTACTATGTGTATATACATATATATTTATGTGTTACTATGTGTATATATATATATTTATGTGTTACTATGTGTATATACATATATATTTATGTGTTACTATGTGTATATACATATATATTTATGTGTTAGTATGTGTATATACATATATATTTATGTGTTACTATGTGTATATACATATATATTTATGTGTTAGTATGTGTATATACATATATATTTATGTGTTACTATGTGTATATATATATATTTATGTGTTACTATGTGTATATACATATATATTTATGTGTTACTATGTGTATATACATATACATTTATGTGTTACTATGTGTATATACATATATATTTATGTGTTACTATGTGTATATACATATACATTTATGTGTTACTATGTGTATATACATATATATTTATGTGTTACTATGTGTATATATATATATTTATGTGTTACTATGTGTATATACATATATATTTATGTGTTACTATGTGTATATACATATATATTTATGTGTTAATATGTGTATATACATGTATATTTATGTGTTAGTATGTGTATATACATATATATTTATGTGTTACTATATGTATATACATATATATTTATGTTAGTATGTGTATATACATATATATTTATGTGTTACTATGTGTATACATATATATTTATGTGTTAGTATGTGTATATACATATATATTTATGTGTTACTATGTGTATATACATATATATTTATGTGTTATTATGTGTATATACAGATATATTTATGTGTTACTATGTGTATATACATATATATTTATGTGTTATTATGTGTATATACATATATATTTATGTGTTACTATGTGTATATACATATATATTTATGTGTTATTATGTGTATATACATATATATTTATGTGTTACTATGTGTATATACATATATATTTATGTGTTAATATGTGTATATACATATATATTTATGTGTTACTGTGTGTATATACATATATATTTATGTGTTACTATGTGTATATACATATATATTTATGTGTTACTATGTGTATATACAGATATATTTATGTGTTACTATGTGTATATACATATATATTTATGTGTCAGTATGTGTATATACATATATATTTATTTGTTAGTATGTGTATATACATATATATTTATGTGTTTCTATGTGTATATACATATATATTTATGTGTTATTATGTGTATATACATATATATTTATGTGTTACTATGTGTATATACAGATATATTTATGTGTTACTATGTGTATATACATATATATTTATGTGTTACTATGTGTATATACATATATATTTATGTGTTATTATGTGTATATACATATATATTTATGTGTTATTATGTGTATATACATATATATTTATGTGTTACTATGTTTATATAAATATATATTTATGTGTTTTTATGTGTATATACATATATATTTATGTGTTACTATGTGTATATACATATATATTTATGTGTTAATATGTGTATATACATATATATTTATGTGTTACTGTGTGTATATACATATATATTTATGTGTTACTATGTGTATATACATATATATTTATGTGTTACTATGTGTATATACATATATATTTATGTGTTACTATGTGTATATACATATATATTTATGTGTTATTATGTGTATATACATATATATTTATATGTTACTATGTGTATATACATATATATTTATGTGTTATTATGTGTATATACATATATATTTATGTGTTACTATGTGTATATGCATATATATGTATGTGTTATTATGTGTATATACATATATATTTATGTGTTACTATGTGTATATACAGATATATTTATGTGTTACTATGTGTATATACAGATATATTTATGTGTTACTATGTGTATATACATATATATTTATGTGTTACTATGTGTATATACATATATATTTATGTGTTACTATGTGTATATACATATATATATTTATGTGTTATTATGTGTATATACATATTTATTTATGTGTTAGTATGTGTATATACATATATATTTATGTGTTATTATGTGTATATCCATATATATTTATCTGTTACTATGTGTATATACATATATATTTATGTGTTACTGTGTGTATATACATATATATTTATGTGTTATTATGTGTATATACATATATATTTATGTGTTATTATGTGTATATACATATATATTTATGTGTTATTATGTGTATATACATATATATTTATGTGTTATTATGTGTATATACATATATATTTATGTGTTACTATGTGTATATACATATATATTTATGTGTTACTATGTGTATATACATATATATTTATGTGTTACTATGTGTATATACATATATATTTATGTGTTACTATGTGTATATAAATATATATTTATGTGTTACTATGTGTATATACATATATATTTATGTGTTATTATGTGTATATACATATATATATTTATGTGTTAGTATGTGTATATACATATATATTTATGTGTTACTATGTGTATATACATATATATTTATGTGTTACTATGTGTATATACAGATATATTTATGTGTTACTATGTGTATATACATATATATGTATGTGTTATTATGTGTATATACATATATATTTATGTGTTACTATGTGTATATAAATATATATTTATGTGTTATTATGTGTATATACATATATATTTATGTGTTACTGTGTGTATATACATATATATTTATGTGTTACTATGTGTATATACATATATATTTTTGTGTTACTATGTGTATATACATATATATTTATGTTACTATGTGTATATACATATATATTTATGTGTTACTATGTGTATATACATATATATTTATGTGTTACTATGTGTATATACATATATATTTATGTGTTACTATGTGTATATACATATATATTTATGTGTTACTGTGTGTATATACATATATATAGTTATGTGTTATTATGTGTATATACATATATATTTATGTGTTACTATGTGTATATACATATATATTTATGTGTCAGTATGTGTATATACATATATATTTATGTGTTACTATGTGTATATACATATATATTTATGTGTTATTATGTGTATATCCATATATATTTATCTGTTACTATGTGTATATACATATATATTTATGTGTTATTATGTGTATATACATATATATTTATGTGTTACTATGTGTATATACATATATATTTATGTTAGTATGTGTATATACATATATATTTATGTGTTACTATGTGTATACATATATATTTATGTGTTAGTATGTGTATATACATATATATTTATGTGTTACTATGTGTATATACATATATATTTATGTGTTATTATGTGTATATACAGATATATTTATGTGTTACTATGTGTATATACATATATATTTATGTGTTATTATGTGTATATACATATATATTTATGTGTTACTATGTGTATATACATATATATTTATGTGTTACTATGTATATATACATATATATTTATGTGTTATTATGTGTATATACATATATATTTATGTGTTACTATGTGTATATACATATATATTTATGTGTTACTATGTGTATATACATATATAATTATGTGTTACTGTGTGTATATACATATATATTTATGTGTTACTATGTGTATATACATATATAATTATGTGTTACTATGTGTATATACAGATATATTTATGTATTACTATGTGTATATACAGATATATTTATGTGTTACTATGTGTATATACATATATATTTATGTGTTAGTATGTGTATATACATATATATTTATGTGTTACTATGTGTATATACATATATATTTATGTGTTATTATGTGTATATACATATATATTTATGTGTTACTATGTGTATATACATATATATTTATGTGTTACTATGTGTATATACATATATATTTATGTGTTACTATGTGTATATACATATATATTTATGTGTTATTATGTGTATATACATATATATTTATGTGTTATTATGTATATATACATATATATTTATGTGTTATTATGTTTATATAAATATATATTTATGTGTTTTTATGTGTATATACATATATATTTATGTGTTACTATGTGTATATACATATATATTTATGTGTTACTATGTGTATATACATATATATTTATGTGTTACTATGTGTATATACATATATATTTATGTGTTACTATGTGTATATACATATATATTTATGTGTTACTATGTGTATATACATATATATTTATGTGTTACTATGTGTATATACATATATATTTATGTGTTATTATGTGTATATACATTTATATTTATATGTTACTATGTGTATATACATATATATTTATGTGTTATTATGTGTATATACATATATATTTATGTGTTACTATGTGTATATGCATATATATGTATGTGTTATTATGTGTATATACATATATATGTATGTGTTACTATGTGTATATACAGATATATTTATGTGTTACTATGTGTATATACAGATATATTTATGTGTTACTATGTGTATATACATATATATTTATGTGTTACTATGTGTATATACATATATATTTATGTGTTACTATGTGTATATACATATATATATTTATGTGTTATTATGTGTATATACATATTTATTTATGTGTTAGTATGTGTATATACATATATATTTATGTGTTATTATGTGTATATACATATATATTTATCTGTTACTATGTGTATATACATATATATTTATGTGTTACTGTGTGTATATACATATATATTTATGTGTTATTATGTGTATATACATACATATTTATGTGTTATTATGTGTATATACATATATATTTATGTGTTATTATGTGTATATACATATATATTTATGTGTTATTATGTGTATATACATATATATTTATGTGTTATTATGTGTATATACATATATATTTATGTGTTACTATGTGTATATACATATATATTTATGTGTTAGTATGTGTATATACATATATATTTATGTGTTACTATGTGTATATACATATATATTTATGTGTTACTATGTGTATATAAATATATATTTATGTGTTATTATGTGTATATACATATATATTTATGTGTTACTATGTGTATATACATATATATTTATGTGTTACTATGTGTATATACATATATATTTATGTGTTACTATGTGTATATACATATATATTTATGTGTTACTATGTGTATATAAATATATATTTATGTGTTACTATGTGTATATACATATATATTTATGTGTTATTATGTGTATATACATATATATATTTATGTGTTAGTATGTGTATATACATATATATGTATGTGTTACTATGTGTATATACATATATATTTATGTGTTACTATGTGTATATACATATATATTTATGTGTTACTATGTGTATATACAGATATATTTATGTGTTACTATGTGTATATACATATATATGTATGTGTTATTATGTGTATATACATATATATTTATGTGTTACTATGTGTATATAAATATATATTTATGTGTTATTATGTGTATATACATATATATTTATGTGTTACTGTGTGTATATACATATATATTTATGTGTTACTATGTGTATATACATATATATTTTTGTGTTACTATGTGTATATACATATATATTTATGTGTTACTATGTGTATATACATATATATTTATGTGTTACTATGTGTATATACATATATATTTATGTGTTACTATGTGTATATACATATATATTTATGTGTTACTATGTGTATATACATATATATTTATGTGTTACTGTGTGTATATACATATATATATTTATGTGTTACTATGTGTATATACAGATATATTTATGTGTTACTATGTGTATATACATATATATTTATGTGTCAGTATGTGTATATACATATATATTTATGTGTTACTATGTGTATATACATATATATTTATGTGTTATTATGTGTATATACATATATATTTATGTGTTACTATGTGTATATACATATATATTTATGTGTTATTATGTGTATATACATATATATTTATGTGTTACTGTGTGTATATACATATATATTTATGTGTTATTATGTGTATATACATATATATTTATGTGTTACTATGTGTATATACATATATATTTATGTGTTATTATGTGTATATACATATATATTTATGTGTTACTATGTGTATATACATATATATTTATGTGTTATTATGTGTATATACATATATATTTATGTGTTACTATGTATATACATATATATTTATGTGTTATTATGTGTATATACATATATATTTATGTGTTACTATGTGTATATACATATATATTTATGTGTTATTATGTGTATATACATATATATTTATGTGCTACTATGTGTATATACATATATATTTATGTGTTATTATGTGTATATACATATATATTTATGTGTTACTATGTGTATACATATATATTTATGTGTTATTATGTGTATATACATATATATTTATGTGTTACTATGTGTATATACATATATATTTATGTGATACTATGTGTATATACATATATATTTGTGTTATTATGTGTATATACATATATATTTATGTGTTAGTATGTGTATATACATATATATTTATGTGTTACTATGTGTATATACATATATATTTATGTGTTAGTATGTGTATATACATATATATTTATGTGCTACTATGTGTATATACATATATATTTATGTGTTACTATGTGTATATACATATATATTTATGTGTTAGTATGTGTATATACATATATATTATGTGTTATTATGTGTATATACATATATATTTATGTGTTACTATGTGTATATACATATATATTTATGTGTTACTATATGTATATACATATATATTTATGTGTTACTATTAGGGATGGGCGAATGTGTAAAATTTCGAATTTCGAAAATAGAACGAATGTTATTATCGAAATTCGAATTATAAATTCGAATGTCGGTAAGAACGAAGATTCTATAAAATTCGATTTTCGAATTTTTTTCTAGGTTCCGAATGTGACATTCGTTTTCGAATGTCACATTCGTTTTCGAATGTCACAATCGAAATCGAATGCGACATTCGAAATCGAATGTGACATTCAATTTCGAATTTGTATAATATATTTCGAATGTGCATATTCCATTTCGAAAGTGCATATTCGATTTCGAATGTAACTTCCTTTTTCGAATGCGTATTTCCGTTTTCGAAATGCACTTTCGATTTCGAATGTCATTTTCGATTTCGATTGAAAATAAAAGAAATAATATACATTCGAAATTCGAAAATATGTATTCGATTTTTAAACATATTTAAATCTAATTGAATAACATTATTTCGATTATCACATTCGAAAAATTCGATTTAAATCGAATTTTCGAAATGTATCAAAAAATGTATCTTTTTGGCTGTGTTCTAGAACAAAATTTTTTTCAGGGAGAAAAACAACTAATATCAGACACTTCAGAGCTGTGGGTGAGACAGGTTGGTTTGTCGCATAGCTTCTGTATTTATTTTTCTATTTGGATATAATTTCTCTTTGTTTGTGTGCTATTTGTTTTATTTTGTTGTCTTTTTAAAACACAGCAAGCAGCAAATTTAGTATAACAAACAGAAAACTTTTGAGGAGTAGTATATTTTTTATTCTTAGTTTAACTTAAAAAAAAAAAAACATGTCTTTACCTGTTGGTAGTATCTCCCCTGATGGGCAAGATAGGAGGAGTGCATCAGCTGGTGCTGATGTTGTTGCGGGTTTTAGCGATGATGTTGCTTTGAAATCCTCAGTTAATGATGGAAATGGATCGCATACCGCTGGTGATCCAAGTACTTCTTTGGCTGCAGGATTTGAAGAGCACTCATTCCTAACTGATGTGGACCTGCAGGATATGTTGTCTCCTAATGTTACTGGGATTCCTCATTCTGCAGCAAGTCAAGTCAAGGCTTTTCCAACCTTTGATATTGACTTAAGTGGGGAAGAATCAAGTGCCAATTTAGATGATTCCGGGGAGAAGTTAAGTTCTATGCGAACTTCTTCTCCCATGGCGGCGGATGTCATCCACCATTCGGTGCAATTGGGACTTGATTCTTCTTTGCATGATGTGTCAGCTGACACATCAGATGCAATGGGGTCAGAATTAGTTGTTGTACCTGAGTGTGGTGTAAATTCCCAGCACTCTGGTGTTGCTGCGCCTGTGGAGGCCGGGGTCCACCGCCCAGCAACTCCAGGTGTTACAGGTACAATAGTTGCTTCTGACGACACCACTATTTCTACATCTGCCACTACCTTACCCTCTTCTGATGTACCGGTGTCTCTCACCATGCCTGCTGAATCACAGCGCAGGCATGACGCTGGAGTTGTTAAATCCAGACTCAGGTCGTGGGTATGGGAACATTTTTGTATTCCTGATGGCTCCAGTGTAAATGAAGCACTGCAGGTGCAGTGTATTCATTGTGGGAAGAGCATCAAGAGGGGGAAAGGAGGGAGATTGGGCACTACTGCCCTTACGCATCACCTCTCCATTGTGCACAAGGAGATAGAGAGGCCAGGTTCTAAAAAAGGACTTGCAACTCCTTGTGCTGACAGTGGAGAAGGAGCGAGCTCCCCAGTGGTTGGACCCCCTCCTCCAGTTTCACAAACCACAGGCACTACACCCAGCAGGAGTGTGGTGGATAGTCCATCAACTAGTTCTGGAATCTCCAAGAAATCTCGGTTTCGGAAATCCAAAACTGTTGCTGGACAGTCGAAGGGGTTGCGTACTTCCAGGATAAGACCCCGTCCTGGAAGTGTTGCGGCACCAGTGGTGCCGTCAACAAGCTCAATGACAGCCACGACAAGTGTAGCTGTGCCCCTTCCTTCCTCTTCTCCTCTACAGTCCTCTGTAACGCCAGCCTCAGCTGTAATAGCTGGGTCGGCTACATCACCAGCACCTTTTTCACCGGTTTCCCCCCCCCCCAGTCCCCTACACATACAATGCAGGTAGGGTCATCTTTTGACCTTACTGCAGGTGGCTGTCAAAGGATTTTTCGCCTTTGTGGCTTAGTATGTGGTGTGTGCTTGAAGGTGGTGTCATATGGAGAATGTGTTGCTTCAAGCAGATATGCCGCTTTTCGTGCTCATTTGGCTGAGAAGCACCCTGAGGAGCTCAGGAGATTAGAAGAGGGCTTGTTATAGTTAACCTCCCCCCCAAAAAAAAAAAAAAATCAGTGCCTCATTTTGAGAGCACTTAAAGGGGTCTTCTTGTTGCTGAAAGCAATTTTTAGCTTTCACAACATTATTGGTATTATTTCCCTTTGTCCATTGCCCCTGTTATAAAATTAGTTGTGACTTATAAGAATGCAGGACCTGCGTCACTTCCGGTGACATGACATCTGCTGTTGGAGGTGTGTGGTGCTCACTGCACATGCGCAAGAGGCCCATCCTCCTAAAATCAGCATTTGAAGCCTACACAACAGGTCAAGGAATTATATGGGCAGTATACTTCATTGCACAGGCACGCAGAATACTGCACATGCGGACACACACAACCCGACTCCTCACGCTCAGTTTAATAAACTGCATCTGATGGTCCATAATTTTTACCGGTGATTTGGCCTTTAGTGCGCATGCCTGTTTACGGCAGTGTGTGCATGCAAACTAAAGGCCAAATCACCTGTAAAAATTATGGACCATCTGATGCAGTTTATTAAACTGAGCGTGAGGAGTCGGGTTGTGTGTGTCCACATGTGCGGTATTCTTTGTGCCTGTGCAATGAAGTATACTGCCCATATAATTCCTTGACCCGTTGTGTAGGCTTCAACTGCTGATTTTAGGAGGATGGGCTTCTTGCGCATGTGCAGTGAGCACCACACACCTCCAACAGCAGATGTCATGTCACCGGAAGTGACGCGGGTCCTGCATTCTTATATGTCAAGAGTCAGACTAATTTTAGAACAACCCTCTCCCACAAAAAAAAATATACTACTCCTCTAGGTTTATTTTCCCTGTTTGTTTTGTTTACCCTCTTAAAGGGATTATTGTTTGCTGGAATTGCTGCTTGCTGTGTTTTTTTCTGTTTTGTATTTTTTTATGTCCTAGTGCTAACAGTACCAACCACTACCTTGCCTTCCATCACTTTTTTAGGTCATAGGTAGCATAGTTTATTTTAATAATATATATATATACTGTTATATAAAAAATATATATATATAAAAAAATATATATAAAAATATATATATAAAAAAAAATATAAAAAACAAAAATATAAAAAAAAATTTAAAAATATATAAAAAAAAAAAAAAATATATAAAACAAATATAAAAACAAAAAAAAAAAGTTCCTTTTTTTGCATTTTCCCTTTTTATTTTTAAAGGGATATTTAAAACTAAATTTGTCACTGTTCAGACAGCATACATTTTCAGTTCTTTATTTACTTCTACTGTACAGATATTGTTTTCTCTTGGTATCTTTGTTAAAATCAAGCAGGAACAAAAGCTCAGGAGTGTGCACGTCTCTTGATCCCTAAATGGCAGCAGTTTTGCAAGAGTGATTTGAAAGAGCACTAGATTTCTGCACCATTTCTTTCCATTTAGGGGTTCAGAATGCCTTGCCTCTACCTAGCTATCTTGTTTTCAACAAATAATATCAAGCGATATTTGTGATACATTTCCTAAATAGAATAAAATGGTAAACTTATTTAAAGTCACAGTATACATCAGAATTGTTATTTTTTTCAAAGATAGATAATCCCTTTATTACACACCCAGTCCCTAGTTTTGCATAACCAATGTTGTTATGTTAATACACTTTTTACCTCTGTGATTGCCTTTTATTTAAGCCTCTGCAGACTGCCCCCTTATCTCAGTTCTTTAGACAGACTTGCATTTCATCCAATCAGTGCTGGCTCATAGTTAATTTAAAGTGTCTGAGCACAGTGTTATCTATTTGACACACATGAAATAACACCCTTTATTGGTGAAAAAATATAAAAATGCATTCAGAATAGAGGCGGCTCTCCAGGTCTAAGAAATTAGTATATAAACCTGCTGCTAGGTTAACCTTTCAAATAATAATACCAATAGAACAAAGTAAAATTGGTGATAAAAGTAGATATGAAAATTGTTTCAAGTGACATGCCCTATCTGAATCATGCAAGTTTATTTTGTACTAGACTGTCCCTTTAAAATTGCTGCGCTATGTAGGGGGCGTCTTTCATTGTCCACATTACATTTTCGGTTTGTATCTCTTTCTTATTCTAAACTCTCTATTCTCCTCTACTCTTTCTAATGAAAAAAAACCTTCAACAAAAATATAATAAAAAATCAAATCCTTTTTTTTTGTTAAAGGCACATTCAAAACCAGAATGTTTGTTGTATAAAAAGATAGATAATCCCTTTATTATTACACATTCCCTAGTTTTGCATAACCATTGCGGTTATATTAATACACTTTTAACCTCTGTGATTTCCTTTAATTTAAGGCTCTGCAGACTGCCCCCTTATCTCAGTTATTTTGATAGACTTGCATTTCATCCAATCAGTGCTGGCTCATAGCTAACTTAAAGTGTCTGAGCACAGTGTTATCTATTTGACACACATGAACTAACACCCTATATTGGTGAAAAAATATAAAAATGCATTCAGAATAGAGGCGGCTCTCAAGGTCTAAGAAATTAGCCTGTGAAAGAGCATATGGTTAAGTTCCCAATTCACTTCTACTGTACTGACAAGTGACAACATGTATTGTCTTCTCTGGGTATTTTTTAAGAAAATAAGCAGGTAGCAAATTTCAGGACTGTGCACGTCTCTTGATCAACACTAAATGCCAGCAGTTTTGCATGAATGATTTGAAAGAGCACTAGATGTCTTCATTATCTCCTGCCATTTAGGGTTCCAGAATGCCTTGCCTCTACCTAGCAGTGACGTGCAGTAGACGGTGACTGAGGTCAGAGCCTGGTGGTTGTTGTAGGGCACTGCCAAGGGCTATACAACGCACAAGACACATATATAAAACCCAATAGAGTTAGCTTAAAGGGACAGTCAACACCAGATTTTTTGTTGTTTAAAAATATAGATAATCCCTTTGCTTTATTATTACCCATTCGTCAGTTTTGTATAAACCAAAACAGCTATAATAATAATAGACGTATTAGCTCTGTAATTACCTTGTATGTAAGCCTATGCAAACTTCCCTGTTATTTCAGTCACTTTGATCGACTAACATTTTAGCCATTCAGTGCTCACTCCTAGGTAAATTCACATGCGTGAGCTCAATGTTATCTTTACGAAATACATGAACTAATGCCCTCTAGTGTTGAAAAACGGTCAAAATGCATTCAGATTCGAGGCTGTCTTCAAGGGCTAAGAAATTAGTAATTGCTGTATATGATTATGAACCTCCTAGGTTTAGCTTTCAAGTATACCAAGAGAACAAATCAAATTTTTTTAAAAAACTAAATTTGTAAGTTGTTTAAAATTTACATGCCCTATTTCAATCATGTAAATTTTCTTTTGTATTTTACTGTCCCTTTAAAGTTACGATTAAATTACATGACAATTAGCATTCTTTACAACACACGCAATCGCATACAGGTAAGAAAATAATTAAATAGTTGTTAAATATATGCAAATGTAGTACCAA
Organism: Bombina bombina; assembly: GCF_027579735.1. Classification (NCBI taxonomy): domain Eukaryota; kingdom Metazoa; phylum Chordata; class Amphibia; order Anura; family Bombinatoridae; genus Bombina; species Bombina bombina. The sequence continues at coordinate 29,632,337 of NC_069505.1, forward strand.
TATTTATACCTATCAACACAAATGGTACACAGAGGCAAGTGATATGGGTTTGAGGCGTATGAGCACTTACAGCTAGAGTATGGGCTGTGCTGGTATACAGCCTGGCAGTTAATATGTGTACAAGGCTGGATGACATTCATTTTTATCCTAGATATTGTTTTAATTTTTTGTTTGCATTGTAAGTAAACTATTTTCACAGGCCTGTATACAATCAAACTTTTATTTTGTAACTATCTCATCATCAACATTTATGATATGTCCAAACATACACACTCACTCATACACTAATATACACTATAATTGTAATATAGAGTTAAAATAGCAAATATACACTATAATTGTAATATAGAGTTAAAATAGCAAATAGCTTAAGTGGACAAGTGATGTTATTCATATAACAAGTAACAAGTAGTTTCATCATTCCTTAAGGGTGTACAGAGTTGTATTTTTATAAAATATCATTGAAAGCAGAAATTTAAACACCATTACAAGCAAAAAACCATTACTTTAATATTTCATAACAGCTTATTATTTACTGCATGCATTAACCATTATTCTGTTTTTTTTCAAATATACTTCAGCACAACAATATGGAAAGATAGTTCATATCAATAATGATACCTTATAAATAACATTAAAGCCATAACTTTGTCAAAAATTTATGCTCCTAAGCAAACCACAGATATAGGAGTAATTTGTAAATTCCATAAGTTATCTCACGTCACAATACCAATCGCGTGATTCGATATGCTGGAGCAACTCGGAGCTTACCAGTCCACCTCAGCATTTGCTGTGAGTTGTTTGACTCTCATCTAGGGCGCCCCTTCATTCTGTTTTAACCACAGATATAGGAGAAATTTGCAAATTCCATCTCACGTCACAATACCAATCGTGTGATTCGATATACTGGAGCGACTCAGAGCTCACCGGTCCCCCTCGGTATTTGTTGTGAGCTGTTTGACTCTCGTCTAGGGCGCCCCTTCATTCCTTTTTAACCACATATATAGGAGAAATTTACAAATTCCAATAGTTATCTCACAATACCAATCGAGTGATTCGATTTGCTAGACGGACTCGGAGTCGGAGCTTAACGGTCCCCCCAGGGTATTTGCTGTGATAGACAATTAGCATTATATGGACATGGACTCTTCATTAATATGGCTTCAAATGTTATGTATAAGGCACAATTATTGATATGAACTTTCTTTTCATATTGTTGTTCTGAAGTATCTTTTGAAAAACCAAGAATAATGGTTATGCATGCAGTAAATAATAAGCTGTTATGAAATATTAAAGTAATGGTTTTGTGCTTGTAATGGTGTATACATTTCTGCTTTCATGGATATGTTATAAAGTTACAATACAACTCCTTGCACTGTTATGTTATCAATGATGAAACTGGTTGTTGTTACATGGATAATTGTCAGTTGTCAGCTTCAGCTGTTTGATATTAATTCTATGTGTGTTAAGTTTTCAGCGCTGGACTTCAAATACTTAGGCCTCTTTTATGATAACCTCCTCCTGCTTATAAAAAATGTGATAAGTGATAGAATAAATTAAAAGTGGCACTACAATAGCTTTAAGTATTAAAAACTATGGTTAAAAATAATTAATAGATTTGCTGATAAGAAGTGATAAGTATAAAATTCTTACACACTCAATATAAAGTAATGTGTGATGATAATATACAAATAAACCACAATAGGAGAAATAGCAACAAAAACATAGATTGATTTAATATAATAAGATGATAAACGAATAACACTTGATAACAGGAAGCAGCAAGAAATTTAAGCATATAGAAAACATTTTCTGTAGATTTTGCTTTTTCAATAATGCATGGACAATCAAAATAAACAATGTATACAATACATCAAACCATCTTAATGAATTTTGTTGAACTGAACAATTCATATATAAAAGAGAGAGAGCACATAATATAAATATTCTTAATTGACATAAAATGAATCCTTTCTGAAAAAAAATAATCCAATGGATCAGTATAGAAAATTTACTTATCCCATTTTTTTTTTTTAAAAGACCTGAAATCGGGTGAAACGCTTAGAAAGCTGTGTATTTTTAAAAGCTGTACCCAGGATTTGTTTCCTTATATCAAATAAAGATCCCTAACCAAACTGGGAAGTTTGCAAGCTGTCTACTGCTTCCTGCGTACATTTAAGTAATAAGAGCAGGAAAATCACTGAGAAAAGAAACACCGGTTTACCACGGTGACTTGCGCAAGTCTGAAAAGAACTGGGACAAACAATCATCTACAATCATTACCGAGCACCGACATCATAAGCCTGCAAGATATCATATTGTGGACTCTAAAGGGTGAGATTACCTGCACAGCAGGCCACGTATATATCCACCTAAGGTATAAAGAAACACCGGTTTACCACGGTGACTTGCGCAAGTCTGAAAAAAACTGGGTCCAACAATCATCTACAATCATTACCGAGCACCGACATCATAAGCCTGCAAGATATCATATTGTGGACTCTAAAGGGTGAGATTACCTGCACAGCATGCCAGGTATATATCCACCTAATGTATGAATCTGACAAGTAAGATCTGTGTGTACTAAACTGTGCTCCTAACATTTCACAGCGGGACTCTGAAAGTTTTGATAGTGGCTGTCCACTACTATTTTTACTGAACTACTAATCATAACTTTTAAGAAATAAATTGAAACTACAAATTGTGACCGCAAAAAGACTATTACCTTTAACTATAGGTACAGCTAAGATACAAAACAACTTTTAAGTGATAAATTGAAACTACATTTTTGGGACGCTAAAAGACTATTAGCTTTAACTATAGGTACAGCTAAAGATACCAAAACGCCTACCTATTTGACATGCTTTTTTTTTTTTAAAAAAAGGTAATTCTCTATAATGATCCATTGGATTAATTATTTTAAGAAAGGAATCATTTTATGTCGATCAAGACTTTTTAAATTCTGGGCTCTCTCTCTTTTATATATGAATTTTGCAACCAAATTCATTAAGTTGGTTTGATGTAGACATTCTTTCATTTGATTGTCTTATTTTATTTTGTTTGTCCATGCATTATTAAAAAAGCTAAATCTACCAAAAATATTTTTTATATGCTTAATTTTTTTTCTGCTTCCTTTTATCAAGTGTTATTCGTTTATCATCTTTTTATATTAAATCAATCTATGTTTTTCTAGCTAATTCTCCTATTGTGGTTTATTTGTATATTATCATCACACATTACTTTATATTGATTGTGTAAGAATTTTATAATTATTACTTATTATCATCAAATTTTGTTATTACTTTTACCCATAGTTTTTAATACTTAAAGCTATTGTAGCGCTACTTTTAATTTATTCTATCACTTATCATATTAATTTTATGTGACTTGCAGTTTGCAAAATGAATGCATTACTTTCAATATATATATATATATATATATATATATATATATATATATATATATATATATATATATATATATATATATACACACACACACACATATATATATATATATATATATATATATACACACACACGTACACTACCAACACACTCTGACACATATTTTATACACACTATGGGAGCTGCCTCAGATTGGGTTTATTCTTGTCTGCTTTGAGCTGCAACAACTCTGTGGGTGGTGCTGGACGCTGGTGCTCGCGGCTCATAGGAAATACTAGTCATGGTGAGCAATGGATCTAAGCAGACCTGTAGTGCTCACTCACTGCCTCTCAGTCTCTCCATAACTTAACAAGTGAATAAAATATATGTATTTGTTATTTAGAAATATTAATTGTTTGTATTCATTCAGTTTTGACCGCATATGGCCAGTGCCCCTGACTGCACGTCCCTGCTACCTAGGTATCTAGTTTTACTTTTCAGAAAAAGATTATCAAGCGATATTTTATGTACATTTCCTAAATAAAAGTACATTAAATGGGAAACCTATTTTAAATTGCTGCACTCATTAAAGGGCGTCTCACATTGTCCTCATGAATTTTTATGTGTTTAATTATATCTCTTATTCTAAACTCTGTTGTCTTTTCTCTACTTTACACGCACACACTCTGTCTCATACACACACATACACAAAAAAACTAAACAAAAACAAATAAATCAAAAACAATCCCTTTTATGTGTTAGTTAAAGCAGTTTGCCTTGACAATTTCTTTGCAGGGAATGGTATATTTATTATTTAACCCTAAATTTGTCACTGTTCAGACAGAGCAAAAGTTTTAAGTTCTCTAGTTACTTCTACTGTACTGACATTGTTTTCTCTGGGTATCTTTGTTGAAATTAAGTAGGAATAAAAGCTCAGGAGTGTGCACGTCTCTTGATCACTAAATGGCAGCAGTCTTGCAAGAATGAATTGAAACAGCACTGGATGTCTGCAGTCTGCACTATTTCCTGCCATTTAGGGGCCCAGAATGCCTTGCCTCTACCTAGGTATCTTGTTTTCAACATAGATTATCAAGCGATATTTGTTGTACATTTCCTAAATCGAATTTAATCGGAAACTTATTGAAAATTGCTGCACTCTGTAGTTGGGCGTCACTCATTATGCATATGAAATTGAAGGCTTTTATATCTTTTTTTTGTGGTTTGGTACGGTAAGTACTAGGTACATTATTAATTTAAAATGAATCACATGATCACCTTGCTAACTTGGAAGTTTTTCTAACACCAAGGATGGCATGATTTAGGCCAAACATTTCACCCCCAATAATTTAAAACAAAAGGTGTACAATTGTATATTTAAAAAGAAATTAATGTTGAAAAATTTTCAAATCTTTATCTAATCAACAATTTGAAGTTTAATTTTGACATTATCTTTTTAATGCTTGACACACCTTTTTAAAAGCCTCTCTCTTAAAATGCACATGGTATTGTGCCATCCATGCCACCATGGTAGTTTACTTTTGAAACATGCCGAGAATGGAATGGATTTTTAATTCCCCTGTAAATTTGCTTCCTTCCAGTTATCCTTTTTAGAATACTTTGCAATTGATTATGGTCTGTAATAGCGGACCTCTTAAAGGGACATCACATGCTATTTAAAAACAGCTAATAATAAATTAATTAATTGTTTTAAGGATTGTGCAAGTTCAATTTTAACATTGAAGATTGCATCTAAATGTGCAGTGCACATCACAAATACTCAGCCTGAGTCTTGCTAATTGACTTAGTTATTGATCATCTTTAAGATTAACAGAATATATAAAAAGATGAGCTAATCAAAAAAAGAAATATTACACAAAACCAGTGAATAAACACTGCAGTGCACAAATACACATTTACTGAGTGAAATATTTAATAAATGTTCAAAATTGTTCATTCTCAGACAGTCACACAGCACAGAGATGAAGCAGTTACAAGTTGGTTCCTTTTTTTTCTTGTAGACAAGAAATATTTAGACATATTATCTCTAAAGTAAAACAAAACAACTATTGATAATTTTATTGACAAATTTTTGTTCATTGAAGATAATCAAATCAGTCACGCTTGACTTTAGTCTCTGTCTCACCCACAGCTCTTGTGTCAAACTAAATTTTATTGTAAGATTAAGAAAATCTATACCTTGTATAGAAATTAGTGACCACAAAAAAAATACATTTTCTAACTTTGAAAAAGAAAAAAAAAAAAAGATCCGAAAGTAATGTTTTTTAGTCTATTATAATATTAAAAAAGGTGAAATGTGTTGAGATATAAAAATACATCAACCATAGGCAGCCCGTTTCGCCATCTTTGTGCCTCATTCATTTTCCAAAATCTTATTTTTTGTATGGTTGATGTTCAACTCAACTCAAGCATTTCATCTTTTTGAGATTTTATATCTATATTTAAAATTAAAATACTCAATTCCTCATTTATTCCTTAAAACTTCAGAATCTTATGATATGATGATCATTGATAGAGGATCACATGTGAAATAATCTACCATAGGTGGTATTTTTTAATCGGTTACTATACTAACCTTCCTCTATAACCAACCATTTAAAGGGACATGAAACCTTTCTTTTGTAATGTCCTTTTTATATTTCACAAGTATTTATCATAAATATTTTTTTTTTACATTTTAAACATTGATACTTAGTAATATTTAATTGGAGGAGGCTCATATGGGCCAAACAGGCTGTCTATGGCTGGTGATGTTAATCACTCAAATTACACATTGAGTGAAATAATTAACCTACGCCATACTGACGAGCCCCAAGATAGGGCGAAACAGTCTTATTTCATTCATAACCCCCCTCTATTAAATTACTGTAGTTGATTAGGTAGGTTACTATGGAGGCAGGGGTGTATATTTTGGCCTTGGCAAACAAGGCCCTTGCCTAGGGCAGCATATATGTGAGCGGTGCAGTAGATTTGTTGTGGCTATATTTCATAGAGTTATTTTAGAAGTATTATACAGGTATCTAATGAGAGACTTAGTTTACGAAACTTAAAATCAAGGGAGTATAATAAGAGAGGTAACTCTGAACCTTTCTTTTATTCGAATAGCTATTACATTTAGTTTTCTTGCATTTACAACACTCAGCATTGTGCTTGCAAAGTATTGAATCTGAGTTTTTCTACATATATTGTAGTAATAGTTGTGTATTTGTATGTGTGAGTGTATATATTTATATATATGTGTGTGTGTGTGCACGTGCGCATGTGTGACAGTGTCTATGTGCATAACTTTGTATGTGTCTGTGATTATGTAGGTCACTCTCTGTGCAAGTGTTTTGCAAGCTCTGGTGGACGTTTACTTTGGAAATACTATTCCAAATAAAAAAAAAAATTCCAAAAAATGCCTAAGACCTTGGGGGGGCTCAGCAGAATTTTGAGTGCCTAGGGCTGCACAAAATCTAAATACGCCAATGCACATTGCATGTTGGTGTTAGAAGAACACTGTTGCCCATGAATAAATACAATTACCTTAAAGGGACACTGAACCAAATTTTTTTCTTTTGTGATTCAGATAGAGCATACAATTTTAAGCTACTTTCTAATTTACTTCTATTATCAAATGTTCTTCATTTTCTTGGTATGTTTATTTTAAATTACAACAATGTAAGTTTAGATGCCGGCTAATTTTTGGTGAACAACCTGGGTTGTTCTTGCCGATTGGTGGACAAATTCATCCACCAATTGAAAAGTGCTGTCCACAGGTATGAACCAAAAAAAAAGTTTAGATACTTTATTTTCCAAAAAAAGATAGCAAGAGAACAAAGACAAATCAGAAATTGAATCACGAAAGAAAAAATTTGTGTTCAGTGTCCCTTTAACACTATCAAATTTCGAGTTGTGAATTATAAATTTTGAACTATACTTTAATAGCAATAATAATATACATCTTAATTTTTTTTTCAACAATAAAGTTGTTTCATCAAAAAAGTGTATTCTTTATTGTCTTATTTTTTCGAATAAAATAAGTGTTTTTATTTGTGTTAGCTATTTGATTTATTTATATGACCCTCATAGTTATCATAACTGAAATAATAGAGAAAATAAAGATATACAACTGTTCTTAGTATTTATATATTATTTTATTTTTAATAATCAATAAACACTTGAAAAAATTCTCCACAATCCCCCCCACAACACCAATAATTGGCATGAATAATTATTTTTATATAGAGATGGAAGAATATTGTCAGCAGCAGCAGTAAGCAGCATTTTTCGAAAAATACAGAAACTGATTTGTTTTCAGCTCAGTTCCATCAGCAGTCTGTAGATTAATTTGTAGTCCATAAACAAAGCATTTGTAATTGTTGCTCTTAATTTTGTAAATAAACAGTCAAACAAAGGCCAGATTTAGCAAATCTGAAAGTATCTTCCCGTTTCTAGCACAACTCCAGCAGTACAGAAATGAAGCATTTGTAGACTAGTTGGTGCTCCTTAATTTTGTAAATACACAGACAAACAAAGGCCAGACTTAGAAATCAGAAAGGATCCTGTTCTCAGCACAACTCCAGCAGTACAGAAACGAAAACTCCAGCAGTACAGAAACGAAGCACTTGTAGTCAGTGCTCCTCAATTTTTTAAATACACAGACAAACAAAGCACAGACTTATAAATCAGAAAGGAACCTGTATAATAAAGAAAAACAGAGATTCATTAAGTAAACAGTACAAATAACACATGCAAACCTATCTAAAACAAAGCAACTGCATTTAAGGGGTGTACAATACTAATAACTATATTATTACCTTTCAGTGATGGAAAATGCCTTTTATAAAATTGTACCAACTCTCAGCAGCAGCAAAAGCAGCAATTATTAAATACACAGTCAAATAAGGGCCGGATTTAGAATTCTGAAAGGATCCTGTATAATAAAGAAAAACACAGAGTGTCATTAAGTAAACAGTACACAAAAAAAAACACATGCAAACCTAGGTAAAAGAAAGCCAATGCATTAAAAGGGTGTGCAATACTAATAACTATATTATTATTACCTTTCAGAGATGGAAAATGTCTTTGAGAAAATTGTACCAACACTCAGCAGCAGTTATTATTAAAAAAAACAGTCAAATGTGGGCCGGCTTTAGTATTCCGAAAGGATCCTGTATAATAAAGAAAAACACAGATTTTCATTAAGTAAACAGTAGACAAAAATAACACATGCAAACCTAGGTAAAAGAAAGACAATTCATTAAAGGTGGTGTCCAATACTAATAAAAATATTATTACCTTTTAGAGATGGAAAAAGCCTTTTATAAAATAGTACCAACTCTCAGCAGCAGGAAAAGCAGCAATTATTAAATACACAGTCAAATAAGGGTCGGCTTTAGAATTCTGAAAGGATCCTGTATAATAAAGAAAAACACAGAGTTTCATTAAGTAAACAGTAGACAAAAATAACACATGCAAACCTAGGTATAAGAAAGACAATTCATTAAAGGGGTGTGCAATACTAATAACTAAATTATTACCTTTCAGAGATGGAAAATGCCTTTTATAAAATTGTACCAACTCTCAGCAGCAGGAAAAGCAGCAATTATTAAATACACAGTCAAATAAGGGTCGGCTTTAGAATTCTGAAAGGATCCTGTATAATAAAGAAAAACACAGAGTTTCATTAAGTAAACAGTAGACAAAAATAACACATGCAAACCTAGGTAAAAGAAAGACAATTCATTAAAGGGGTGTGCAATACTAATAACTAAATTATTACCTTTCAGAGATGGAAAATGCCTTTTATAAAATAGTACCAACTCTCAGCAGCAGGAAAAGCAGCAATTATTAAATACACAGTCAAATAAGGGTCGGCTTTAGAATTCTGAAAGGATCCTGTATAATAAAGAAAAACACAGAGTTTCATTAAGTAAACAGTAGACAAAAATAACACATGCAAACCTAGGTATAAGAAAGACAATTCATTAAAGGGGTGTGCAATACTAATAACTAAATTATTACCTTTCAGAGATGGAAAATGCCTTTTATAAAATTGTACCAACTCTCAGCAGCAGGAAAAGCAGCAATTATTAAATACACAGTCAAATAAGGGTCGGCTTTAGAATTCAGAAAGGATCCTGTATAAAAGAAAAACACAGAGTTTCATTAAGTAAACAGTAGACAAAAATAACACATGCAAACCTAGGTAAAAGAAAGACAATTCATTAAAGGGGTGTGCAATACTAATAACTAAATTATTACCTTTCAGAGATGGAAAATGCCTTTTATAAAATTGTACCAACTCTCAGCAGCAGGAAAAGCAGCAATTATTAAATACACAGTCAAATAAGGGTCGGCTTTAGAATTCTGAAAGGATCCTGTATAATAAAGAAAAACACAGAGTTTCATTAAGTAAACAGTAGACAAAAATAACACATGCAAACCTAGGTATAAGAAAGACAATTCATTAAAGGGGTGTGCAATACTAATAACTAAATTATTACCTTTCAGAGATGGAAAATGCCTTTTATAAAATTGTACCAACTCTCAGCAGCAGGAAAAGCAGCAATTATTAAATACACAGTCAAATAAGGGTCGGCTTTAGAATTCAGAAAGGATCCTGTATAAAAGAAAAACACAGAGTTTCATTAAGTAAACAGTAGACAAAAATAACACATGCAAACCTAGGTAAAAGAAAGACAATTCATTAAAGGGGTGTGCAATACTAATAACTAAATTATTACCTTTCAGAGATGGAAAATGCCTTTTATAAAATTGTACCAACTCTCAGCAGCAGGAAAAGCAGCAATTATTAAATACACAGTCAAATAAGGGTCGGCTTTAGAATTCTGAAAGGATCCTGTATAATAAAGAAAAACACAGAGTTTCATTAAGTAAACAGTAGACAAAAATAACACATGCAAACCTAGGTATAAGAAAGACAATTCATTAAAGGGGTGTACAATACTAATAACTAAATTATTACCTTTCAGAGATGGAAAATGCCTTTTATAAAATAGTACCAACTCTCAGCAGCAGGAAAAGCAGCAATTATTAAATACACAGTCAAATAAGGGTCGGCTTTAGAATTCTGAAAGGATCCTGTATAATAAAGAAAAACACAGAGTTTCATTAAGTAAACAGTAGACAAAAATAACACATGCAAACCTAGGTATAAGAAAGACAATTCATTAAAGGGGTGTGCAATACTAATAACTAAATTATTACCTTTCAGAGATGGAAAATGCCTTTTATAAAATTGTACCAACTCTCAGCAGCAGGAAAAGCAGCAATTATTAAATACACAGTCAAATAAGGGTCGGCTTTAGAATTCTGAAAGGATCCTGTATAATAAAGAAAAACACAGAGTTTCATTAAGTAAACAGTAGACAAAAATAACACATGCAAACCTAGGTATAAGAAAGACAATTCATTAAAGGGGTGTACAATACTAATAACTAAATTATTACCTTTCAGAGATGGAAAATGCCTTTTATAAAATAGTACCAACTCTCAGCAGCAGGAAAAGCAGCAATTATTAAATACAGATACTCGTCGACTTACGACCGCGTTACGTTCTGACCTTCCGGTCGTAAGACGATTTGGACGTAAGTCGGACAAAATATATGGCATGTAAATAATATGGTCTATTGTGTGATGTGTTGGGCTGACATTTCATGATTAATAATAACAATAACACCAGAGTTGTTTTAAATTAAATTCCTTTACTAATACAGTATCATCACAGTATGAATAATAAAATAACCTTTACTGTACTGTACCTGTACTGTGCAAATAATAACATAATATTTACTGTGCAAATACAGTACTATTACTGTACTGTACCTATACTGTACTGTAATAAAATAACATTTTTTTTTGTACTCTACCTGTAGTACTATGCAAATAATAACATAACATTTACTGTACCTGTACAGTAGTTTGCAGGAACTTTAACACTTACAGTATTTTACTTTAAATTTTTTAGAAAAGTAACTGAACTTAAATTTTTCTTTTACTGTACTTTTACAGTTATGTCATCAGAGTTATTATCATCTTGGTGAGTTGAGGCTGGAGGGATTTCAGATGCAGTGTTCTTTTCAAAAAACATGCTGAGCTTTGTTTGACGCGTTTGTTTCTTTTTCTCCTCATAGATTTCACGATAGCCACGCACAGCTTCCTGAATTTGACGGTCAACCTTGTTAAATCTTTCAACATTCTGGTCCATGTTTTCAAAACAGGAGACAGCTTTATTTAGCAATGTAAAGCCTTCAGCCAACCCCTTTGCAGTGAATTTCTTCTCTGGCTCTTCTTCTTCTTTGTCTTCTTCCTCTCTCCTATTTTCCTCTGCAACTCTCTCTGCTTCCAGTTCTATTAGATCTTCATTTGAAAGTTCTTTTGACTCATAATCTAACAGCTCTTCTACATCTTCCACTTCACATTCCAATTCAAGATTGTTTGCAAGTCTTACAATGTTTTCTCGAATTTCATCAAGCTCTTCCTCTGTTTCAAATCTCTCAAATCTGGTCACATATCGTTTTAGGCACTTCTTCCAAATTCCATTCATGCACTTTTCTGTTACATCCTCCCACGCTGCTGCAATATTTTTTATGCACTGAAGAATGTTATAACTTTTCCAAAAATCACGCAATGTTATGTCATCATCAGCATCTGTAGCAGCTATGGCTTGGGCGAATGTAGATCTGAGGTAGTATGCTTTAAACGTGGCAATTGCCCCTTGGTCCATAGGTTGAATGAGTGGTGTTGTGTTAGGTGGCATATAAACCACTTTTACATCAGGATTAAGGTCACCCAGGTGTGGTGGATGTCCAGGTGCGTTGTCTAAAATCATTAAAATTTTGAACGGGATTACTTTCCCTAAGCAATATTCACGAACTTGGGGAATGAAACAGTTAACAAACCAGTCTGTGAACAATGCCTGAGTCATCCACGATTTAGCATTTGACCGGTAATACACAGGCAGCGTGTGCTTATTAATGTTTTTAAATGCACGTGGGTTTTCTGAGCGATAGATAAGAAATGGCTTAAGCTTAAAACCAACAACGTTTCCTCCAAGTAACAAGCTTACACGATCTTTGAATGCTTTAAAACCTGGCATGGTTTTGGATTCTTGGTGAATGTATGTGCGCTCAGGCATCCGTTTCCAGAACAGACCCGTTTCATCAACGTTGAATATTTGTTCAGGTAAATACCCTCCCTCTTGGATTAATTCATCCAAAGTGTCAATGAACTTTGCAGCGGCTTCTGAATCTGCACTTGCTGCTTCTCCTGAAACCCGCACATTATGCAGACTGAATCTTCTTCTAAAACGTTTAAACCATCCAGTGCTTGCCTGGAAATTCTCTTTGTAATCCTCACCAGCTTTCTCCTTTAAAGTCTCAAACAAACTTTTAGCCTTCATCTGAATTGTTAGAAGGCTTATGGGTGTACGTTTTTGTATTTGATCTTCTATCCACAACATTAATAATTTCTCCATTTCATGAATGGGCCCTTGACGTTGTTTTGTTATTATTGTTGATTTCATTGGTGCGGAACCTTTTACAGCTTCACGTATGCGTTCCTTGTCCTTAATGATTGTGGAAACTGTGGAATGCGACAGTTTCATATCACGGGCAATCGCATTCACTTTTTTACCTTCGTCATACTGCTTTATTACTTTCATTTTTAACTCCAAATCAAGAGCTTTCCTCTTCTTTGTAGCCTCTTTGCCACTACACGGTACCGGCCTTTTGGACTGCGACATGGTCAGACCCATACAAAGGCTGCTGCTTACAGTCACTTCTCATCACACACAAGCACCGCCTTTGCGCACACAAGCAGTCTTGCTGATGGTCGTAAGTACCGCCTTTGCGACCGATGGTCGTAAGTACCGCCTTTGCGCACACAAGCACTGCCTTGCCCCTTTACGCACATACGCAAATAAGCATCACCCTCAGTGCGACCGATGGACGTAAGTACCGCCTTTGCGCACACAAGCACTTCCTTGCCCCTTTACGCACATACGCAAATAAGCATCACCCTCAGCGCGACCGATGGACGTAAGTACCGCCTTTGCGACCGATGGTCGTAAGTACCGCCTTTGCGACCGGTACCGCCTTTGCGCACGTATCGCCTCTTCAGTGCGACCGATAGTCGTAAGTACGGATGGCCGTAAGTCGCATAGGTCGTAAGTCGACGAGTATCTGTACACAGTCAAATTAGTGTCGGCTTTAGAATTCTGAAAGGATCCTGTATAATAAAGAAAAACACAGAGTTTCATTAAGTAAACAGTAGACAAAAATAACACATGCAAACCTAGGTATAAGAAAGACAATTCATTAAAGGGGTGTGCAATACTAATAACTAAATTATTACCTTTCAGAGATGGAAAATGCCTTTTATAAAATTGTACCAACTCTCAGCAGCAGGAAAAGCAGCAATTATTAAATACACAGTCAAATAAGGGTCGGCTTTAGAATTCTGAAAGGATCCTGTATAATAAAGAAAAACACAGAGTTTCATTAAGTAAACAGTAGACAAAAATAACACATGCAAACCTAGGTAAAAGAAAGACAATTCATTAAAGGGGTGTACAATACTAATAACTAAATTATTACCTTTCAGAGATGGAAAATGCCTTTTATAAAATAGTACCAACTCTCAGCAGCAGGAAAAGCAGCAATTATTAAATACACAGTCAAATTAGTGTCGGCTTTAGAATTCTGAAAGGATCCTGTATAATAAAGAAAAACACAGAGTTTCATTAAGTAAACAGTAGACAAAAATAACACATGCAAACCTATGTAAAAGAAAGCCAATGTATTAAAGGGGTATGCAATAATAATAACTATATACCTTTCAGAGATGGAGAATGCCTTTTAGAAAATTGTACCAACTCGCAACAGCAGCAACTGCAATTATTAATTAAATACACAGTCAAATAAGAGACGGCTTTAGAATTCTGAATGGATCCTGTATAAAAAAGAAAAACAGAATAATTAAGTTAACAATACACAAAAATAACATAAAAAACTTAGTAAAAGAAAGTCAATGAATTAAAGGGGTATGCAATACTAATAACTACATACCTTTCAGAGATGGAAAATTCCTTTGAGAAAATTGTACCAACTCTCAACAGCAACAGCAGTTATTAAATACACAGTCAAATAAGGGCCAGGCCCGGCATTAGAATTCTGAAAGGATCCTGTATAATATCAAAAAATAAAACAGGTTATTTAAGTAAATAAAACAGTAGACAAAAATTTTTTTAAAAGTTAAATTAGATTTATAACCACATTCCTACCTTAGAGAGCTTGTGGAGCATTCAGCAGGAGAAGTCCTCTTCTTTAAAGAAACCCTTTGTTTTGCGCCATTTTTTTAAAATATTCGCAAGGTGATGATGGTAGATTTTTCATGTTCTTTTTTTTAAAAAAGAAATACTATAATTTGCAGAAATAGCAGCAGCACTAGCAACATCAACTGTAGATTATGAATGCTAAATATCATATAACATTAAATTCTAGTAGTACAAGACACTGTTTATCTGATTCGAAATCCAGCAGCAGTAGCAGTAGGTAGCGGTAGGACAGCCGAAGAAGCAGTAAAAGGACATAAAAAATAAAAATGATCTTTTATACTTTGATTTTTAAAAAAATAATTTTTATATTTTATATCCTTTTAAAAAAAATTTTTGGGGGAGGTTTACATATTTGTATCCACCGCAAACACAATTGGTCTTTGTTCTGAGGGATCATCGTCGTCTGTATCACTGCTGCCGGTAGTGTTTTGTCTGATAGCCTCCAACTGATGTTGTTCTGGTATCCAGTGTTGATTCATTTTGAGAAATGTTAAACGGTCAACATTTACACTAGATAGTCTATTTCGATGATCAGTCACAACACTACCAGCAGCACTAAACACACGCTCTGACTGAACACTCGTTGGGGGACAACTTAAATATTGAAAGGCAATATGTGACAATTCAGGCCATAATATTTTTTTGGATTTCCAGTAACTCAATGGGTCAGAACGAGGCTCTATAAAAGTGTTATCCAACATATATGCAGTTACCATTTGCACTGCAGAACACTGATTGTCTTCATGTAATCTTGCATCTTGACCTGTAGCCATAATGCCATATTTGCCAAAAAGACCCCACAATGAGTTATTGGAATTACCGCCGCACACTGAATTGTCAGATATTGAGTCAGACTCAGAACTGTTACAATCTGGGAAAGAAGTCCGACCACTACCAGTGCAACTGCTGCTAGACTGATTTGTAGAGTTGTTTGAGTTTGCTCGCCGATTAATTTCAATTTCTTGCTTTACTTTGTAGATGAGTACTCCCTTGCATCTCTCAACCGTATGTTCTTTTCCATCAACAAAATTATACATCTGACCTTTAAAACGTGGGTCCAACAGAGTAGCAAGAAGGTACTCATCTCTTTTTTTGATGGAGATGATCCTTGGATCTTTCAACAAACACAAAATTAATTTTCTTCCAAGCTGAGCAAGATCAAACAACTCTATATCATTCTCATCTTCAGCAGAATCAGATAAACAGTTATCTTGCACTTGATGCAAGGAACTCAGTCTAGTTTCAAGAAGCGAAATTAATGGAAGGACCTGACTAAGGCTTGCATCTTGTTCACTTACCATTAATGTTGCCTCTTTAAACGGCTGAAGAACCTTGCACACATCACTCATAAGATGCCACTGTGCCGAAGTCAAATGGACTCCATCTAATGTTTTTCTTAAAGTCATAAGGTATTCAATTATTGCCTTTCGTTGTTCATAAAGGCGTTGAAGCATGTCAAACGTGCTATTCCATCGCGTAGAAACATCAATTATGAGTTGATGGCGTGGCAAATTATTGTTTTCTTGTAATGTTAGTAACGAATTTTGGGCATGGTAGGAACGGTGGAAATGCGAGCATATCTTTCGTGAAGCATTCAACATGTCATGAATATGTGTTGAATCTGAAAGAAATTTGTTAACAACCAAATTTAATATATGTGCAAAACAAGGCACATGTATCATTTGTCCATTCTTGAGTGCACAAACAATGTTAGAGCCATTGTCTGAAGACACAAAACCAACCGTGAGGCTGCGTGGCAAAAACCAATCATTTATTACTTCATTCAGCTTATCAAGAATATTAGCTGCATTGTGATTCTTTCGTTCAAAACTATTCATGCACAGTGTTGCATGCTTACGATAAGATATGCGTCGCATTGGCCTTGAGGAAACATACTCATTAGAGTCATTACTTACGGCAAATGATACCCAATGTGCAGTCACAGTCATATAGTCTGCACCCTGTGGACTTGTCCACATGTCAGTTGTAATATGAACTTTGTTACACTCTGACATTTCTAATTGTTTGCCAACATTTTGTAAAACAATTTTATGAATTTCTGGAACACCTTTTCGTGAAAAATAATGACGACTCGGGATTTGCCAACGGGGAACCACTGATTGCATTAATTCCCGAAAGCCTTGACCTTCAACAAATTTAAAAGGAAGCATATCGATTGCAAGCATTTTTGCAACTTTAAAATTAATTTGGCGAACACGTTCATGGTTTGGGGGATATTTTTGACCACTCTCAAAAGCAACTTGTAAAGTACTCTGTCGCTTAGACACTGCTGTACTCCCAGAACTTGGCACTAAATTTGATAAAAGTTGATTGCTGCTGCTGCATGAACTTCTACTGGTGTTATTAAAGCCATCATCATTGGCAGTAGGTGGTAGCATAACATTAGTATTTCTTGCTGTGGATAAAGCAAGATTTTTATTTAAATATCTGTCCCATATCACTTTATGTCTACTATTCATATGAGACCGCAAGGAAGTGGTTCCCAAATTACTTCCTGCTTTTCCTCGACTTATTTTTTTATTACATATTTTACATGTTGCTTTACTTTGATCTAGTTTATCGACAGAATAAAAATTCCAAACTACACTACCACCTACTGCACTACTACGTGACCTGGGAGTCATAATGGATGATGATGATGGAATTTCCATTACAGCAGCGCCAGCTGCTCTTATTTCACAAGTTGCAACTTGTGGTGGTGTAGCATCTAGTGGTTCAATTGTGGGAATTTTTCTTTGTTTGGCCCCGTTGGAAGCATTAGAATGAATTCTATCTGACTGTGACTGCAACATTGGTGACTCTTTGGATGGAATAGCACGTTTGAGATGCTTTTGGAACAGTGGATACGTAGAAGTGATGGTGCAAGGTGGATTTGGTTCCTCAATGATACTACAATCTGAATCATCAGAATCACAATCGAGATTTGGAGTATACACAGATCCTTCAGATATAAAATCTTCAAATTCAAATTCAGAATTATTTTCATTTTCTACAGAGATGCTGCTACTGCTGCTGCTATTCCTTCCGGAAGTTTCCATAGTTATTTCAAGATCAACTCCATTATCACCTGCTGGTTCTCTGGGTAATTCATTAATAGAAGTGGAATTTTCTAATGCTGCTTCCTGCAAGCACTGCTGCTCTGCATGTTCAGATCCAATTGGGGGATTTTTTTTCTTCAAAAATGCATGAATTGCCATTCTTTGACGACCACTGCGTGTGGTTCCGGACACTTTGTTTTCTTTAACTACTTCAACTGCATCATTATTGGTCTCCATTTGCTTTTGCTGCTGTTGACTGCTGCTGCTGGAAGCTGAAATCATTCTTCTTGCAACTTTTTTTGGCATCTTGGTAGATTCCAATTAAAGAAGACACTGCTTTAATTTTATTGAATAATAAAATTTGATGAGTAACAAAATGCTATTGCACGTCTGTGTCGTTATTTCTTGCTGCTACTGCTGCTGCTGTATAAATCTTCTCACTCTATAATTAACAATGATTTAACTTAGGATAAAACATACATATACACCCAAATAATACATATATATATAATACATATAACATTACATATATGTCTAGTATGCAAACCAAAGTTAATAGAAATGTATTACATTTTTGTATAGTCTACTGACTATGTGATTTTGAATGTTCTTGATTGACAAAGCAGATTAGAACTATATAGTTGGTAAAACTTGTAGTGTAGTATACGTGAGTGTGTGTGTATGTATGTGAGTGAGTGTGTGTATGAGTGTGTGTGTGTGGTTGTATGAGTCTGTGTATGAGATTGTGTGTGTATGAGAGAGTGTGTGTATGAGAGTATGTGTGTATGGGATTGTGTGTGTATGGGATTGTGTGTGTATGAGTGCGTGTGTGCGAGAGTATGTGTGTGCATGAGATTCTGTGTGTGTGTTGTATCAGTGTTTGTGTATTAGAGTGTGTGTGTGTGTAAGAGTGTGTGTGTATGAGAGTATGTATGTATGAGTGTGTCTGAAAATGTGTGTGTATGAGAGTGTGTGTATGAGATTGTGTGTGTGTATGAGAATGTGTGTGTATGACTGTATGTGCGTGTGTACGTGTACTTATGCAATTTTAATAAATACATTACAAGCGTGGAGGGGTCTCATTTCAAACATTTAGCCAAATGGGAGACGAACTGTCTTAGACTTTGAAAACTAAGATAAAAAATTTGAATTCTAATTTTAATTAGAAATAAAACCATCTTATGTATTATAGTTAGTAATGGAATGGTGTTAAAATTCGAATTTTAACACTTCTAGTATTAACTATAATAGCTAAGATGTGTTAATTTCGAAATAAAATTCGAATTTTAACACCACTAGTAACCATTATAGATAAGATGTGCTAATTTAGAATTAAAATTCGAATTCGAATTTTACATCTTTGCTATTGTTTTAAATTCGCAATTAACATAATGATACATACAATTCGAAAATAAAACAATAACTATAATAAAGATGTAAAATTCGAATTCGAAATGAACATATGTATTATAGTTAATAGTGTTGTTAAAATTCGAATTTTAATTCGAAATCAACACCTCTATCATTTAATAGTTATACTATGTGATGGAGGTGTTGGTTTCGAATTAAAATTCGAATATTAACACTACTTGTAACTATAATAGATAAGTTATGCTAATTTAGAATTAAAATTCGAATTTTACATCTTTGCGATAGTTTTAAATTCGAAATTAAAATAATGTTACATACAATTCGAAAATAAAACAATAAGTATAATAAATATATAAAATTCGAATTCGAAATCAACACTTCTATCATTTAATAGTTATAGAAAGTAAATGAAGTGTTGATTTCGAATTAAAATTCGAATATTAATAGTACTTGTAACTATAATAGATAAGATGTGCTAATTTCGAATTAAAATTCGAATTCGAATTTTACAACTTTGCAATAGTTTGAAAATCGAAATTAACATAATGTTACATACAATTCGAAAATAAAACAATAAGTATAATAAATAGGTAAAATTCGAATTCGAAATGAACATATCTATTATACTTCTATCATTTAATAGTTTTAGAAAGTAAAGGAACTGTTGATTTCGAATTAAAATTCGAATATTAACAGTACTTGTAACTATAATAGATAAGATGTGCTAATTTCGATTTAAAATTCGAATTCGAATTTTACAACTTTGCAATAGTTTGAAATTCGAAATTAACATAATGTTACATACAATTCGAAAATAAAACAATAAGTATAATAAATAGGTAAAATTCGAATTCGAAATGAACATATCTATTATAGTTAATAGTGCTGTTAAAATTCGAATTTTAATTCGAAATCAACACTTCTATCATTTAATAGTTATAGAAAGTAAAGGAAGTGTTAATTTCGAATTAAAATTCGAATATTAACAGTAAATGTAACTATAATAGATAAGATGTGCTAATTTCGAAATAAAATTCGAATTCGAATTTTACATCTTTGCAATAGTTTTAAATTCGAAATTAACATAATGTTACATACAATTCGAAACTAAAACAATAACTATAAGAAAGATGTAAAATTAGAATTCGAAATGAATATATGTATTATAGTTAATAGTTTTGTTAAAATTCGAATTTTAATTCGAAATCAACACCTCTATCATTTAATTGTTAGATTAAGTGATGGAGGTGTTGGTTTCGAATTAAAATTCGAATTTTAACAGCACAAGTAACTATAATAGATAAGATGTGTTAATTTCGAATTAAAATTCGAATTAGAATTTTACACTATCCTTATTGTTTTAAATTCGAAATTAACACAATACATACAATTCGATAATAAAACATAACTATAACAAATATGTAAAATTCGAATTCGAAATGAACATATCTATTATAGTTAATAGTTGTGTTAAAATTCGATTTTTAATTCGAAATCAACACCTGTTGGTTTCGAATTAAAAATCGAATTTTAACAGCACTAGTAGCTATAATAGATAAGATGTGTTAATTTCGAATAAAATTTCGAATTTTACATCTTTGCTATAGTTTTAAATTAGAAAATAATACAATAATACATACAAATCGAAAATAAAACAATAACTATAACAAATATGTAAAATTCGAAATTAACATATCTAATATAGTTAATAGTTGTGTTAAAATTCGAATTTTAATTCGAAATCAAGACCTCTATCACTTCATATAGTCATATAAAGTGATATGTGTTGATTTCGATTTTAAATTCGAATTTTAACACCTTTAGTAATTAATAATAGAGAAGATAGTTCATTTAGAATTAAAAATCGAATTTTACATCTTTAATAGTTAATAATTAGAAATTAACACAATAATAACTGAAATTCGAATTTTAAAAAATTAAACACATCTATCACTTGATATAACTACTATATTGGCCTTAAATTCGAAATGAACTCTATAACTATAAAAGATATAACATTTGAAAATAACACCATCATAACTTTATTAAAGGGACATGAAACCCACATTTTTTCTTTCATGATTCAGAAAGAGCATGTGATTTTAAACTACTTTATAATTACTTCTATGATCTAATTTGCTTCATTCTCTTGATATCCTTTGCTGAAAAGTATATCTAGATAGCATCTGTAGCTGCTGATTGGTTGCTGCACATAGATGCTTCGTGTGATTGGTTCACCCATGTGCATTACTATATCTTCAAAAAAGATATCTAAAGAATGAAGCAAATTAGCTAATAGAAGGAAATTGGAATGTTGTTTAAAACTTTGAATTTCAAATAGAAAAAAATACAATACAATACAATCTACATAGGTAAATATAGCACTACAGCATTATCAACTCATCAAAATGCAAAGCCAAAAAAATGCATAACATTTTTAAAAAAAAATGAAAAAATCCAATTAAAAAAAAATAAATATATTAAAATAAGCTTTTTACATTACAGTACATAATTATACATATCAGAGTTCAAAAATCTCAAATAAAATCGAGTATATATACAATACATATAAATTAGAACCTAGTCAGCATCACTGGCTGCCAAATTGCCAATGCCCAATTCCATACTACTACAACACAGGACTAGCAGTAGCAGCACAGTAAAAAAGAAACAACACTACATTACAACAATTACAACATCTCTATGATGAACATCAGTACTTCTCAACCACAGTCCTCAAGTTAACCTAGGCTAGTAGTAAGCTATCTTTATAACGTCTTAAAAGGATTGTCTAGTCAAAATTAAAGTTTGCTGATTCAGACAGAGGCAGAGCATGCAATTTTAAGCAACTTTCAATTTTACTCCTATTATCAATGTTTCTCAATTCTCTTGGTAAAAGTGAAAGAAATATCTGAATCATGAAAAAAAAAAAAAATCTGTTTCATATCACTTTAACTGGAGCACAGGTAAAATAATCAGTAACCATGTTAACTAAATTGGCCCTCACCTTAGGTACTGATTATTTCACCAGTGCTCTAGTTAAGACAGCATGAAAATATGGCCTGTATTTTGCCTATAAAAATAAATAGACCGCATATTACCTCCACAAATATTGATGAAATTGATTGAAGATGAAGATAACAAATACGTCTTCTCACGGCGTGCAGTCCACCCTCCACAGTTGTGTAATGTGTCCACACAAAAATCCAAAAAAAGATGCCACAGGAGCAAATAGATAATAGTATATAGAAAAAAATTGGTATCCAAATAATCCAACACGAGTACACGACCACAAAACCAGTACGTCCTTCTCCAAAACTAAACCTTTCAAATGAAATGTTAAGAGCTACATCTATTTATAACATTTACATATGGGAGGGAATAACTTGATTTAAATATTTAAATTCGAATATTAAATAATTTGAATTCGAATATTACATTTAAAAATACAATTTTAGTTAAGAAATACAATTTCGAAATTAAAATCAAATTCGAAAATTTCGAATATTTATAATATAATAGCATTATTATAACAAATTCGAATTTGAATAGTACATTAGAAAAGCAAATACTATTTCGAAATTTAAATCGAATTCGAATATCTCATTAAAAATAGTATATAATATATTCAATCGAATTCGAATATAACATTTCGAATTAGAATATGATATATCTCATCGAATTCGATTAGAATCGAATTCGAATATTATATTTCGAATTCGAATGTGAAATATAGTTTTCGAATTCTAATATAAAATTCGAATTTGAATAGAATAGAATTCGAATATTATATATCGAATTCGAAAGTGAAATATAGATTTCGAATTCGAATATAATATTATCGAAAATAAAACATTCTATTAATAAGAACGAATATTTTCGAATGTAAGCGAAAAATTCGAAAACGAACATTCGAAAATCGAATGTTAGAATGTTAACTAAACATTCGAAATTCGGTTCGAACGAACGAATATCGGAAAATTCGTTTTAAAATTCGAATGTTTAGAAACATTCGCCCATCCCTAGTTACTATGTGTATATACATATATATTTGTGTTACTGTGTGTGTGTATATATATATTTATGTGTTACTATGTGTATATACATATATATTTATGTGTTATTATGTGTATATACATATATATTTATGTGTTATTATGTGTATATACATATATATTTATGTGTTACTATGTGTATATACATATATATTTATGTGTTACTATGTGTATATACATATATATTTATGTGTTACTATGTGTATATACATATATATTTATGTGTTACTATGTGTATATACATATATATTTATGTGTTACTATGTGTATATACAGATATATTTATGTGTTACTATGTGTATATACATATATATTTATGTGTTACTATGTGTATATACATATATATTTATGTGTTATTATGTGTATATACATATATATTTATGTGTTATTATGTGTATATACATATATATTTATGTGTTACTATGTGTATATACATATATATTTATGTGTTATTATGTGTATATACATATATATTTATGTGTTACTATGTGTATATACATATATATTTATGTGTTACTATGTGTATATACATATATATTATGTGTTACTATGTGTATATACAGATATATTTATGTGTTACTATGTGTATATACATATATATTTATGTGTTACTATGTGTATATACATATACATTTATGTGTTACTATGTGTATATACATATATATTTATGTGTTACTATGTGTATATACATATACATTTATGTGTTACTGTGTGTATATACATATATATTTATGTGTTAGTATGTGTATATACATATATATTTATGTGTTACTATGTGTATATACATATATATTTATGTGTTACTATGTGTATATACATATATATTTATGTGTTAGTATGTGTATATACATATATATTATGTGTTATTATGTGTATATACATATATATTTATGTGTTATTATGTGTATATACATATATATTTATGTGTTACTGTGTGTATATACATATATATTTATGTGTTAGTATGTGTATATACATATATATTTATGTGTTACTATGTGTATATACATATATATTTATGTGTTACTATGTGTATATACATATATATTTATGTGTTACTATGTGTATATACATATATATTTATGTGTCAGTATGTGTATATACATATATATTTATGTGTTACTATGTGTATATACATATATATTTATGTGTCAGTATGTGTATATACATATATATTTATGTGTCAGTATGTGTATATACATATATATTTATGTGTTACTATGTGTATATACATATATATTTATGTGTCAGTATGTGTATATACATATATATTTATGTGTTACTATGTGTATATACATATATATTTATGTGTCAGTATGTGTATATACATATATATTTATGTGTCAGTATGTGTATATACATATATATTTATGTGTTACTATGTGTATATACATATATATTTATGTGTCAGTATGTGTATATACATATATATTTATGTGTTACTATGTGTATATACATATATATTTATGTGTCAGTATGTGTATATACATATATATTTATGTGTTACTATGTGTATATACATATATATTTATGTGTCAGTATGTGTATATACATATATATTTATGTGTCAGTATGTGTATATATATATATATTTATGTGTTACTATGTGTATATACATATATATTTATGTGTCAGTATGTGTATATACATATATATTTATGTGTTACTATGTGTATATACATATATATTTATGTGTCAGTATGTGTATATACATATATATTTATGTGTCAGTATGTGTATATACATATATATTTATGTGTTACTATGTGTATATACATATATATTTATGTGTTACTATGTGTATATACATATATATTTATGTGTCAGTATGTGTATATACATATATATTTATGTGTTACTATGTGTATATACATATATATTTATGTGTCAGTATGTGTATATACATATATATTTATGTGTTACTATGTGTATATACATATATATTTATGTGTTACTATGTGTATATACATATATATTTATGTGTCAGTATGTGTATATACATATATATTTATGTGTCAGTATGTGTATATACATATATATTTATGTGTTAGTATGTGTATATACATATATATTTATGTGTTACTATGTGTATATACATATATATTTATGTGTTACTATGTGTATATACATATATATTTATGTGTTAGTATGTGTATGTATATATATATATATTTATGTGTTACTATGTGTATATACATATATATTTATGTGTTATTATGTGTATATACATATATATTTATGTGTTACTATGTGTATATACATATATATTTATGTGTTATTATGTGTATATACATATATATTTATGTGTTACTATGTGTATATACATATATATTTATGTGTTACTATGTGTATATACATATATATTTATGTGTTAGTATGTGTATGTATATATATATATTTATGTGTTACTATGTGTATATACATATATATTTATGTGTTATTATGTGTATATACATATATATTTATGTGTTACTATGTGTATATACATATATATTTATGTGTTATTATGTGTATATACATATATATTTATGTGTTACTATGTGTATATACATATATATTTATGTGTTACTATGTGTATATACATATATATTTATGTGTTACTTTGTGTATATACATATATATTTATGTGTTATTATGTGTATATACATATATATTTATGTGTTATTATGTGTATATACATATATATTTATGTGTTATGTGTATATACATATATATTTATGTGTTACTATGTGTATATACATATATATTTATGTGTTACTATGTGTATATACATATATATTTATGTGTTACTATGTGTTTATACCTATATATTTATGTGTTACTATGTGTATATACATATATATTTATGTGTTACTATGTGTATATATATATATTTATGTGTTACTATGTGTATATACATATATATTTATGTGTTACTATGTGTATATACATATATATTTATGTGTTACTATGTGTATATACATATATATATTTATATGTTATTATGTGTATATACATATATATTTATGTGTTACTATGTGTATATACATATATATTTATGTGTTAATATGTGTATATACATATATATTTATGTGTTACTATGTGTATATACATATATATTTATGTGTTACTATGTGTATATACATATATATTTATGTGTCAGTATGTGTATATACATATATATTTATGTGTCAGTATGTGTATATACATATATATTTATGTGTTAGTATGTGTATATACATATATATTTATGTGTTACTATGTGTATATACATATATATTTATCTGTTACTATGTGTATATACATATATATTTATGTGTTAGTATGTGTATGTATATATATATATTTATGTGTTACTATGTGTATATACATATATATTTATGTGTTATTATGTGTATATACATATATATTTATGTGTTACTATGTGTATATACATATATATTTATGTGTTATTATGTGTATATACATATATATTTATGTGTTACTATGTGTATATACATATATATTTATGTGTTACTATGTGTATATACATATATATTTATGTGTTAGTATGTGTATGTATATATATATATTTATGTGTTACTATGTGTATATACATATATATTTATGTGTTATTATGTGTATATACATATATATTTATGTGTTACTATGTGTATATACATATATATTTATGTGTTATTATGTGTATATACATATATATTTATGTGTTACTATGTGTATATACATATATATTTATGTGTTACTATGTGTATATACATATATATTTATGTGTTACTTTGTGTATATACATATATATTTATGTGTTATTATGTGTATATACATATATATTTATGTGTTATTATGTGTATATACATTTATATTTATGTGTTATGTGTATATACATATATATTTATGTGTTACTATGTGTATATACATATATATTTATGTGTTACTATGTGTATATACATATATATTTATGTGTTACTATGTGTTTATACCTATATATTTATGTGTTACTATGTGTATATACATATATATTTATGTGTTACTATGTGTATATATATATATTTATGTGTTACTATGTGTATATACATATATATTTATGTGTTACTATGTGTATATACATATATATTTATGTGTTACTATGTGTATATACATATATATATTTATGTGTTATTATGTGTATATACATATATATTTATGTGTTACTATGTGTATATACATATATATTTATGTGTTAATATGTGTATATACATATATATTTATGTGTTATTATGTGTATATACATATATATTTATGTGTTATTATGTGTATATACATATATATTTATGTGTTACTATGTGTATATACATATATATTTATGTGTTAGTATGTGTATATAGATATATATTTATGTGTTACTATGTGTATATACATATATATTTATGTGTTGTTATGTGTATATACATATATATTTATGTGTTACTATGTGTATATACATATATATATTTATGTGTTATTATGTGTATATACATATATATTTATGTGTTACTATGTGTATATACATATATATTTATGTGTTATTATGTGTATATACATATATATTTATGTGTTACTATGTGTATATACATACATATTTATGTGTTACTGTGTGTATATACATATATATTTATGTGTTATTATGTGTATATACATATATATTTATGTGTTACTATGTGTATATACATACATATTTATGTGTTACTATGTGTATATACATATATATTTATGTGTTACTATGTGTATATACATATATATTTATGTGTTAGTATGTGTATATACATATATATTTATGTGTTAGTATGTGTATATACATATATATTTATGTGTTACTATGTGTATATATATATATATATATATATATATATATATTTATGTGTTACTATGTGTATATACATATATATTTATGTGTTACTGTGTGTATATACATATATATTTATGTGTTACTATGTGTATATACATATATATTTATGTGTCAGTATGTGTATATACATATATATTTATGTGTTACTATGTGTATATACATATATATTTATGTGTCAGTATGTGTATATACATATATATTTATGTGTCAGTATGTGTATATACATATATATTTATGTGTTACTATGTGTATATACATATATATTTATGTGTCAGTATGTGTATATACATATATATTTATGTGTTACTATGTGTATATACATATATATTTATGTGTCAGTATGTGTATATACATATATATTTATGTGTCAGTATGTGTATATACATATATATTTATGTGTTACTATGTGTATATACATATATATTTATGTGTCAGTATGTGTATATACATATATATTTATGTGTTACTATGTGTATATACATATATATTTATGTGTCAGTATGTGTATATACATATATATTTATGTGTTACTATGTGTATATACATATATATTTATGTGTCAGTATGTGTATATACATATATATTTATGTGTCAGTATGTGTATATATATATATATTTATGTGTTACTATGTGTATATACATATATATTTATGTGTCAGTATGTGTATATACATATATATTTATGTGTTACTATGTGTATATACATATATATTTATGTGTCAGTATGTGTATATACATATATATTTATGTGTCAGTATGTGTATATACATATATATTTATGTGTTACTATGTGTATATACATATATATTTATGTGTTACTATGTGTATATACATATATATTTATGTGTCAGTATGTGTATATACATATATATTTATGTGTTACTATGTGTATATACATATATATTTATGTGTCAGTATGTGTATATACATATATATTTATGTGTTACTATGTGTATATACATATATATTTATGTGTCAGTATGTGTATATACATATATATTTATGTGTTACTATGTGTATATACATATATATTTATGTGTTACTATGTGTATATACATATATATTTATGTGTTAGTATGTGTATGTATATATATATATTTATGTGTTACTATGTGTATATACATATATATTTATGTGTTACTATGTGTATATACATATATATTTATGTGTTACTATGTGTATATACATATATATTTATGTGTTATTATGTGTATATACATATATATTTATGTGTTACTATGTGTATATACATATATATTTATGTGTTACTATGTGTATATACATATATATTTATGTGTTAGTATGTGTATGTATATATATATATTTATGTGTTACTATGTGTATATACATATATATTTATGTGTTATTATGTGTATATACATATATATTTATGTGTTACTATGTGTATATACATATATATTTATGTGTTATTATGTGTATATACATATATATTTATGTGTTACTATGTGTATATACATATATATTTATGTGTTACTATGTGTATATACATATATATTTATGTGTTACTTTGTGTATATACATATATATTTATGTGTTATTATGTGTATATACATATATATTTATGTGTTATTATGTGTATATACATATATATTTATGTGTTATGTGTATATACATATATATTTATGTGTTACTATGTGTATATACATATATATTTATGTGTTACTATGTGTATATACATATATATTTATGTGTTACTATGTGTTTATACCTATATATTTATGTGTTACTATGTGTATATACATATATATTTATGTGTTACTATGTGTATATATATATATTTATGTGTTACTATGTGTATATACATATATATTTATGTGTTACTATGTGTATATACATATATATTTATGTGTTACTATGTGTATATACATATATATATTTATGTGTTATTATGTGTATATACATATATATTTATGTGTTACTATGTGTATATACATATATATTTATGTGTTAATATGTGTATATACATATATATTTATGTGTTACTATGTGTATATACATATATATTTATGTGTTACTATGTGTATATACATATATATTTATGTGTCAGTATGTGTATATACATATATATTTATGTGTCAGTATGTGTATATACATATATATTTATGTGTTAGTATGTGTATATACATATATATTTATGTGTTACTATGTGTATATACATATATATTTATGTGTTACTATGTGTATATACATATATATTTATGTGTTAGTATGTGTATGTATATATATATATTTATGTGTTACTATGTGTATATACATATATATTTATGTGTTATTATGTGTATATACATATATATTTATGTGTTACTATGTGTATATACATATATATTTATGTGTTATTATGTGTATATACATATATATTTATGTGTTACTATGTGTATATACATATATATTTATGTGTTACTATGTGTATATACATATATATTTATGTGTTAGTATGTGTATGTATATATATATATTTATGTGTTACTATGTGTATATACATATATATTTATGTGTTATTATGTGTATATACATATATATTTATGTGTTACTATGTGTATATACATATATATTTATGTGTTATTATGTGTATATACATATATATTTATGTGTTACTATGTGTATATACATATATATTTATGTGTTACTATGTGTATATACATATATATTTATGTGTTACTTTGTGTATATACATATATATTTATGTGTTATTATGTGTATATACATATATATTTATGTGTTATTATGTGTATATACATTTATATTTATGTGTTATGTGTATATACATATATATTTATGTGTTACTATGTGTATATACATATATATTTATGTGTTACTATGTGTATATACATATATATTTATGTGTTACTATGTGTTTATACCTATATATTTATGTGTTACTATGTGTATATACATATATATTTATGTGTTACTATGTGTATATATATATATTTATGTGTTACTATGTGTATATACATATATATTTATGTGTTACTATGTGTATATACATATATATTTATGTGTTACTATGTGTATATACATATATATATTTATGTGTTATTATGTGTATATACATATATATTTATGTGTTACTATGTGTATATACATATATATTTATGTGTTAATATGTGTATATACATATATATTTATGTGTTATTATGTGTATATACATATATATTTATGTGTTATTATGTGTATATACATATATATTTATGTGTTACTATGTGTATATACATATATATTTATGTGTTAGTATGTGTATATAGATATATATTTATGTGTTACTATGTGTATATACATATATATTTATGTGTTGTTATGTGTATATACATATATATTTATGTGTTACTATGTGTATATACATATATATATTTATGTGTTATTATGTGTATATACATATATATTTATGTGTTACTATGTGTATATACATATATATTTATGTGTTATTATGTGTATATACATATATATTTATGTGTTTCTATGTGTATATACATACATATTTATGTGTTACTGTGTGTATATACATATATATTTATGTGTTATTATGTGTATATACATACATATTTATGTGTTACTATGTGTATATACATACATATTTATGTGTTACTATGTGTATATACATATATATTTATGTGTTACTATGTGTATATACATATATATTTATGTGTTAGTATGTGTATATACATATATATTTATGTGTTAGTATGTGTATATACATATATATTTATGTGTTACTATGTGTATATATATATATATATATATATATATATATATATATATATATATATATATATATATATATATATATATATTTAGGTGTTACTATGTGTATATACATATATATTTATGTGTTACTGTGTGTATATACATATATATTTATGTGTTACTATGTGTATATACATATATATTTATGTGTTACTGTGTGTATATACATATATATTTATGTGTTACTATGTGTATATAGATATATATTTAGGTGTTACTATGTGTATATACATATATATTTATGTGTTACTGTGTGTATATACATATATATTTATGTGTTACTATGTGTATATACAGATATATTTATGTGTTACTATGTGTATATACATATATATTTATGTGTTACTATGTGTATATACATATATATTTATGTGTTATTATGTGTATATACATATATATTTATGTGTTACTATGTGTATATACATATATATTTATGTGTTATTATGTGTATATACATATATATTTATGTGTTATTATGTGTATATACATATATATTTATGTGTTATTATGTGTATATACATATATATTTATGTGTTATGTGTATATACATATATATTTATGTGTTATGTGTATATACATATATATTTATGTGTTATTATGTGTATATACATTGTTAGTACGTGTATATACATATATATTTATGTGTTACTATGTGTATATACATATATATTTATGTGTTATTATGTGTATATACATATATATTTATGTGTTACTATGTGTATATACATATATATTTATGTGTCAGTATGCGTATATACATATATATTTATGTGTTATTATGTGTATATACATATATATTTATGTGTTATTATGTGTATATACATATATATTTATGTGTTACTATGTGTATATACATATATATTTATGTGTTATTATGTGTATATACATATATATTTATGTGTTAGTATGTGTATATACATATATATTTATGTGTTAGTATGTGTATGTATATATATATATATTTATGTGTTACTATGTGTATATACATATATATTTATGTGTTACTATGTGTATATACATATATATTTATGTGTTAGTATGTGTTTATACATATATATTTATGTGTTAGTATGTGTATGTATATATATATATATATTTATGTGTTACTATGTGTATATACATATATATTTAGGTGTTACTATGTGTATATACATATATATTTATGTGTTAGTATGTGTATATACATATATATTTATGTGTTAGTATGTGTATGTATATATATATATATATTTATGTATTACTATATGTATATACATATATATTTATCTGTTACTATGTGTATATACATGTATATTTATGTGTTACTATGTGTATATACATATATATTTATGTGTTACTATGTGTATATACATATATATTTATGTGTTACTATGTGTATATACATATATATTTATGTGTTACTATGTGTATATACATATATATTTATGTGTTACTTTGTGTATATACATATATATTTATGTGTTATTATGTGTATATACATATATATTTATGTGTTATTATGTGTATATACATATATATTTATGTGTTATGTGTATATACATATATATTTATGTGTTACTATGTGTATATACATATATATTTATGTGTTACTATGTGTATATACATATATATTTATGTGTTACTATGTGTTTATACCTATATATTTATGTGTTACTATGTGTATATACATATATATTTATGTGTTACTATGTGTATATATATATATTTATGTGTTACTATGTGTATATACATATATATTTATGTGTTACTATGTGTATATACATATATATTTATGTGTTACTATGTGTATATACATATATATATTTATGTGTTATTATGTGTATATACATATATATTTATGTGTTACTATGTGTATATACATATATATTTATGTGTTAATATGTGTATATACATATATATTTATGTGTTATTATGTGTATATACATATATATTTATGTGTTATTATGTGTATATACATATATATTTATGTGTTACTATGTGTATATACATATATATTTATGTGTTAGTATGTGTATATAGATATATATTTATGTGTTACTATGTGTATATACATATATATTTATGTGTTGTTATGTGTATATACATATATATTTATGTGTTACTATGTGTATATACATATATATATTTATGTGTTATTATGTGTATATACATATATATTTATGTGTTACTATGTGTATATACATATCTATTTATGTGTTATTATGTGTATATACATATATATTTATGTGTTACTATGTGTATATACATACATATTTATGTGTTACTGTGTGTATATACATATATATTTATGTGTTATTATGTGTATATACATATATATTTATGTGTTACTATGTGTATATACATACATATTTATGTGTTACTATGTGTATATACATATATATTTATGTGTTACTATGTGTATATACATATATATTTATGTGTTAGTATGTGTATATACATATATATTTATGTGTTAGTATGTGTATATACATATATATTTATGTGTTACTATGTGTATATATATATATATATATATATATATATATATATATATATATATATATATATATATATATATATATATTTAGGTGTTACTATGT
This sequence comes from Bombina bombina, assembly GCF_027579735.1. Taxonomy (NCBI): domain Eukaryota; kingdom Metazoa; phylum Chordata; class Amphibia; order Anura; family Bombinatoridae; genus Bombina; species Bombina bombina. The sequence goes on from NC_069505.1 coordinate 29,666,751, forward strand.
GTATATACATATATATTTATGTGTTACTGTGTGTATATACATATATATTTATGTGTTATTATGTGTATATACATATATATTTATGTGTTACTATGTGTATATACATATATATTTATGTGTTACTATGTGTATATACATATATATTTATGTGTTACTGTGTGTATATACATATATATTTATGTGTTACTATGTGTATATACATATATATTTAGATGTTACTATGTGTATATACATATATATTTATGTGTTACTGTGTGTATATACATATATATTTATGTGTTACTATGTGTATATACAGATATATTTATGTGTTACTATGTGTATATACATATATATTTATGTGTTACTATGTGTATATACATATATATTTATGTGTTATTATGTGTATATACATATATATTTATGTGTTATTATGTGTATATACATATATATTTATGTGTTATTATGTGTATATACATATATATTTATGTGTTATTATGTGTATATACATATATATTTATGTGTTATGTATATATACATATATATTTATGTGTTATGTGTATATACATATATATTTATGTGTTATTATGTGTATATACATATATATTTATGTGTTATTATGTGTATATACATATATATTTATGTGTTACTATGTGTATATACATATATATTTATGTGTTACTATGTGTATATACATATATATTTGTGTTACTATGTGTATATACATATATATTTATGTGTTAGTATGTGTTTATACATATATATTTATGTGTTAGTATGTGTATGTATATATATATATATATTTATGTGTTACTATGTGTATATACATATATATTTAGGTGTTACTATGTGTATATACATATATATTTATGTGTTAGTATGTGTATATACATATATATTTTTGTGTTAGTATGTGTATGTATATATATATATTTATGTATTACTATATGTATATACATATATATTTATCTGTTACTATGTGTATATACATGTATATTTATGTGTTACTATGTGTATATACATATATATTTATGTGTTACTATGTGTATATACATATATATTTATGTGTTAATATGTGTATATACATATATATTTATGTGTTACTATGTGTATATACATATATATTTATGTGTTACTATGTGTATATACATATATATTTGTTATTATGTGTATATACATATATATTTATGTGTTACTATGTGTATATACATATATATTTGTTATTATGTGTATATACATATATATTTATGTGTTACTATGTGTATATACATATATATTTGTTATTATGTGTATATACATATATATTTATGTGTTAGTATGTGTACATAGATATATATTTATGTGTTAGTATTTGTATATACATATATATTTATGTGTCAGTATGTGTATATACATATATATTTATGTGTCAGTATGTGTATATACATATATATTTATGTGTCAGTATGTGTATATACATATATATTTGTTATTATGTGTATATACATATATATTTATGTGTTACTATGTGTATATACATATATATTTGTTATTATGTGTATATACATATATATTTATGTGTTAGTATGTGTACATACATATATATTTATGTGTTAGTATTTGTATATACATATATATTTATGTGTCAGTATGTGTATATACATATATATTTATGTGTCAGTATGTGTATATACATATATATTTAGGTGTTACTATGTGTATATACATATATATTTGTTATTATGTGTATATACATATATATTTATGTGTTACTATGTGTATATACATATATATTTGTTATTATGTGTATATACATATATATTTATGTGTTACTATGTGTATATACATATATATTTGTTATTATGTGTATATACATATATATATTTATGTTTTACTATGTGTATATACATATATATTTGTTATTATGTGTATATACATATATATTTATGTGTTACTATGTGTATATACATATATATTTGTTATTATGTGTATATACATATATATTTATGTGTTACTATGTGTATATACATATATATTTATTTGTTACTATGTGTATATACATATATATTTGTTATTATGTGTATATACATATATATTTATGTGTTACTATGTGTATATACATATATATTTTGTGTTACTATGTGTATATACATATATATTTATTTGTTACTATGTGTATATACATATATATTTATGTGTTACTATGTGTATATACATATATATTTATGTGTTACTTTGTGTATATACATATATATTTATGTGTTACTATGTGTATATACATATATATTTATGTGTTATTATGTGTATATACATATATATTTATGTGCTAATATGTGTATATACATATATATTTATGTTACTATGTGTATATATACATATATATTTATGTGTCAGTATGTGTATATACATATATATTTATGTGTTATTATGTGTATATACACATATATTTATGTGTTACTTTGTGTATATACATATATATTTATGTGCTAATATGTGTATATACATATATATTTATGTTACTATGTGTATATATACATATATATTTATGTGTCAGTATGTGTATATACATATATATTTATGTGTTACTATGTGTATATACATATATATTTATGTGTCAGTATGTGTATATACATATATATTTATGTGTCAGTATGTGTATATACATATATATTTATGTGTTAGTATGTGTATATACATATATATTTATGTGTTACTATGTGTATATACATATATATTTATGTGTTAGTATGTGTATATATATATATATATATATATATATATATATATATATATATATATATATATATATATATATATATATATATATATATATATATATATATATATATATTTATGTGTTACTATGTGTATATACATATATATTTATGTGTTATTATGTGTATATACATATATATTTATGTGTCAGTATGTGTATATACATATATATTTATGTGTTACTTTGTGTATATACATATATATTTATGTGTTACTATGTGTATATACATATATATTTATGTGTTATGTGTATATACATATATATTTATGTGTTATTATGTGTATATACATATATATTTATGTGTTATTATGTGTATATACAGATATATTTATGTGTTAGTATGTGTGTATACATATATATATAGGTGTTACTTTGTGTATATACATATATATATTTATGTGTTAATATGTGTATATACATATATATTTATGTGTTACTATGTGTATATACATATATATTTATGTGTTACTATGTGTATATACATATATATTTATGTGTTAGTACGTGTATATACATATATATATTTATGTGTTAGTATGTGTATATACATATATATTTATGTGTTAGTATGTGTATATACATATATATTTATGTGTTACTATGTGTATATACATATATATTTATGTGTTAATATGTGTATATACATATATATTTATGCGTTATTATGTGTATATACATATATATTTATGTGTTACTATGTGTATATACATATATATTTATGTGTTATTATGTGTATATACATATATATTTATGTGTTATTATGTGTATATACATATATATTTATGTGTTACTATGTGTATATACATATATATTTATGTGTTAGTACGTGTATATACATATATATATTTATGTGTTACTATGTGTATATACATATATATTTATGTGTTACTATGTGTATATACATATATATTTATGTGTTACTATGTGTATATATATATATTTATGTGTTAGTATGTGTATATACATATATATTTATGTGTTACTATGTGTATATACATATATATTTATGTGTTAATATGTGTATATACATATATATTTATGCGTTATTATGTGTATATACATATATATTTATGTGTTACTATGTGTATATACATATATATTTATGTGTTATTATGTGTATATACATATATATTTATGTGTTATTATGTGTATATACATATATATTTATGTGTTACTATGTGTATATACATATATATTTATGTGTTATTATGTGTATATACATATATATTTATGTGTTAGTATGTGTGTATACTTATATATTTATGTGTTACTATGTGTATATACATATATATCTATGTGTTACTATGTGTATATACATATATATTTATGTGTTACTATGTGTATATACAGATATATTTATGTGTTAGTATGTGTATATACATATATATTTATGTGTTACTATGTGTATATACATATATATTTATGTGTTACTATGTGTATGTACATACATATGTATGTGTCAGTATGAGTATATACATATATATGTATGTGTTACTATGTGTATATACATATATATTTAGGTGTTACTTTGTGTATATACATATATATATTTATGTGTTAATATGTGTATATACATATATATTTATGTGATACTATGTGTATATATATATATATATATATATATATATATTTATGTGTTAGTATGTGTATATACATATATATTTATGTGTCAGTATCTGTATATATATATATATATATATATATATATATATTTATGTGTTACTATGTATATATACATATATATTTATGTGTTACTATGTGTATATACATATATATGTGTTACTATGTGTATATACATATATATTTATGTGTTACTATGTGTATATACATATATATTTATGTGTTACTATGTGTATATACATATATATTTATGTGTTACTATGTGTATATACATATATATTTATGTGTTACTATGTGTATACACGATATGAGCAGAGGAAGATAGCAGTCAGGTGAGCCACACTAGCGTGATATATACAGCAATTGTCGTTGCGCTATGTAACTGCCCAAATACCCCAAACAGTAAAAATGAATATAGTCACTTTAGATGCACACTCGCGTACAAGCAGGTATCAGCATTAGGTAAATATGCAGATTCGTTGGAGACAATGGGAACACTGGCATGTCATATCTATATGCCAGACTCACCTCAAACTGGTGGTTCCTCAGCTCTCAAACAACGAACTTCTGTCGGCTGGCTCGTGCTGAACGATGTGTGATGAAGTCGCTGTACAGTCGATAGCTGGTTCCGAGTCTGTGTATACTTCCGAGGAGCAGCGTCTTGGTCGGCGTTCACCTCCGTATCCACCTCCGTGTAAGTATATCGGAGGGATTGGGAGATCCGATAATGTGCAGCAGGTAAGTCTGCAACAGCGGCAACTTGGGGGGTAGGGCAGTTACAAAGAGGGACTGGAGGAGCTCAGAAGCGGTAGCAAACCAGTGAGCCTGGAGTAGTAAACATCAGAAAAAAGAGTAGTGGATGCTCCGATAAAATTTAACAAATTTATTGATTCTTCATAAAAACAGCAAAATCATGGAGAAACAAATAGACACAATTGCAGTTGCAGCACCAGGGCTTGTGCGTTTCGGCTGTGAAGCCTTAATCATAGTTATGATTAAGGCTTCACAGCCGAAACGCGCAAGCCCTGGTGCTGCGCCTGCAATTGTGTCTATTTGTTTCTCCATGATTTTGCTGTTTTTATGAAGAATCAATAAATTTGTTAAATTTTATCGGAGCATCCAGTACTCTTTTTTCTGATGTTTACTATGTGTATATACATATATATTTATGTGTTACTATGTGTATATACATATATATTTATGTGTTACTATGTGTATATACATATATATTTATGTGTTACTATGTGTATATACATATATATTTATGTGTTACTATGTGTATACACGATATGAGCAGAGGAAGATAGCAGTCAGGTGAGCCACACTAGCGTGATATATACAGCAATTGTCGTTGCGCTATGTAACTGCCCAAATACCCCAAACAGTAAAAATGAATATAGTCAATTTAGATGCACACTCGCGTACAAGCAGGTATCAGCATTAGGTAAATATGCAGATTCGTTGGAGACAATGGGAACACTGGCATGTCATATCTATATGCCAGACTCACCTCAAACTGGTGGTTCCTCAGCTCTCAAACAACGAACTTCTGTCGGCTGGCTCGTGCTGAACGATGTGTGATGAAGTCGCTGTACAGTCGATAGCTGGTTCCGAGTCTGTGTATACTTCCGAGGAGCAGCGTCTTGGTCGGCGTTCACCTCCGTATCCACCTCCGTGTAAGTATATCGGAGGGATTGGGAGATCCGATAATGTGCAGCAGGTAAGTCTGCAACAGCGGCAACTTGGGGGGTAGGGCAGTTACAAAGAGGGACTGGAGGAGCTCAGAAGCGGTAGCAAACCAGTGAGCCTGGAGTAGTAAACATCAGAAAAAAGAGTAGTGGATGCTCCGATAAAATTTAACAAATTTATTGATTCTTCATAAAAACAGCAAAATCATGGAGAAACAAATAGACACAATTGCAGTTGCAGCACCAGGGCTTGTGCGTTTCGGCTGTGAAGCCTTAATCATAGTTATGATTAAGGCTTCACAGCCGAAACGCGCAAGCCCTGGTGCTGCACCTGCAATTGTGTCTATTTGTTTCTCCATGATTTTGCTGTTTTTATGAAGAATCAATAAATTTGTTAAATTTTATCGGAGCATCCAGTACTCTTTTTTCTGATGTTTACTATGTGTATATACATATATATTTATGTGTCAGTATGTGTATATATATATATATGTATATATATATTTATGTGTTACTATGTATATATACATATATATTTATGTGTTACTGTGTGTATATACATATATATTTATGTTATTATTAGTGATGTTGCGAACTTAAAGGGCCACTGTAAGTAAATATTTTCTATGCCTGTTACTAACTAACTACCCCAAATACGCTTTTTATCAATAGCATTTCATTAACATATCTCTACCGTATATCAGAAATCTTGTCTGCAAATTTAATTGTTTTCCAAACCCACTCTATGGGTATCCTTTGCTCTGTACCAATCCGTTTACAATACCTAGGTTTCAAAATGGCGCTTTAAACACAAAGTTATTGGTTTAAGTATTTTGAACACACAGTGCTGAAAATAGTGGGCAGGATAACGTGACATCATCGGCGAATAAAAGATATATAACTTTTAGAACGTTATGAAACTTTGTTTTGGAGAAAATATAGGTCAGTAGGTTTTAATTAATGTTTATTAACTTTAATATGTTAGTTGTTTAGCTTAAAAATTATAACAGAAAGTAATCCTTTAAAAATTTCGGTTCGCGAACAGCGGACTCAAACTTCCGCTATTGTTCGCGAACCGCCATTGACTTCAATAGGCTGGCAAACTTTAAAACCCACAAGGACTCTTTCTGGCCACAATAGTGATGGAAAAGTTATTTCAAGGGTACTAACACCTGGACTGTGGCATGCCGGAGGGGGATCCATGGCAAAACTCCCATGGAAAATTACATAGTTGATGCAGAGTCTGGTTTTAACCAATAAAGGGCCTAAATCACCTAACATTCCTAAATTGTTTGGAATAACGTGCTTTAAAACATCAGGTATGATGTTGTATCGATCAGGTAGTGTAAGGGTTACGCCCGCTTCACAGTGACAGACCAAACTCCACGTGTAACGCACCGCAAACAACCGCAAACAGTCCATTTGCACAACCACGAGATAGATAGATTTGATAGATGGATGCATAGATTACATAGCTCAATAGATGCAATATACATATGATAGATACAAATTACATAGATCAATAGATGCAATATACATTTGATAGATATGAATTACATAGATCAATAGATGCAATATACATTTGATAGATACGAATTACATAGATCAAAAGATGTAATATACATTTGATAGATACAAATTACATAGATCAATAGATGCAATATACATTTGATAGATACGATTGATAGTTAGATAGATTCGATAGATAAATAGATAGATTTGAAAGATATATAATTTCCCTGACAGAGTATAACAATAAGACATGCGGTCTGGGACCCGTGGTGTGTTAAGTAGTACTATTCTTAGCAGTTTACTACTACCTGTTACTCCCCCTATCGGGGGAGGTCTATATGGCCTGCATTTATGGAACAGGGAGATGGAAGAAGATGATTGGTCTGTCCTCCTACTTCCAATTTGTCCTAAACAAAAGTGGCTGTCTCAAAACAGTCCGGGCACGAGATAGATAGATAGATTATACATAGATTGATAGTTAGATAGAATCGATAGAAGATAAATAGATAGATTTGATAGATATATAATTACCCTGACAAAGTATAATAATAAAACATGTGGTCTGAGACCCATGGTAACTAGGTTGTGTTAAGTGTACTATTCTTAGCACTTTAATCCCTGTTACTCCCCCTATCGGGGGAGGTCTATATGGCGTGCATGATTACCCTGACAAAGTATAACAACAAGATATGCGGTCTGGGACCCATGGTAACTAGGTTGTGTTAAGTAGTACTGTTCTTAGCAGTTTAATCCCTCTTACTCCCCCTATCAGGGGAGGTCTATATGGCCTGCATGATTACCCTGACAAAGTATAACAACAAAACATGCGGTCTGGGACCCATGGTAACTAGGTTGTGTTAAGTAGTACTATTCTTAGCACTTTAATCCCTGTTACTCCCCCTATCGGGGGAGGTCTATATGGCCTGCCTGATTACCCTGACCAAATATAACAATAAGACATGCGGCCTGGGACCCACGATAATTAGGTTGTGTTAAGTATTAATGTTCTTTTTAATTTAATACCTGTTACTCCCCCTATCGGGGGAGGTCTATATGGCCTGCATGATTACCCTGACAAAGTAGAACAACAAAACATGCGGTCTGGGACCCATAGTAACTAGGTTGTGTTAAGTAGTACTGTTCTTATTAGTTTATTAATACCTGTTACTCCCCCTATCGGGGGAGGTCTATATGGCCTGCATGATTACCCTGACAAAGTATAACAACAAAACATGTGGCCTGGGACCCATGGTAACTAGGTTGTGTTAAGTAGTACTATTCTTAGCACTTTAATCCCTGTTACTCCCCCTATCGGGGGAGGTCTATATGGCCTGCCTGATTACCCTGACCAAATATAACAATAAGACATGCGGCCTGGGACCCACGATAATTAGGTTGTGTTAAGTATTAATGTTCTTTTTAGTTTAATACCTGTTACTCCCCCTATCGGGGGAGGTCTATATGGCCTGCATGATTACCCTGACAAAGTAGAACAACAAAACATGCGGTCTGGGACCCATAGTAACTAGGTTATGTTAAGTAGTACTGTTCTTATTAGTTTATTAATACCTGTTACTCCCCCTATCGGGGGAGGTCTATATGGCCTGCATGATTACCCTGACAAAGTATAACAACAAAACATGTGGATTGGGACCCATGGTAACTAGGTTGTGTTAAGTAGTACTGTTCTTATTAGTTTATTAATACATGTTACTCCCCCTATCGGGGGAGGTCTACATGGCCTGCATGATTACCCTGACAAAGTATAACAACCAAACATGCGGTCTGGGACCCCTGGTGGTACTGGTATAACTAGGTTGTCTTAAGTAGTACTATTCTTAGCAGTTTAATCCCTGTGATTGGTCTGTCCTCCTACTTCAAATTTGGCAAAAACACAAGTGGCTGTCTCAAAACAGTCCGGACACGAGATAGATAGATTTGATAGATAGATATACATAGATTGATAGTTAGATAGAATCAATAGAAGATAAATAGATAGATTTGTTAGATATATAATTATCCTGACAAAGTATAATAACAAGACATGCGGTCTGGGACCCATGGTAACTAGGTTGTGTTAAGTAGTACTATTCTTAGCACTTTAATCCCTGTTACTCCCCCTATCGCGGGAGGTCTATATGGCCTGCATGATTACCCTGACAAAGTATAACAACAAAACATGCGGTCTGGGACCCATGGTGGTACTGGTAACTAGGTTTTCTGAAGTAGTACTATTCTTAGCAGTTTAATCCCTGTGATTGGTCTGTCCTCCTACATAAAAATTTGGCCTAAACACAAGTGGCTGTCTCAAAACAGTCCGGACACAAGATAGATAGATTTGATAGATAGATTATACATAGATTGATAGTTAGATAGAATCGATAGAAGATAAATAGATAGATTTGATAGATATATAATTACCCTGACAAAGTATAATAATTAAACATGCGGTCTGTGACCCATGGTAACTAGGTTGTGTTAAGTAGTACTATTCTTAGCACTTTAATCCCTGTTACTCCCCCTATCGGGGGAGGTCTATATGGCCTGCATGATTACCCTTACAAAGTATAATAACAAGACATGCGGTCTGGGACCCATGGTAACTAGGTTGTGTTAAGTAGTACTATTCTTAGCACTTTCATCCCTGTTACTCCCCCTATCGGGGGAGGTCTATATGGCCTGCATGATTGCCCTGACAAAATATAATAATAAGACATGCGTTCTGGGACCCATTGTAAGGTTGTATTAAGTAGTACTGTTCTTAGCATTTTAATACCTGTTACTCACCCTATCGGGGGAGGTCTATATGGCCTGCATGATTACCCTGTCAAAATATAATTTTAAAAAAATGCGTTCTGGTACCCATGGTAAGGTTGTGTTAAGTAGTACTATTCTTAGCACTTTTTTTTTTTTAAAGTTACACTAATGTTACAACAGATATAAGTGGTGGCACTGGGGATGGAAGTAGGCACAGTATATGCTGGGAGCCTGACACACAGGCTGGCACTAGTGGCAGGCTGGCCTTGCAACTAAAATTAAATAACACTAGCAGACTGATGTAAAAAAAAAAATTAAAAAAATTTACACTAATGTTACAAACAGATATGAATGGTGGCACAGAGCAATTAATAACAGTATATGCTGTGTGCCTGAGAGACCCAGGCCTGATGGAAATGAAATTAGATTACACTAACAAACTAACGTAAATTTGTTTTTCTTTAAATTTACAATAATGTTACGTTACACCACCAGATATGAGTGGTGGCACAGAGGAATTAATCACAGTATATGCTTGCTGTGGGACTGGCACACAGGCCTGATGGAAAATGAAATTAGATTAAACTTGCAGTTAGCAAACTAATGTAAAAGTTTTGCTTTTTAAATTTAAAATAATGTTACACCAGATATGAGTGGTGGCACAGAGCAATTAATAACAGTATATGCTGTGTGCCTGAGAGACCCAGGCCTGATGGAAAATTAAATTAGATTACACTAAGAAACTAATGTAAATTAGTTTTTTTTTAAATTTACAATAATGTTCGGTTACACCACCAGATATGAGTGGTGGCACAGAATAATTAATCACAGTATATGATTGCTGTGGGCCTGGCACACAGGCCTGATGGAAAATGAAATTAGATTAAACTTGCAATTAGCAAACTAATGTAAAAGTTTTTTTGTTGTTTTTTTAATTTACACTGATGTTAGACCACCAGATATGAGTGGTGGCACAGAGGAATTAATCACAGTATATGCTGTGTGCCTGGCACACCGGCCTGATGGAAAATAAAATTAGATTAATTTTTTAATTTAAAATAATATTACACCACCAGATATGAGTGGTGGCAGTGAGCAAGTTGGCACAATATATGCTGCGAGGCTCACACACAGGCTGGTGGCAGGCAGGCAAATGCAAAAAAAAAAAAAAAACGACTGGAGTTCTAGCCCTAGGCAAAAAAAAAAAAAAAGACTGGAAAACAAAAAAACAAAAAAAAGCCAGATGTAGCCCTAAAAAGGGCTTTTTTGGGGTGCTGTCCTTACAGTAAAGATCAGATGAGTCCTTCAGGACTGTAGTGGAGACTAAATACACTAGCCTAGCTATCAATTTCCCTATAAAATCAGGAGCTGCAACACTAAACCTCCTCTCTCTTCAAAAGCTGCATCACAATGATTCTAAAATGGCTGCTGCCCGGGACCTGGGAGGGTCTGGAAGGAAGTGTCTGCTGCTGATTGGCTGTAATGTGTCTGCAGACTGTGAGATACAGAGTCAAAGTTTACTCAATGATGACGAATAGGGGGCGGATCGAACATCACATATGTTCGCCCGCGGCGGCGAACGCGAACAAGCAATGTTCGCCGGGAACTGTTCTCCGGTGAACAGTTCGGGACATCACTAGTTATTATGTGTATATATACGTATATATTTATGTATTACTATATGTATATACATATATATTTATGTGTTACTATGTGTATATACATATATATTTATGTGTTACTATGTGTATATACATATATATTTATGTGTTATTAAGTGTATATACATATTTATTTATGTGTTAGTATGTGTATATACATATATATTTATGTGTTAGTATGTGTATATACATATATATTTATGTGTTAGTATGTGTATATACATATATATTTATGTGTTACTATGTGTATATACATATATATTTGTTATTATGTGTATATACATATATATTTATGTGTTACTATGTGTATATACATATATATTTATGTGTTACTATGTGTATATACATATATATTTATGTGTTACTATGTGTATATACAGATATATTTATGTGTTACTATGTGTATATACATATATATTTATGTGTTACTATGTGTATATACATATATATTTATGTGTTACTATGTGTATATACATATATATTTATGTGTTAGTATGTGTATATACATATATATTTGTTATTATGTGTATATACATATATATTTATGTGTTACTATGTGTATATACATATATATTTATGTGTTATTATGTGTATATACATATATATTTATGTGTTACTATGTGTATACACATATATATTTGTTATTATGTGTATATACATATATATTTATGTGTTACTATGTGTATATACAAATATATTTATGTGTTCTTATGTGTATATACATATATATTGATGTGTTAGTATGTGTATATACATATATATTTATGTGTTAGTATGTGTATATACATTTATATTTATGTGTTATTATGTGTATATACATATATATTTATGTGTTCTTATGTGTATATACATATATATTGATGTGTTAGTATGTGTATATACATATATATTTATGTGTTAGTATGTGTATATACATTTATATTTATGTGTTATTATGTGTATATACATATATATTTATGTGTTACTATGTGTATATACATATATATTTATGTGTTAGTATGTGTATATACATATATATTTATGTGTTATTATGTGTATATACATATATATTTATGTGTTACTATGTGTATATACATATATATTTATGTGTTAGTATGTGTATATACATATATATTTATGTGTTATTATGTGTATATACATATATATTTATGTGTTACTATGTGTATATACATATATATTTATGTGTTATTATGTGTATATACATATATATTTATGTGTTACTATGTATATATACATATATATTTGTGTTATTATGTGTATATATGTATATATATTTATGTTATTATGTGTATATACATATATATTTATGTGTTATTATGTGTATATACATATATATATTTATGTGTTATTATGTGTATATACATATATATTTATGTGTTATTATGTGTATATACATATATATTTATGTGTTACTATGTGTATATACATATATATTTATGTGTTATTATGTGTATATACATATATATTTATGTGTTATTATGTGTATATACATATATATTTATGTGTTATTATGTGTATATACATATATATGTATGTGTTACTATGTGTATATACATATATATATTTATGTGTTACTATGTATATATACATATATATTTATGTGTTACTATGTGTATATACATATATATTTATGTGTTACTATGTGTATATACATATATATTTATGTGTTATCTGTATATACATATATATTTATGTGTTACTTTGTGTATATACATATATATTTATGTGTTACTATGTGTATATACATATATATTTATGTGTTTATGTGTATACACATATATATTTTTGTGTTTATATGTGTATACATACAGTATATATTTATAGAAAACACACAGTCCTTGTAGTGCCTTTTTTTCTAATACCCCCCAACCTTAACCCTTAAAAACTGCTTTGTGCAGTTAATTTTAAAAAAAATAAAAATGCTGATATTTTTTTATTTTACCACACCACACTTAATTTAGGGGCCAATAGGGCACATGCAATAAATTAACTAGAGATGTGATCACTTGTAATGGCTGGTCATTTTTTGCGTGCCCGTAAACAGGTGAATATGCCCGTTTACAGACACACAATAAATTAGCACTCCACTTGTAAGCTAGCCCAAAATCGGCATCTTCTATATACCTGCGCATATTTATATACAAAGCTTATTAGTGAGTCATTTAATAAAAGAAGTCGTATTCCAGAAACTTGCAGCAAACTATAAAAAAAGCTCATTTGCAAATATTATCAGAAATACATCAAATTAAATCTGGCAAAATCAAGACATATCAAATCAACCTATATTTTGTGCCGGGCTGGAGATATAAATCAATTATTAATTCCTCAGTTCCTCAGTTCTGCATTTTAAGAATTATTTATTATGTTCTTTGGTCTTCTGATGAAATAACTGGAACCTAGATCCTAAAATACTCGGAATTTGGGTCCTTTTAAGTTTGATGTAACTCTATGAAGATTACGAAAGCTTAGAATCTGATTTAAATATCCTGTCACAGTTTCCAAACACATGTAATTAAAAGAGAATATACGAGTCTCTGGGGTGTACCGTGTAATTCGGTATGCATGAGGCTTATTAAGGTTTTTTCTGCGCTTATTAATGAAGGTACTGCGATATCACAACTACTGCAATCTGCAACAATAATAGGATTTATTTGGGGCTAATTACAAATGTAAATTGCATTATTAATAAGCTCATTCCTCTTTTTAACCATATGAAAATATGTCTTGAAATATTAGTTGTAACGATTTGGGGTCAGATGACACGAAATTCTTATAGGGCAATTTTAAAATAAGCGCAAATCTTGAGATGTTCTTTCAGTTGGGTATAAACACTGAAATTCTATATATTTCTGAACAATATAACCCTCCAGATATATAGTTTTTTCTCTGCCTGCTGTGATATCATATAAATAAAACATGAAATAATAGGTTATAGCTACTAAAAATTGATGGCGTGAATTCGGACGTTTGTTTTAGAATTCCAGTGCGAAATACCTTGTGTGACTTTTCACTTGGTTTTCAGAACCCATTTGATTTCATTCAATTGATATCTCACTTTCGAAAATTATTTTTTAATGAGTTCCTGGCTCAATAACATACCCTGTACTTTACACAGTGACAATATGACAGCGATATTCCAAACCATCCTATCAAAAAAACATTTTAATGGCACATGGAGTATCACATAATCTCACCTCTTGAAAACCCAAATAATATTGAATTATTTTGAGGGCATTTCTAACTTTTTTGTTTTGCTTATTTAAAACTAAAAATTCTGAGAACGTTTACTGGAAATATATTTTATTATGATGGAAAAAATATTTAAAATGTCGCCATGCAAGGTATACATATGAGTTGTATTTGATAAACTCATGATCAATTAGTTACTGTGTCATTTACAAATGTGTATGAATAAATTAGAATATAAAAATACTACAAAAAACATTCAGCCAGATTACGAATTTTGCGTTATGGCTGGCTCGCTAATTACTTGTACGTTATTTTTACCGCTCACCTTTCATAGCGCTGCTATTACAGGTTTGCAAAAAAAACGGCTTGTGCGGGCGATATGGTTGCGTTGAGCTCCATGCTTCACCCAAATACAAACAGTGTTTTGACATGCTCGTGCACGATTTCCCCATAGACATCAATGGGGAGAGCCGACTAAAAAAAAAGCCTAACACCTGCAATCGCGGAATGAAAAGCTCTGTAATGCAGCCCTATTGATGTCTATGGGGAAAAAAATGTATGTTTAAACCTAACACCCTAACATAAACCCTGAGTCTAAACACCCCTAATCTGATGCCCCTAACATCACCGCCACCCACATTACACTTATCAACCCCTAATCTGCCGCCCCCAATGTCACCGCCACCTACATTACACTTATAAACCCCTAATCTGCTGCCCCCAATGTTGCCGCCACCTACATAAATGTATTAACCCCTAATCTGCCGCCCCCAACGTCGCAGCCACCTACATACATTTATAACCCCTAATCTGCCATCCCCAAATTCGCCACCACCTGCCCACACTTATTAACCTCTAATCTGCCGCCCCCAATGTCACCGCCACCACTATACTAAAGTTATTAACCCCTAAACCTCTGGCCTCCCACATCACTAACACTAAATAGTGATGTCGCAAACAGTTCTGCCGCGAATAGTTCGCAGCGAACATAGCATGTTCGCGTTCGCAGCGGACGGCGAACATATGCGATGTTCGATCCGCCCCCTATTCGTCATCATTGAGTAAACTTTGACCCTGTAGCTCACAGTCACAAGACACATTCCAGCCAATCAGCAGCAGACACTCCCTCCCAGACCCTCCCACCTCCTGGACAGCATCCATTTTAGATTCATTCGGAGCCTGCATTCTTAGTGACAGGAGGGACAGTGTAGCTGCTGCTGATTTAATAGGGAAATCGATAGCTAGGCTAGTGTATTCAGTGTCCACTACAGTCCTGAAGGACTCATCTGATCTCTGCTGTAAGGACAGCAGGCTTAATTGCAGCCTGCCAGCTCAGGCTCACAGCGTATACTGTGCCCACTTGCCCAGTGCCACCACTCATATCTGGTGTAACAGTAGTGTACTTTTAAAAATAAAAAAAAAACCTTTTTTTAATTTGAAATAATAGCAGTAATTTACCTTCACACGTGTGTGTTTGAGGTCCTGCCAGGGCACAGTGTGACACCAGTGTAAGTCATATCTGCTAAAAAAAAGTAGTGTACATTTAAAATAAAAAAAAAAACTTTTTTTAATTTGAAATAATAGCACTCATTTTCCTTCACACGTGTGCGTTTCAGGTCCTGCCAGGGCACAGTGTGACACCAGTGCAAGTCATATCTGCTAAAACAGTAGTGTACATTTAAAAAAAAAAAAAAAACTTTTTTTAATTTGAAATAATAGCAGTCAGTTTCCTTCACACGTGTGCGTTTCAGGTCCTGCCAGGGCACAGTGTCACACCAGTGCAAGTCATATCTGCTAAAACAGTAGTGTACATACATTTAAAAAAAAAAAACTTTTTTATTGTGAAATAATAGCAGTCAGTTTACCTCACACGTGTGCGCTCCAAGTCCTGCCAGGGCACAGTGTCACACCAGTGCAACTCATATCTGCTAAAACAGTAGTGTACATACATTTAAAAAAAGAAAACAACATTTTTTACTGTGAAATAATAGCAGTCAGTTTCCCTCACACGTGTGCGTTTCAGTGCCTGCCTGCCAGGGCACAGTGTCACACCAGTGCAACTCATATCTGGTGTAACAGTAGTGTATATTTAAAAAAAACAACACTTTTTTGACTGTGTTAAATAATAGTAGTCAGTTTCCTTCACACGTGTGCGTTTCAGTGCCTGCCAGGGCACAGTGTCACCCCAGTGCAACTCATATCTGGTGTAACAGTAGTGTACATTTAAAAAAAAAAAAAACCCTTACACTACCTGATGTTTTAAAGCACGTTATTCCAAACAATTTAGGAATGTTAGGTTATTTATGCCCTTTATGGATTAAAACCAGACTCTGCATCAACTATGTAATTTTCCATGGGAGTTTGCCATGGATCCCCTTCCGGCATACCACAGTCCAGGTGTTAGTCCCCTTGAAACAACTTTTCCATCACTTTTGTGGCCAGAAAGAGTCCCTGTGGGTTTTAAAATTCGCCTGCCTATTGAAGTCTATGGCGGTTCGCCCGGTTCGCAAACTTTTGCGGAGGTTTGTGTTCGCCGTTCGCGAACGAAAAATTTTAGGTTCGCGACATCACTAACACTAAATACATATATTAACCCCTAGCGTAACCCTAAACCTAACCCTAACCCTAACACCCCCTAACTTTAACATAATTAAAATAATTCTAAATGAAACTTGCTATTAATAACTAAATAATTCCTATTTAAAAATAAATACTTAGTTACCTGTAAAATAAACCCTAAGCTAGCTACAATATAACTAATAGTTAAATTGTAGTTAGCTTAGGTGTTATTTTTATTTCACAGTCAAGTTTGTATTTATTTTAACTAGGTAGACTAGTTAGTAAATTGTTATTAACTATTTACTAACTACCTAGTTAAAATAAATACAAATTTACCTGTAAAACAAAACCTAACCTGAGTTACACTAACACCTAACATTACAATAAAATTAAATAAATGAAACTAATAAAATACAATTATCTAAATTACAAAAAATAAACACTAAATTACACAAAATAAAAAAAATTATCAAAAATAAAAACGAATTACTCCTAATCTAATAGCCCTATCAAAATAAAAAAGCACCCCCAAAATAAAAAAAAAAACCTAGCCTACACTAAACTGCTAATGGCCCTCAAAAGGGCCTTTTTGGGGCATTGCCCCAAAGAAATCAGCTCTTTTACCTGTAAAACAAATACAAACAACCCCCCAACAGTAAAACCCACCACCCACACAACCAAAACCCCCAAATAAAAACCTATCTAAATAAACTTAAGCTAATGATTGCCCTGCAAAGGGCATTTGGATGGGCATTATCTCTTTTACATTGCCCAAACCCTAATTTAAAAATAAACCCCACCCAAAAAAAATCTTAAAAAAACCTAATACTAACCCCCAATGATCCACTTACAGTTTTGGAAGACCGGACATCCATCCTCATCCAGGCGGCATAAGTCCTCATCCAGCCGGCGAAGTCCTCATCCAGCCAGCGAAGTCCTCATCCAAGCGGGCAGAAGTCCTCATTGAAGAGGCCAGTAGTATTCATCCAAGCTCCAAGCGGGCAGAAGTCTTCATCCAAGCGGCCAGAAGTCTTCATCCAGACAGCATCTTCTATCTTCATCCATCCGGCGCAGAGCGGGTCCATCTTCAAGACATCCCGCGGGGAGCATCCTCTTTTTATGATGGTCTTTGATGACGTCCCTTAAAGGGAACCTTCAGTGCACGGCTGAGACCGTATGAAGAGGATGCTCCGCGCCGGATGTCTTGAAGATGGACCCGCTCCACGCCGGATGGATGAAGATAGAAGATGCCGTCTGGATAAAGACTTCTGGCCGCTTGGATGAAGACTTCTGCCCACGTGCATGAGGACTTCGCTGGCTGGATGAGGATGGATGTCCAGTCTTCCAAAACTGTAAGTAGATTGTTGGGGGTTAGTGTTAGGTTTTTTTAAGGGTTTTTTGGGTGGGTTATATTTTTAGATTAGGGTTTGGGCAATGTAAAAGAGCTAAATGCCCTTTTAAGGGCAATGCCCATCCTAATGCCCTTTTCAGGGCAATAGTTAGCTTAGGTTTATTTAGATTTTTATTTGGGGGGTTTGGTTGTGTGGGTGATGGGTTTTACTGTTGGGGGGTTGTTTGTATGTTTTTTTAAAGGTAAAAGAGCTGATTTCTTTGGGGCAATGCCACGCAAAAGCCCTTTTAAGGGCCATTGGCAGTTAAGTGTAGGATAGGGTTTTTTTATTTTTGGGGGCTTTTTTATTTTGATAGGGCTATTAGATTAGGAATAATTTGTTTTTATTTTTGATCATTTCTTTTTTATTTTGTGAAATTTAGTGTTTATTTTTTTTGTAATTTAGATAATTGTATTTTATTAATTTAATTTTATTGTAATGTTAGGTGTTAGTGTAACTCAGGTTAGGTTTTATTTTACAGGTAAATTTGTATTTATTTTAACTAGGTAGCTAGTAAATAGTTAATAACAATTTACTAACTATTCTACCTAGTTAAAATAAATACAAACTTAGCTGTGAAATAAAAATAAAACCTTTAGTTATGAGTTTTATGTTACAGCTTTGTAGCGTAAAACTCATAACTACTGACTTTAGATGACGGTACGGATCTTGTCATTTTAGGCTGTACCGCTCACTTTTTGGCCTCACAGCAAAACTCATAATACCGGCGCTATGGAAGTCACATTAAAAAAGGACTTTTCTTAAAGTGCGGTACTGACATTGCGTGATGGACAAAAAAGTGTGCAGTACAGCTATTCTGACAAGACTTGTAATAGCAGCGGTAGGGAAAAAGCATTGTTATGGGCCAAAACTCGTAATCTAGCTGGTTGTCATGTAATTTAACACAAGGGGCGAGATTACATATGCGGCGTCGCACACAAAGCCGGCGCCGCCAGTTTTTAGTCCGGTATTGCTATCACATATATACGGTGCTGCATATAAATGCAGCGTGTATATTTCACTTGTCGCCTGCTAATTTTACTCCCATAAACTAACACAGAACCGCGTCGCAAATCTGTATTATATAATCAGTGCAAGGACTTACGTGGCGAAAATTGAGTAATTTTACTCGATTTTCACCTCGCCACACATAGGCAGGCGGAGCAAGCCTTGCGCTGAATATATAAGTACCGTAACTCCCTGGAAGTTCAAACTAACACCTAATGCATGTGCAATATCTACCTGTCAACCATTATCCCCACACTGCAATCACTAAATAAAATCTATGAACCCCTAATCCGCCAACCCCCACATAGCAAAATATCTAATCAACCTATTATCCGTAACCCGCCAACCCCCCACAATGCAATATACCTAATTTACACCTAGATTACGAGCCTTGCGTTAGCCTTAAAAAGCAGGGTTGAGAGGTCCCAACGCTGCTTTTTAACGCTGTTATTACGAGTCTGGCAGGTACAGGTGTGCCGCTCACTTTTTTTCGCGACTCGAGCATACCGCAAATCCACTTACGTCAATTGCGTATCCTATCTTTTCAATGGGACTTGCATAGCGCCGGTATTACGAGTCTTGGAAAAAGTGAGCGGTACAGCCTCTCCTCTCAAGACTGTTACCGCATTTAAAAGTCAGTAGTTAAGAGCTTTATGGGCTAACGCCGTAACATAAAACTCTTAACTAAAGTGCTAAAAAGTACACTAACATCCATAAACTAACTATTATCCCCTAAACCGAGCCCCCCCCCCCAACATCGCAAACACTTAACTAAAGTTTTTAACCCCTAATATGCCGACCGGACATCGCCGCCACTTAAATAAATATATTAACCCCTAAACCGCCACACTCCCGCCTCGCAAACACTAGTTAAATTTTATTAACCCCTAATCTGCCGTCCCAACATCGCCGACACCTACCTACATTTATTAACCCCTAATCTGCTGCCCCCAACGTTGCCGCCACTATATTAAATGTATTAACCCCTAAACCTAAGTCTAACCCTAAACCTAATCCCCCTAATTTAAATATAATTTAAATAAAATTACTACGAAATAAAATTACTACAATTAAATAAATTATTCCTATTTAAAACTAAATACTTACCTATAAAATAAACCCTAAGCTAGCTACAATATAACTAATAGTTACATTGTAGCCATTTTAGGGTTTATTTTTATTTTACAGGCAAGTTTGTATTTATTTTAACTAGGAACAATAATTATTAAATAGTTATTAACTATTTAATAACTACCTAGCTAAAATAAATACAAATTTACCTGTAAAATAAACCCTAACCTAAGTTACATTTACACCTAACACTACACTGTAATTAAATTAATTACCTAAACTAACTACAATTAATTACAATTAAATTAAATAAACTAAAGTACGGAAAAAAAACACTAAATTACAGAAAATAATAAAATAATTACAAGAATTTTAAACTAATTACACCAAATCTAATCCCCCTAATAAAATAAAAAAGCCCCCCAAAATAATAAAAATCCCTACCCTACACTAAATTACAAATAGCACTTAAAAGGGTCTTTTGCGGGGCACTGCCCCAAAGTAATCAGCTCTTTTACCTGTAAAAAAAAATACAATACCCCCCAACATTAAAACCCACCACTCACACACCCAACCCTACTCTAAAACCCACCCAATCCCCCCTTAATAAAACCTAACACTAACCCCTTGAAGATCACCCTACCTTGAGACGTCTTCACCCAACCGGGCAGAAATGGTCCTCCAGACGGCCAGAAGTCTTCATCCGATCCGGGCAGAAGAGGACCTCCAGACGGGCAGAAGTCTTCATCCAGACGGCATCTTCTATTTTCATCCATCCGGAGCGGAGCAGGTCCATCTTCAAGCCAACCGACATGGAGCATCCTCTTCTTCCGATGACTCCCGATGAATGAAGGTTCCTTTAAATGAGGTCATCCAAGATGGGGTCCCTTGAATTCCGATAGGCTGATAGGATTCTATCAGCCAATCGGAATTAAGGTAGGAAAATAGAATAGAGCTTGCATTCTATTGGCTGATTGGAACAGCCAATAGACTGCGAGCTCAATCCTATTGGCTGATTGGATCAGCCAATAGGATTGAACTTCAATTCTATTGGCTGATTGCATCAGCCAATAGGATTTTTCCTACCTTAATTCCGATTGGCTAATAGAATCCTATCAGCCAATCGGAATTCAAGGGACGCCATCTTGGATGACGTCATTTAAAGGAACCTTCATTCATCGGGAGTCGTTGGAAGAAGAGGATGCTCCGCGTCGGTTGGCTTGAAGATGGACCCGCTCCGCTCCGGATGGATGAAGATAGAAGATACCGTCTGGATGAAGACTTCTGCCAGTCTGGAGGTCCTCTTCTGCCCGGATAGGATGAAGGCTTCTGGCCGTCTGGAGGACCACTTGTGCCCATTTGGGTGAAGACATCTCAAGGTAGGGTGATCTTCAAGTGGTTAGTGTAAGGTTTTATTAAGGGGGGATTGGGTGGGTTTTAGAGTAGGGTTGGGTGTGTGGGTGGTGGGTTTTAATGTTGGGGGGTATTGTATTTTTGTTTACAGGTAAAAGAGCTGATTACTTTGGGGCAATGCCCCGCAAAAAGCCCTTTTAAGGGCTATTTGTAATTTAGTATAGGGTAGGGATTTTTTATTTTGGGGGGCTTTTTTATTTTATTAGGGGGATTAGATTAGGTGTAATTAGTTTAAAAATTTGTAATTATTTTTTTATTTTCTGTAATTTAGTGGGGGGGGGTTTACTTTAGTTAATTTTATTTAATTGTAGTTAATTTATTTAATTATAGTGTAGTGTTAGGTGTAATTGTAACGTAGGTTAGGATTTATTTTACAGGCAAGTTTGTATTTATTTTAGCTAGGTAGTTATTAAATATTTAATAACTATTTAATAACTATTGTACCTAGTTAAAATAAATACAAACTTGCCTGTAAAATAGAAGTAAACCCTAAGATAGATACAAATGTAACTATTAGTTATATTGTAGCTATCTTAGGGTTTATTTTACAGGTAAGTATTTAGTTTAAAATAGGATTAATTTATTTAATTGTAGTAATTTTATTAAGATTATTTAAAATTATATTTAAATTAGGGGGGTGTTAGTGTTAGGGTTAGACTTAGGTTTAGGGGTTAATAACTTTATTATAGTGGCAGGGACATTGGGGCGGCAGATTAGGGGTTAATAATTGTAGTTAGGTTGCAGCGACGTTGGTGTGCGGTACACATACACCGACAAGACTCATAATAGCAGCGTTAGGGAAAAAGCAGCGTTATGGGCCATAACGCTGCTTTTTCACTCATAATGCCAAACTCGTAATCTAGCTGTTTATTAGGCAGTTTGCGATGTGGGGGGGATGATGAATTAGGGGTTAAGACATTTATTTGATAGATTACGATGTGGGGGGATGGCGGATTAGGGGTTAATCAATGTATTAGTTAGATTGCGATGTGGGTGAATGGCGGATTAGGGGTTACTAGTTTAACTAGGTATATTGCGTTGTGGGGGGTTGGCAGTTTAGAGGTTAATACTTTTATTATTAGTTGTGATATGGGGTGATGGCGGATATAGGGGTTTTGACATGTCAGGTTTAATTTTGGGAGGCGGGTTAGACTTTTTTACGGGCAATTTAACTTTTCTTTTTTTTTCTTGTGCGCCGGCAGTTTCTAAACTGCCGTAAGTCGCTGGCGACTCCAGAAATATGTATTTACTCACATTTGTGGACATCGCCAGTTTATCTGACTTACGGCAGTATATGAACTGCTGGTGAGGTTTATGTGATTCCCTGATGTGCAAGGTGAAATTACAGGCGACGTGGGTTTCAGCAGTTCCGCTGAAGCCTGCGCCGCAGATGTAAGATATTTACTTAGAATGAGAAACAGAGCTTTTGATTAACAGCAGACACCTAAAGCAATAGTTTAAAAAAATAATAAAAATCCCAATAATAATTCATTCTATAATTACAAAAAAATATATATCTGCTGAAGGGAATGGAATTGATACATTAATGAGGCTTAAAATAAAAGTGGTTACTGGATAGTTATATATATTAAAAGTACATCAATCTTAAATGTTGAATCGATCAGCAACCTGTAAAAACGCACAAATCAGGTGACACCCCTATTTCACGAAGTATATCATTTTGTTGAATGGCACTTACTAAAAATACTTCTATATAATCGAAGCGGTTACTCAGTAATCATGAACAGAAAGAAAGCTAGGGAAATACAGGGAGTGCAGAATTATTAGGCAAGTTGTATTTTTGATGATTAATATTATTATTGAACAACAACCATGTTCTCAATGAACCCAAAAAACTCATTAATATCAGAGCTGAATAGTTTTGGAAGTAGTTTTTAGTTTGTTTTTAGTTATAGCTATTTTAGTGGGATATCTGTGTGTGCAGGTGACTATTACTGTGCATAATTATTAGGCAACTTAACAAAAAACAAATATATACCCATTTCAATTATTTATTTTTTACCAGTGAAACCAATATAACATCTCAACATTCACAAATATACATTTCTGACATTCAAAAACAAAACAAAAACAAATCAGTGACCAATATAGCCACCTTTCTTTGCAAGGACACTCAAAAGCCTGCCATCCATGGATTCTGTCAGTGTTTTGATCTGTTCACCATCAACATTGCGTGCAGCAGCAACCACAGCCTCCCAGACACTGTTCAGAGAGGTGTACTGTTTTCCCTCCTTGTAAATCTCACATTTGATGATGGACCACAGGTTCTCAATGGGGTTCATATCAGGTGAACAAGGAGGCCATGTCATTAGATTTTCTTCTTTTATACCCTTTCTTGCCAGCCACGCTGGGGAGTACTTGGACGTGTGTGATGGAGCATTGTCCTGCATGAAAATCATGTTTTTCTTGAAGGATGCAGACTTCTTCCTGTACCACTGCTTGAAGAAGGTGTCTTCCAGAAACTGGCAGTAGGACTGGGAGTTGAGCTTGACTCCATCCTCAACCCGAAAAGGCCCCACAAGCTCATCTTTGATGATACCAGCCCAAACCAGTACTCCACCTCCACCTTGCTGGCGTCTGAGTCGGACTGGAGCTCTCTGCCCTTTACCAATCCAGCCACGGGCCCATCCATCTGGCCCATCAAGACTCACTCTCATTTCATCAGTCCATAAAACCTTAGAAAATCAGTCTTGAGATATTTCTTGGCCCAGTCTTGACGTTTCAGCTTGTGTGTCTTGTTCAGTGGTGGTCGTCTTTCAGCCTTTCTTACCTTGGCCATGTCTCTGAGTATTGCATACCTTGTGCTTTTGGGCACTCCAGTGATGTTGCACTATGAAATATGGCCAAACTGGTGGCAAGTGGCATCTTGGCAGCTGCACGCTTGACTTTTCTCAGTTCATGGGCAGTTATTTTGCACCTTGGTTTTTCCACACGCTTCTTGCGACCCTGTTGACTATTTTGAATGAAACGCTTGATTGTTCGATGATCACGCTTCAGAAGCTTTGCAATTTTAAGAGTGCTGCATCCCTCTGCAAGATATCTCACTATTTTTTACTTTTCTGAGCCTGTCAAGTCCTTCTTTTGACCCATTTTGCCAAAGGAAAGGAAGTTGCCTAATAATTATGCACACCTGATATAGGGTGTTGATGTCATTAGACCACACCCCTTCTCATTACAGAGATGCACATCACCTAATATGCTTAATTGGTAGTAGGCTTTCGAGCCTATACAGCTTGGAGTAAGACAACATGCATAAAGAGGATGATGTGGTCAAAATACTCATTTGCCTAATAATTCTGCACTCACTGTATATAATGTGTCATAGTAAATAGATAAGCAATCAGGTCATGTCTTCGTCACATTCCGCAATGTTTTATTGTGTGAACGTAACATCAATATATTACGCAAACAGTCTCTGGCGTGACTGCCTTGCTACCCACACACTGATTTCATTTTTATTGAAAATATACAACTTTTATATGGGGCACTAAGTTTACGTGAAATAATGTTATAATTAGCACAAATCAGTCATTTACTTGGAAGAAATATAAGAAGCTAAACCTCAGGGGAGGGGATCAGGAGAATTGAGGAGGGACAGCAAAGTGTGGGGCAAATTAAATAAAAAGGCATGTATAGAAGCAATGGCTCCCATTGAGTCAATTTAAATTCCTAACCGAAAATATTATATTAATTATAAAAACAATATAACTTTGATAAATGTTACAAATCAATTCCAAGTTGCCATTTTAATTTAAAAAAAGCATTTTTATAGAGAATGTTATAGGTTGATATCAGTAATTAAGTGCTGCATTACAAAGGGTCGGGACTCACAAAATAAAATATATTTACATATGCACATTATATATCAGCAATTAAGTGCTGGATTACAAAAGATCTGCACACACTAAAAATGTTTACAGTATATATGCAGAATGTATATCAGTAATTAAGTACTGCATTACAAAAAGTCTGCACACACAATAAATGTTTATATATGCACAGTATATATCAGTAATTAAGTACTGAATTACATAAGGTCAGCACACAAAATAAATGTTTAAATATGCACAGTATATATCAGCAATTAAGTGCAGCATTACAAAAGATCTGCACACACAATAAATGTTTATATATGCACAGTATATATCAGTAATTAAGTGCTGCATTACATAAGGTCAGCACACACAATAAATGTTTATATATGCACAGTATATAACAGTAATTAAGTACTGCATTACATAAGGTCTGCACACACTATAAATGTTTATATATGCACAGTATATATCAATAATTAAATGCTGCATTACATAAGGTCAGCACACACAATAAATGTTTATATATGCACAGTATATATCAGTAATTAAGTGCTACAGTACATAAGGTCTGCACACACAATAAATGTTTATATATGCACAGTATATATCAGTAATTAAGTGCTACATTACATAAGGTCAGCACACACAATAAATGTTTATATATGCACAGTATATATCAGTAATTAGGTGCCACAGTACATAAGGTCTGCACACACACAATAAATGTTTATATATGCACAGTATATATCAGTAATTAAGTGCTGCAATGCATAAGGTCTGCACACACAATAAATGTTTATATATGCACAGTATATATCAGTAATTAAGTGCCGCATTACATAAGGTCTGCACACACAATAAATGTTTATATATGCACAGTATATATCAGTAATTAAGTGCTACATTACATAAAGTCTGCACACACAATAAATGTTTATATATGCTCAGTATATATCAGTAACTAAGTGCTGCATTACATAAGGTCTGCACACTCAATAAATGTTTATATATGCACAATATATATCAGTAATTAAGTGATACATTACATAAGGTCTGCACACACAATGAATGTTTATATATGCACAGTATATGTCAGTAATTAAGTGCAGCATTACAAAAGATCTGCACACACAATAAATGTTTATATATGCACAGTGTATATCAGTAATTAAGTGCTGCATTACAAAAGGTCTGCACACACAATAAATGTTTATATATGCACAATATATATCAGTAATTAAGTGATACATTACATAAGGTCTGCACACACAATGAATGTTTATATATGCACAGTATATGTCAGTAATTAAGTGCAGCATTACAAAAGATCTGCACACACAATAAATGTTTATATATGCACAGTGTATATCAGTAATTAAGTGCTGCATTACAAAAGGTCTGCACACACAATAAATGTTTATATATGCACAGTATATATCAGTAATAAAGTGCTGCGTTACAAAAGGTCAGCATACACAATAAATGTTTATATATGCACAGTATATATCAGTAATTAAGTGCTGCATTACATAAGGTCTGCACACCCAATAAATGTTTATATATATATATATATACCCAAAGTGAAAAAATGGCACTCTCTGGACTTAGTATAAAAAATATATATTTATTAATACATATGTTTTTAGGTTCACTGAGGTAAATCATGTGGAGGCATTTGACAAAGGGATTGTAAGAATCCTGAAACGTTTTAACTTGTATTAATAAAGATATATTTTTTATACTAAGCCCAGAGAGTGCCATTTTTTTCACTTTGGGCATAATACTTTGTTTGGATGTGCACCCTGGCAGTTGCTGACACGAAGGAATGTGCTTCTCTCTCTCTCTCTCTCTCTCTCTCTCTCTCTCTCTCTCTCTATATATATATATATATATATATATATATATATATATATATATATATATATATATATATATATATATATATATATAATATATATATATATATATACACAGTATATATCAGTAATTAAGTGCAGAATTACAATAGATCTTCACACACAATAAATGTTTATATATGTACAGTATATATTAGTAATTAAGTGCTGCATTACAAAAGGTCTGCACACACAATAAATGTTTATATATGTACAGTATATCAGTAATTAAGTGCTGCATTACAAAAGGTCTGCACACACAATATATGTTTATATATGCACAGTATATATCAGTAATTAAGTGCTGCATTACAAAAGGTCTAAACACACAGTAAATGTTTATATATGCACCGTATATATCAGTAATTAAGTGTTACATTACATAAGGTCTGCACACACAATACATGTTTATATATGCACAGTATATATCAGTAATTAAGTGCTGCATTACATAAGGTCTGCACACACAATAAATGTTTATATATGCACCGTATATATCAGTAATTAAGTGTTACATTACATAAGGTCTGCACACACAATACATGTTTATATATGCACAGTATATATCAGTAATTAAGTGCTGCTTTACATAAGGTCTGCACACACAATACATGTTTATATATGCACCGTATATATCAGTAATTAAGTGCTGCTTTACAAAAGGTCTGCACATTAATATCTACTTTAGTTGTGCTTTATACTGTGTAGCTGTAGCTGGTTATGTAAATTGCAGCATAGAACATAGGACAAGGACATTTTTAACAAAAGCATAATATAAAATCATTATAAACTGCAATTTTATTTAATTTTTTTAATGAACTAATTTATGAAGACATATTTTGTGTTTCATATTCATTAAATAGTATTCACATAATTGCAGTTAGTTGCAGGGAGAATATCAGGCAATAAATCTGCAATAAATATTGTTTTCCCTGTCAGAAGGTCACTTGTATTTCACAGGCTGACACAGTAGTGCTGCTTTTTTTTCCCAAACAAACTCCAGTATCAGGGATCAGGTGGCAGAGAAATGATGCGAGATGAGCCAGCAAGACGGATTTGGTGTCATATTTATTAGCAAACTATAAACACAAGGGAGGGAAATATCTCAGCTTCAGCATCGCGGCATCCGTCTTGTCGACAGATATTTATTTATAACATCTCACGTTGCCAGTGTCTCCTGGAACCCTTCTGGGCACAGATAAACTGCCTCGGCTGATTGCAAAGCAATATACAGTATGTGGTGCGCGCTCTGCGCCTGATGCAAGCAAAGGAGAAGCGTGCACCTGAAATAGAGGAAAATCGCGGTGACAAAAGTCTAACATAAAGAATAACCTGTGGGCTACTAGAGAAGGCACAAGGGGTTAAAAGGATGTGAAAGGCCATATAAAGCTTGTTAGACAGCTAAAGTGTTATAAAGGTAAAGTAATTGGTCAAAACGTTGTCACTGGCCATTATATTGGAGTCATGAAAGTTTAATCTTAACTCTCATGTCCCTTTAAAAAGCAATTTCCCTGATTTCTAAAGAAATATTAGAGACAATGGAGCCGATTTATCAAGCTCTGTATAGAGCTTGATGCCCCTGTTTCGGCGCGAGCCTTCAGGCTTGCCGGAAACAGAAGTTATGAAGCAGTGGTCTAAAGACCGCTGCTTCATAACTGGTCCGCCTGCTCTGAGGCCGTGGACAGAAATCAACCCGATCGAATATGATCGGGTTTATTGACACCCCCTGCTAGCGACCGATTGGCCTCAGGGGGTGGCAATGCACCAGAGGTTCACAAGAACTGCGTGTGCAATGATAAATGCCGACAGCGTATGCTGTTGGCATTTATCAATGTGCAGAGGACATGATACGCTACATCGTATCATGTCCGCTCGCACTATGTTAAATCTACCCCAATATGTGTGCAATTCATAGGAGAACACTCCCCCTCTACTGAAAAGTACTTTTAAATAATGCTTATTGGCTGATAGTGCTAATGCTCACTGGCTGATAGGTACTTCCTACTAATACTCACTGGCTGATAGGTACTTCTTACTAATGCTCACTGGCTGATAGGTACTTCCTACTAATACTCACTGGCTGATAGGTATTTCGTACTAATACTCACTGGCTGATAGGTACTTCTTACTAATGCTCACTGGCTGATAGGTACTTCCTACTAATACTCACTGGCTGATAGGTACTTCTTACTCATACTCACTGGCTGATAGGTACTTCTTACGAATGCTCACTGGCTGATAGGTACTTCCTGTTAATGATCATTGGCTGATAAATACTTTCTCCTAATGCTCACTGGCTAAAAGGGACTTCCTACTAATGCTCACTGGCTAATAGGTGCTTTCTACTGATACTCATTAGCTGATAGGTACATCCTACTAATGCTCACTAGCTTATAGGTACTTCCTACTAATGCTCACTGGCTGATAATTACTTCCTACTAATGCTCACTGACTGATAGGTACTTCCTACTAATGCTCACTAGCTGATAGCTACTTCCTACTAATGCTTACTGGCTGATAGGTACTTTCTACTGACACTCATTAGCTGATAGGTACGTCCTACTAATGCTCACTAGCTGTTAGGTACTTCCTACTAATGCTCACTGGCTGATAATTACTTCCTACTAATGCTCACTGACTGATAGGTACTTCCTACTAATGCTCACTGGCTGATAGGTACTTTCTACTGACACTCATTAGCTGATAGGTACGTCCTACTAATGCTCACTAGCTGTTAGGTACTTCCTACTAATGATCACTGGCTGATAATTACTTCCTACCAATGCTCACTGACTGATAGGTACTTCCTACAAATGCTCACTAGCTGATAGGTACTTTGTACTAATGCTTACTAGCTGATAGTTACTTCCTACTAATGTTCACTGGCTGATAGGTACTTCCTACTAATGCTCACTGGCTGATAGGTACTTCCTACTAATGCTCACTAGCTGATAGTTACTTCCTACTAATGCTCATTGTCTGATAGTTACTTCCTACTAATGCTCATTGTCTGATAGTTACGTCCTACTAATGCTCAATAGCTGATAGGTACTTCCTACTAATGCTCACTAGATGATAGTTACTTCCTACTAATACTCACTAGCTGATAGTTACTTCCTACTAATGCTCGCTGACTGATAGGTACTTCCTACTAATGGTCACTAGCTTATAGGTACTTCCTAATAATGATCACTGACTGATAGGTAGGTACTTCCTGATAATGCTCACTAAATGATAGGTACTTCCTACTAATGCTCACTGACTGATAGGTACTTCCTACTAATGCTCACTGGCTTATAGGTACTTCCTGCTAATGTTTATTGGCTGAGAGGCACTTCCTACTAATCCGCATTGGCTGGTAGATAATTCTTCTAATCCTCATTGGCTGATTGATACATTTTACTAACGCTTACTGGCTGATAGGTATTTGATTCATGAAAGTTTCATCTTTACTCCCTTGTCCCTTCAAAAATCAATTTCCCTGACTTCTAAAGAAGAACTGTTTCCCATCATATTTGACACTATTCTTTGCTTACTGACTGATAGGTACTTCCTACTAATGCTCACTGACTGATAGGAACTGAACTTTCTACTAATGCTCACTAACTGATAGGTACTTCCTACTAATTCTCACTGGCTGATAGATACTAACTACTAAAGCTCACTAGCTGATAGGTACATCCTACTAATGCTCACTAGCTGATATGTACTTCCTACTAATGCTCACTAGCTGATAGGTACTTCCTGCTAATGTTTACTAGCTGATAGTTACTTCCTGCTAATGTTTACTAAATGATAGTTACTTCCTACTAATGCTCACTAGCTGATAGTTACTTCCTGCTAATGTTTACTAGCTGATAGTTACTTCCTACTAATGCTCACTAGCTGATAGGTACTTCCTACTAATGCTTACTAGCTGATAGTTACTTCCTTCTAATGTTTACTAGCTGATAGTTACTTCCTACTAATGCTCACTGACTTATAGGTACGTCCTACTAATGCTCACTAGCTGATAGGTACTTCCTACTAATGCTTACTAGCTGATAGTTACTTCCTACTAATGCTCACTAGCTGATAGGTACTTCCTACTAATGCTCACAAGCTGATAGGTACTTCCTACTAATGCTCACTGGCTAATTGGTACTTCCTACTAATGTTCACTAGCTGATGTTACTTCCTACTAATGCTCACTTGCTGATAGTTACTTCCTACTAATGCTCACTAGCTGATAGGTACTTACCACTAATGCTCACAAGCTGATAGGTACTTCCTACTAATGATCACTAGCTGATAGTTACTTCCTACTAATGCTCACTGACTGATTGGTACTGCCTACTAATGGTCACTAGCTTATAGGAACTTCCTACTAATAGTCACTAGCTTATAGGTACTTTCTACTAATGCTCACAAGCTGATAGGTACTTCCTAATGGTACTCACTAGCTTATAGGTTCTTCCTAAAAATGCTCACTGACTCATAGGTACTTCTTGATAATGCTCACTAAATGATAGGTACTTCCTACTAATGCTCACTGACTGATAGGTACTTCCTACTAATGCTCACTGGTTTATAGGTACTTCCTGCTAATGTTCATTGGCTGATAGGTACTTCCTACTAATTCTTATTAGCTGATAGATACTTCCTACTTATCCTCATTGGCTGGTAGATAATTCTTCTAATCCTCATTGGCTGATTGATACATTTTACTAACGCTTACTGCCTGATAGGTACTTCTATTTGATTCATGAAAGTTTTATTTTTACTCCCTTGTCCCTTCAAAAAGCAATTTCCCTGACTTCTAAAGAAGAACTGTTTCCCATCGTATTTGGCACTATTCTTTGCTTACTGACTGATAGGTACTTCCTACTAATGCTCACTGACTGATAGGTACTGAATTTCCTACTAATGGTCACTGGCTGATAGGCACTTCCTACTAATTCTCAATAGCTGATAGATACTAACTACTAATGCTCACTGGCTTACAGGCACTTTCTACTAATGCTCACTAGCTGATAGGTACTTCCTACTGATACTCACTAGCTGATAGGTACTTCCTACTAATGCTAACTAACTGATAGGTACTTCCTACTAATGCTCACTAGCTGATAGTTACTTCCTACTAATGCTCACTAGCTGATAGTTACTTCCTACTCATACTCTCTAGCTGATAGGTACTTACTACTACTGCTCACTAGCTGATAGATACTTCCTACTAATGCTCACTAGCTGATAGGTACTTCCTACTAATGCTCACTAGCTGATAGTTACTTCCTACTAATGCTCACTAGCTGATAGGTACTTCCTACTCATACTCTCCAGCTGATATGCACTTCCTACTAATGCTCACTAGCTGATAGGTACTTCCTACTCATGCTCACTAGCTGATAGGCACTTCCTACTCATACTCTCTAGCTGATAGGTACTTCCTACTAATGCTCACTAACTGATAGGTACTTCCTACTAATGGTCACTAGCTTATATATACTTCCTATTAATGCTCATTGGCTGATAGGTACTTCCTACTAATGCTCATTGGCTGATAGGTACTTCCTACTAATGCTCAGTAGCTGATAGGTACTTCCTACTAATGCTCACTAGCTGATATTTACTTCCTACTAATGCTCATTGGCTGATAGGTACTTCCTACTAATGCTCATTGGCTGATAGGTACTCCCTACTAATGCTCACTAGCTGATAGGTACTTCCTACTAATGATCACTGGCTGATAATTACTTCCTACTAATGCTCACTAGCTGATAGGTACTTCGTACTAATGCTTACTAGCTGATAGTTACTTCCTACTAATGTTCACTGGCTGATAGGTACTTCCTACTAATGTTTACTGGCTGATAGGTACTTCCTACTAATGCTCACTAGCTGATAGTTACTTCCTACTAATGCTCATTGTCTGATAGTTACTTCCTACTAATGCTCATTGTCTGATAGTTACGTCCTACTAATGCTCAATAGCTGATAGGTACTTCCTACTAATGCTCACTAGATGATAGTTACTTCCTACTAATACTCACTAGATGATAGTTACTTCCTACTAATGCTCGCTGACTGATAGGTACTTCCTACTAATGGTCACTAGCTTATAGGTACTTCCTAATAATGATCACTGACTGATAGGTAGGTACTTCCTGATAATGCTCACTAAATGATAGGTACTTCCTACTAATGCTCACTGACTGATAGGTACTTCCTACTAATGCTCACTGGCTTATAGGTACTTCCTGCTAATGTTTATTGGCTGAGAGGCACTTCCTACTAATCCGCATTGGCTGGTAGATAATTCTTCTAATCCTCATTGGCTGATTGATACATTTTACTAACGCTTACTGGCTGATAGGTATTTGATTCATGAAAGTTTCATCTTTACTCCCTTGTCCCTTCAAAAATCAATTTCCCTGACTTCTAAAGAAGAACTGTTTCCCATCATATTTGACACTATTCTTTGCTTACTGACTGATAGGTACTTCCTACTAATGCTCACTGACTGATAGGAACTGAAGTTTCTACTAATGCTCACTAACTGATAGGTACTTCCTACTAATTCTCACTGGCTGATAGATACTAACTACTAAAGCTCACTAGCTGATAGGTACATCCTACTAATGCTCACTAGCTGATATGTACTTCCTACTAATGCTCACTAGCTGATAGGTACTTCCTGCTAATGTTTACTAGCTGATAGTTACTTCCTGCTAATGTTTACTAGCTGATAGTTACTTCCTACTAATGCTCACTAGCTGATAGTTACTTCCTGCTAATGTTTACTAGCTGATAGTTACTTCCTACTAATGCTCACTAGCTGATAGGTACTTCCTACTAATGCTTACTAGCTGATAGTTACTTCCTTCTAATGTTTACTAGCTGATAGTTACTTCCTACTAATGTTCACTGACTTATAGGTACGTCCTACTAATGCTCACTAGCTGATAGGTACTTCCTACTAATGCTTACTAGCTGATAGTTACTTCCTTCTAATGTTTACTAGCTGATAGTTACTTCCTACTAATGCTCACTAGCTGATAGGTACTTCCTACTAATGCTCACTGGATAATTGGTACTTCCTACTAATGTTCACTAGCTGATGTTACTTCATACTAATGCTCACTTGCTGATAGTTACTTCCTACTAATGCTCACTAGCTGATAGGTACTTACTACTAATGCTCACAAGCTGATAGTTACTTCCTACTAATGCTCACTGACTGATTGGTACTGCCTACTAATGGTCACTAGCTTATAGGAACTTCCTACTAATACTCACTAGCTTATAGGTACTTTCTACTAATGCTCACAAGCTGATAGGTACTTCCTAATGGTACTCACTAGCTTATAGGTTCTTCCTAAAAATGCCCACTGACTCATAGGTACTTCTTGATAATGCTCACTAAATTATAGGTACTTCCTACTAATGCTCACTGACTGATAGGTACTTCCTACTAATGCTCACTGGCTTATAGGTACTTCCTGCTACTGTTCATTGGCTGATAGGTACTTCCTACTAATTCTTATTAGCTGATAGATACTTCCTACTTATCCGCATTGGCTGGTAGATAATTCTTCTAATCCTCATTGGCTGATTGATACATTTTACTAACGCTTACTGCCTGATAGGTACTACTATTTGATTCATGAAAGTTTTATCTTTACTCCCTTGTCCCTTCAAAAAGCAATTTCCCTGACTTCTAAAGAAGAACTGTTTCCCATCGTATTTGGCACTATTCTTTGCTTACTGACTGATAGGTACTTCCTACTAATGCTCACTGACTGATAGGTACTGAATTTCCTACTAATGGTCACTGGCTGATAGGCACTTCCTACTAATTCTCAATAGCTGATAGATACTAACTACTAATGCTCACTGGCTTACAGGCACTTTCTACTAATGCTCACTAGCTGATAGGTACTTCCTACTGATACTGACTAGCTGATAGGTACTTCCTACTAATGCTAACTAACTGATAGGTACTTCCTACTAATGCTCACTAGCTGATAGTTACTTCCTACTAATGCTCACTAGCTGATAGGTACTTCCTACTAATGGTCACTAGCTTATATGTACTTCCTACTAATGCTCATTGGCTGATAGGTACTTCCTACTAATGCTCATTGGCTGATAGGTACTTCCTACTAATGCTCACTAGCTGATAGGTACTTCCTACTAATGCTCACTAGCTGATAGGTACTTCCTACTAATGCTCACTGTCTGATAGTTACTTCCTACTAATGCTCATTGGCTGATAGGTACTTAATACTAATGCTCATTGGCTGATAGGTACTTCCTACTAATGCTCACTAGCTGATAGGTACTTCCTACTAATGCTCACTGGCTGATAGTTACTTGCTACTAATGCTCATTGGCTGATAGGTACTTCCTACAAATGCTCACTGGCTGATAGGTACTTCCTACTAATGCTCACCGACTGAGAGGTACTTCCTACTAATGCTCATTGGCTGATAGGTACTTCCTACTAATGCTCACCGACTGAGAGGTACTTCCTACTAATGCTCATTGGCTGATAGGTACTTCCTACTAATGCTCACTGGCTGATAGGTACCTCCTACTAACATACCTACCAACATTTCAAAATTCAAAAGAGGGACAGCCCCCACCCCCACGGCAAAAGTGTGATATGTGGTGGGCAGGAGCAGGGATAGGGCTTAAAAATCATAAGACCAAAGTAATATAAATAAAATTCTAAATAAAGTCATATCTTGTATTACTTTTAGGCAGCAAATCAAACACAAGCTCAAACCACTGGTATAGCTATGTGAGCTCTGTATTTAATTAATCTTTGCAGAGACAGCGCTAATTTTTTTTTATCTTAATTGAACATTTAATAATAGATTCTATAAAGCTGCTCTCTGCATTCACAATATTCTAGATTCTGGCCTTTAAAGTCAGCAAAAATGCACAGTAACACACTACATAGCTTACACTTACAAATGCAGATACACACACTACATAGCATACAGTTACACATGCAGATACACACACTACATAGCATACACTTATACATACAGATACACACACACACTACATAGCATACACTTACACATGCAGATACACACACACTACATAGCATACACTTATACATGCAGATACACACACACACTACATAGCATACACTTATACATGCAGATACACACTACATAGCATACACTTACACATGCAGATACACACACACTACATAGCATACACTTACACATGCAGATACACACACTACATAGCCTACACTTACACATGCAGATACACACACACTACATAGCATACACTTATACATGCAGATACACACACACTACATAGCATACACTTATACATGCAGATACACACACACTACATAGCATACACTTACACATGCAGATACACACACTACATAGCCTACACTTACACATGCAGATACACACACTACATAGCATACACTTACACATGCAGATACACACACACTACATAGCTTACACTTACACATGCAGATACACACACTACATAGCCTACACTTACACATGCAGGTACACACACACTACATAGCATACACTTACACATGCAGATACAAACACTACATAGCCTACACTTACACGTGCAGATACACACACACTACATAACATACACTTACACATGCAGATACACACACTACATAGCCTACACTTACACATGCAGATACACACACTACATAGCATATACTTATACATGCAGATACACACACACTACATAGCATACACTTATACATGCAGATACACACACACTACATAGCATACACTTACACATGCAGATACACACACTACATAGCCTACACATGCAGATACACACACTACATAGCATACACTTATACATGCAGATACACACACTACATAGCATACACTTATACATGCAGATACACACATACACACTACATAGCTTACACATACATGTAGATACACACACACACTACATAGCTTACACTTATACATGCAGATACACACACACATAACACACTACATAGCTTACACTTATACATGCAGATACACACACACACTACATAGCTTACACTTACACATGCAGATACACACACACTACATAGCATACACTTACACATGCAGATACACACACACTACATAGCATACACTTACACATGCAGATACACACACACTACATAGCTTATACTTATACATGCAGATACAAACACTACATAGCATACACTTATACATGCAGATACACACATACACACTACATAGCTTACACATACATGTAGATACACACACAAACACACTACATAGCTTACACTTATACATGCAGATACACACACACACACTACATAGCTTACACTTATACATGCAGATACACACACACTACATAGCTTACACTTATACATGCAGATGCACACACATTACATAGCTTACACTTATACATGCAGACACACACACTACATAGCTTACACTTATACATGCAGATACACACACTACGTAGCTTACATTATACATATAGAGATACACACACACTACATAGCTTACACTTATACATGCAGATACACACACTACATAGCATACACTTACATATGCAGATACACACACACATTACATAGCATACACTTATACACCCAGCATACACTTACACATGCAGATACACACACACTACATTGCATACACTTACACATGCAGATACACACACACTACATAGCATACACTTACACATGCAGATACACACACACTACATAGCATACACTTACACATGCAGATACACAAACTACATAGCATACATACACTTATACATGCAGATACACACATACACACTACATAGCTTACACATACATGTAGATACAAACACACACTACATAGCTTACACTTATACATGCAGATATACACACACACACAAACTACATAGCTTACACTTATACATGCAGATACACACACTACATAGCTTAAACTTACACATGCAGATACACACACAGTACATAGCATACACTTACACATGCAGATACACACACTACATAGCATACACTTACACATGCAGATACACACTCACTACATAGCTTATACTTATACATGCAGATACGCACACTACATAGCATACACTTATACAAGCAGATACACACATACACACTACATAGCTTACACATACATGTAGATACACACACACTACATAGCTTACACTTATACATGCAGATACACACACACTACATAGCTTACACTCTTACACTTATACATGCAGATACACACACACTACATAGCTTACACTTATACATGCAGATACACACACACACTACATAGCTTACACTTATACATGCAGATGCACACACATTACATAGCTTACACTTATACATGCAGACACACACACTACATAGCTTACACTTATACATGCAGATGCACACACTACATAGCTTACAATTATACATAGAGATACACACACACTACATAGCTTACACTTATACATGCAGATACACACACACTACATAGCTTACACCTACACATGCAGATACACACACACTACATAGCTTATACTTATACATGCAGATACACACACTACATAGCTTACACTTATACATGCAGATACACACACACACTACATAGCATACACTTATACATGCAGATACACACACACACTACATAGCATACACTTATACATGCATATACACACATACACACTACATAGCTTACACATACATGTAGATACACACAAACATTACATAGCTTACACTTATACATGCAAATACACACACACACTACATAGCTTACATTTATACATGCAGATACACACACAACATAGCTTACACTTATACATGCAGATACACACACTACATAGTATACACTTACACATGCAGAAACACACACACATTGCATAGCATACACTTATACATGCAGATACACACACACACATACACACACTACATAGCTTACACTTATACATGCTGATACACACACACTACATAGCTTACACTTAGACATGCAGATACACACACACACATACACACACTACATAGCTTACACTTATACATGCTGATACACACACACTACATAGCTTACACTTAGACATGCAGATACACACACTATACAGCATACACTTATACATGCAGATACACACACACACACATACTACATAGCATACACTTATACATGCAGATACACACACACTAGATAGCATACACTTATACAGGCAGATACACACACACTACATAGCATACACTTATACATGCAGATACACACTTATACATGCAGATACACAAACACACTACATAGCATACACTTATACATGCAGATACACACACACTACATAGTATACACTTATACATGCAGATACACACACACTATACAGCATACACTTATACATGTAGATACACACACTATACAGCATACACTTATACATGCAGATAAACACACTATACGGCATACACTTATACATGCAGATACACACACACTATACAGCATACACTTATACATGCAGATACACACACTATACGGCATACACTTATACATGCAGATACACACACACTAGATAGCATACACTTATACATGTAGATACACACACCCACTACATAGCATACACTTACACATGCAGATACACACACACTAGATAACATGCACTTACAAATGCAGATGCACACACACTAGATAGCATACACTTACACATGCAGATACACACACACTATACAGCATACACGTATACATGCAGATACACAGACACTACATAGTACACACTTATACATACAGATACACACACTACATAACATACACTTATACATGCAGATACACACACACTACATAGCATACACTTATACATGCAGATACACACACACACTAAATATCATACACTTATACATGCAGATACACACATACACACTACATAGCTTACACATACATGTATATACACACACACACACACACACACACACTACATAGCTTACACATACATGTAGATACACACACACACTACATAGCTTACACTTATACATGCAGATACACACACACACACTACATAGCTTACACTTAAACATGCAAATACACACACTACATAGCTTACACTTATACATAGAGATACACACACACTACATAGCTTACACTTACACATGCAGATACACACACACTACATAGCATATACTTATACATGCAGATACACACACTACATAGCTTACACTTATACATGCAGATACACACACACACACTACATAGCATACACTTATACATGCAGATGCACACACACACACTACATAGCTTACACTTATACATGCAGATACACACACACACACACATTACATAGCTTACACTTATATATGCAGATACACACACACATACTACATAGCTTACACTTATACATGCAGATACACACACACACACTACATAGCTTACACTTATACATGCAGATACACACACACACTACAT
Organism: Bombina bombina; assembly: GCF_027579735.1. Classification (NCBI taxonomy): domain Eukaryota; kingdom Metazoa; phylum Chordata; class Amphibia; order Anura; family Bombinatoridae; genus Bombina; species Bombina bombina. The sequence goes on from NC_069505.1 coordinate 29,708,446, forward strand.
AGCTTACATTTATACATGCAGATACACACACACTACATAGCTTACACTTATACATGCAGATACACACACACACTACATAGATTACACTTATACATGCAGATACACACACACACACTACATAGCATACACTTATACATGCAGATGCACACACACACTACATAGCATACACTTATACATGCAGATACACACATACACACTACATAGCTTACACATACATGTAGATACACACACACACACTACATAGCTTACACTTATACATGCAGATACACACACACACACTACATAGCTTACACTTATACATGCAGATACACACACACTACATAGCTTACACTTATACATTCAGATACACACACACTACATAGCTTACACCTACACATGCAGATACACACACTACATAGCTTACACTTATACAGAGAGATACACACACACTACATAGCTTACACCTACACATGCAGATACACACACACTACATAGCATATACTTATACATGCAGATACACACACTACATAGCTTACACTTATACATTCAGATACACACACACTACATAGCTTACACCTACACATGCAGATACACACACACTATATAACTTATATTTACACATGCAAATACACACACACTACATAGCTTACACCTACACATGCAGATACACACTACATAGCGTATACTTATACATGCAGATACACACACACTGCATAGCTTACACTTATACATGCAGATACACACACTACATAGCTTACACTTATACATGCAGATACACACACACACTACATATCTTATACTTATACATGCAGATATACACACACACACAAACTACATAGCGTTCACTTATACATGAAGAAACACACACTACATAGTATACACTTATACATGCAGAAACACACACACATTACATAGCATACACATACACACACACATACACACACTACATAGCTTACACTTATACATGCAGATACACACACGCTACATAGCTTACACTTATACATGCAGATACACACACTACATAGCTTACACTTATACATGCAGACACACACACACACACACTACATAGCTTACACTTATACATGCAGATACAAACACACACTACATAACTTACACCTACACATGCAGATACACATACACTACATAGCTTACACTTATACATGCAGATTCACATACACTACATAGCATACACTTATACATGCAGATACACACTCACTACATAGCTTACACTTATACATGCAGATACACACACACTACATAGCATACACTTATACATGCAGATACACACACACTACATAGCATACACTTATACATGCAGATACACACACACTACATAGCATACACTTATACATGCAGATACACACACACTACATAGCTTACACTTATACATGCAGATACACACACACACTACATAGCATACACTTACACATGCAGATACACACACACACTACATAGCATACACTTATACATGCAGATACACACACACTACATAGCATACACTTATACATGCAGATACACACACACTACATAGCATACACTTATACATGCAGATACACACACACTACATAGCATACACTTATACATGCAGATACATACACACTACATAGCTTACACTTATACATGCAGATACACACACACATACTACATAGCTTACACTTATACATGCAGATAAACACACACTACATAGCTTACACTTATACATGCAGATACACAGACACTACACAGTATACACTTATACATGCAGATACACACACTACACAGCATACACTTATACATATAGATACACACACACACTACACAGCATACACTTATACATGCAGATACACACACACACTACATAGCTTACACTTATACATGCAAATACACACACACACTACATAGCATACACTTATACATGCAGATACACACACACTACATAGCATACTCTTATACATGCAGATACACACACTACACATCATACACTGATAATGAGCACACTGTACTGTATAATGATGTGATTATCTATACACTGATAATGAGCAAGCTGTACTGTATAATGATGTGAGTATCTATTCACTGATAATGAGCACGCTGCTCTGTATAATGATGTGAGTATCTATACACTGATAATGAGCACACTGCACTGTATAATGATGTGAGTATCTATACACTGATAATGAGTACGCTGCACTGTATAATGATGTGAGTATCTATACCCTAATAATGAGCATACTGCACTGTATAATAACGTGAGTATCTATACACTGATAATGAGCGCACTGCACTGTATAATGATGTGAGTATCTATACACTGATAATGAGCACACTGTACTGTATAATGATGTGAGTAGCTATACACTGATAATGAGCACATTGCACTGTATAATGATGTGAGTATCTATACACTGATAATGAGCACACTGTACTGTATAATGATATGGGTATCTATACACTGATAATGGGCACACTGTACTGTATAATGATGTGAGTATCTATACACTGATAATTAGCACACTGTACTGTACAATGATGTGAGTATCTATACAATGATAATGAGCACACTGCACTGTATAATGATGTGAGTATCTATACACTGATAATGGGCACACTGTACTGTATAATGATGTGAGTATCTCTATACACTGATAATGAGCACGCTGTACTGTATAATGATATGAGTATCTATACACTGATAATGGGCACACTGTACTGTATAATGATATGAGTATCTATACACTGATAATGGGCACACTGTACTGTATAATGATGTGAGTATCTATACACTGATAATGAGCACACTGCACTATATAATGATGTGAGTATCTATACACTGATAATGAGCACGCAGCACTGTATAATGATGTGAGTATCTATACACTGATAATAAGCACACTGCACTGTATAATGATGTGAGTATCTATATACTGATAATGAGCACACTGCACTGTATAATGATGTGAGTATCTATACACTGATAATGAGCACACTGCACTGTATAATGATGTGAGTATCTATACACTGATAATGAGCACACTGCACTATATAATGATGAGAGTATCTATATAATGATAATGAGCACACTGTACTGTATAATGCTGTGAGTATCTATACAATGATAATGACCACACTCTACTGTATAATGATGTGAGTATCTATACACTGATAATAAGCACGCTGTACTGTATAATGATGCGAGTATCTATACACTGATAATGAGCACACTGCACTGTATAATGATGTGAGTATCTATATACTGATAATGAGCACACTGTACTGTATAATGATGTAAGTATCTATACACTGATAATGAGCACACTATACTGTATAATGATGTGAGTATCTATACACTGATAATGAGCACACAGCACTGTATAATGATGTGAGTATCTATACACTGATAATGAGCACACTGTACTGTATAATGATGTGAGTATCTATACACTGATAATGAGCTACTGCACTGTATAATGATGTGAGTATCTATACACTGATAATGAGCACACTGTACTGTATAATGATGTGAGTATCTATACACTGATAATGAGCACACTGTACTGTATAATGATGTGAGTATCTATACACTGATAATGAGCGCACTGCACTGTATAATGATGTCAGTATCTATACACTGATAATGAGCACACTGTACTGTATAATGATGTGAGTATCTATACACTGATAATGAGCACACAGCACTGTATAATGATGTGAGTATCTATACACTGATAATGAGCATGCAGTACTGTATAATGATGTGAGTATCTATACACTGATAATGAGCGCACTGCACTGTATAATGATATGAGTATCTATAAACTGATAATGAGCACCCTGCACTGTATAATGATGTGAGTATCTATACACTGATAATGAGCACACTGCACTGTATAATGATGTGAGTATCTATACACTGATAATCAGCACACTGTACTGTATAATGATGTGAGTATTCATACACTGATAATGAGCATGCTGCACTGTATAATGATGTGAGTATCTATACACTGATAATGAGCACTCTGCACTGTATAATGATGTGAGTATCTATACACTGATAATGAGCACACTGTACTGTATAATGATGTGAGTATTCATACACTGTTAATGAGCACACAGCACTGTAAAATTATGTGAGTATCTATACACTGACAATTAGCAAACAGCACTGTATAATGATGTGAGTATTTATACACTGATACTGAGCACGCTGCACTGTATAATGATGTGAGTATCTATAAACTGTTAATGAGCACACTGCACTGTATAATGATGTGAGTATCTATACACTGATAATGAGCAGGCTGCACTGTATAATGATGTGAGTATCTATACACTGATAATAAGCACACTGCACTGTATAATGATATGAGTATCTATACACTGATAATGAGCACACTGCACTGTATAATGATGTGAGTTTGTATACACTGATTATGAGCACACTGTACTGTATAATGATGTGAGTATCTATACACTGATAATGAGCACACTGCACTGTATAATGATGTGAGTATCTATATACTGATAATGAGCACACTGTACTGTATAATGATGTGAGTATCTATACACTGATAATGAGCACACTGCACTGTATAATGATGTGAGTTTGTATACACTGATTATGAGCACACTGTACTGTATAATGATGTGAGTATCTATACACTGATAATGAGCACACTGCACTGTATAATGATGTGAGTATCTATACACTGATAATGAGCACACTGTACTGTATAATGATGTAAGTATCTATACACTGATAATGAGCACACTGCACTGTATAATGATGTGAGTATCTATACACTGATAATGAGCACACTGTACTGTATAATGATGTGAGTATCTATACACTGATAATGAGCACGCTGTACTGTATAATGATGTGAGTATCTATACACTGATAATGAGCACACTGCACTGTATAATGATGTGAGTTTGTATACACTGATTATGAGCACACTGCACTGTATAATGATGTGAGTATCTATACACTGATAATGAGCACACTGTACTGTATACTAATGTGAGTATCTATACACTGTTAATGAGCACACTGTACTGTATAATGGTGTGAGTATCTATAAACTGATAATGAGCACATTGCACTGTATAATAATGTGAGTTTGTATATACTGATAATGAGCACACTGTATTTTATAATGATGTGAGCATCTATACACTTATAATGAGCATGCTGCACTGTATAATGATGTGAGTATCTATACACTGATAATGAGCACACTAAACTGTATAATGATGTATCTATACACTAATAATGAGCATAAATAAAAAGAGAGAAGTGCTCAACCTGGGAATGAACAATAGCATAATAGCTTGTTCTATGGCTAGTTACCACCCAAGAAGCAGCCTCTTTTTGCTCAATATGTGCTTTTCACAGAGAAGAACTTTCCTGAAGCATATCAGTCTGATCCTGACTTCACAGTACAGTCCAGCCCCGAAATACCAGGCAATTCCTCTCTGAACGAGAGAAACAGCAAAACCCCAGACGAACGTTTCGGCCTATTGTGGGCCTCGTCAGTGAGGTGCAGCCATATCCCTCTAGGCACACTGAGCAACGGGTCCACGTCTGGATTCCCGCATCAAACTTAGGGAGACTTCCCAAAATGTCATAATTTGCATAAATAAAAAGAGAGAAGCGCTCAACCTGGGAACGAACAATAACATAATAGCTTGCTCTATGGCTAGTAACCACCCAAGAAGCAGCCTCTTTTTGCTCAATATGTGCTTTTCACAGAGAAGAACTTTCCTGAAGCATATCAGTCTGATCCTGACTTCACAGTACAGTCCAGCCCCGAAATACCAGGCAATTCCTCTCTGAACGAGAGAAACAGCAAAACCCCAGACGTACGTTTCGGCCTATTGTGGGCCTCGTCAGTGAGGTGCAGCCATATCCCTCTAGGCACACTGAGCAACAGGTCCACGTCTGGATTCCCGCATCACACTTAGGGAGACTTCCCAAAATGTCATAATTTGCATAAATAAAAAGAGAGAAGCGCTCAACCTGGGAACGAACAATAACATAATAGCTTGCTCTATGGCTAGTAACCACCCAAGAAGCAGCCTCTTTTTGCTCAATATGTGCTTTTCACAGAGAAGAACTTTCCTGAAGCATATCAGTCTGATCCTGACTTCACAGTACAGTCCAGCCCCGAAATACCAGGCAATTCTTCTCTGAACTAGAGAAACAGCAAAACCCCAGACGTACGTTTCGGCCTATTGTGGGCCTCGTCAGTGAGGTGCAGCCATATCCCTCTAGGAACACTGAGCAACGGGTCCACGTCTGGATTCCCGCATCACACTTAGGGAGACTTCCCAAAATGTCATAATTTGCATAAATAAAAAGAGAGAAGCGCTCAACCTGGGAACGAACAATAACATAATAGCTTGCTCTATGGCTAGTAACCACCCAAGAAGCAGCCTCTTTTTGCTCAATATGTGCTTTTCACAGAGAAGAACTTTCCTGAAGCATATCAGTCTGATCCTGACTTCACAGTACAGTCCAGCCCCGAAATACCAGGCAATTCCTCTCTGAACGAGAGAAACAGCAAAACCCCAGACGTACATTTCGGCCTATTGTGGGCCTCGTCAGTGAGGTGCAGCCATATCCCTCTAGGCACACTGAGCAATGGGTCCACGTCTGGATTCCCGCATCACACTTAGGGAGACTTCCAAAAATGTCATAATTTGCATAAATAAAAAGAGAGAAGGGGTTGTCTGGGGTTGTCATGTTCCTTGTTCAGAGGAGAATTGCCTGGTATTTCGGGGCTGGACTGATCTTACTTGGCGGGATCAGACTGATATACTTCAGGAAAGTTTTCTTCTGTGAAAAGCACACTGGTCTAAAAGAGGCTGCTTCCGGGTGGTAAATCGCCATAGAACAAGCCACTGAGCTGTTGTTCGTTCCTGGTAGAGCGCTTCTCTCTTTGTATGCAAATTATTATGACCCTGGGGAAGTCTCCCTATGGGTGATGGGGGAAACCAGACGTGGACTCCTTGCCCAGTGTGCTTAGAGGAATATGGCTGCACCTCACTGACGAGGCCCATAGGAGGCCGAAACGATCGTCTGGGGTTGTCATGTTCCTTGTTCAGAGGAGAATTGCCTGGTATTTCGGGGCTGGACTGACCTTACTTGGCGGGATCAGACTGATATACTTCAGGAAAGTTTTCTTCTGTGAAAAGCACACTGGTCTAAAAGAGGCTGCTTCCGGGTGGTAAATCGCCATAGAACAAGCCACTGAGCTGTTGTTCGTTCATGGTAGAGCGCTTCTCTCTTTGTATGCAAATTATTATGACCCTGGGGAAGTCTCCCTCTGGGTGATGGGGGAAACCAGACGTGGACTCCTTGCCCAGTGTGCTTAGAGGAATATGGCTGCACCTCACTGACGAGGCCCATAGGAGGCCGAAACGATCGTCTGGGGTTGTCATGTTCCTTGTTCAGAGGAGAATTGCCTGGTATTTCGGGGCTGGACTGACCTTACTTGGCGGGATCAGACTGATATACTTCAGGAAAGTTTTCTTCTGTGAAAAGCACACTGGTCTAAAAGAGGCTGCTTCCGGGTGGTAAATCGCCATAGAACAAGCCACTGAGCTGTTGTTCGTTCCTGGTAGAGCGCTTCTCTCTTTGTATGCAAATTATTATGACCCTGGGGAAGTCTCCCTATGGGTGATGGGGGAAACCAGACGTGGACTCCTTGCCCAGTGTGCTTAGAGGAATATGGCTGCACCTCACTGACGAGGCCCATAGGAGGCCGAAACGATCGTCTGGGGTTGTCATGTTCCTTGTTCAGAGGAGAATTGCCTGGTATTTCGGGGGTTGGACTGACCTTACTTGGCGGGATCAGACTGATATACTTCAGGAAAGTTTTCTTCTGTGAAAAGCACACTGGTCTAAAAGAGGCTGCTTCCGGGTGGTAAATCGCCATAGAACAAGCCACTGAGCTGTTGTTCGTTCCTGGTAGAGCGCTTCTCTCTTTGTATGCAAATTATTATGACCCTGGGGAAGTCTCCCTATGGGTGATGGGGGAAACCAGACGTGGACTCCTTGCCCATTGTGCTTAGAGGAATATGACTGCACCTCACTGACGAGGCCCATAGGAGGCCGAAACGATCGTCTGGGGTTGTCATGTTCCTTGTTCAGAGGAGAATTGCCTGGTATTTCGGGGCTGGACTGACCTTACTTGGCGGGATCAGACTGATATTCTTCAGGAAAGTTTTCTTCTGTGAAAAGCACACTGCTCTAAAAGAGTCTGCTTCCGGGTGGTAAATCGCCATAGAACAAGCCACTGAGCTGTTGTTCGTTCCTGGTAGAGCGCTTCTCTCTTTGTATGCAAATTATTATGACCCTGGGGAAGTCTCCCTATGGGTGATGGGGGAAACCAGACGTGGACTCCTTGCCCAGTGTGCTTAGAGGAATATGGCTGCACCTCACTGACGAGGCCCATAGGAGGCTGAAACGATCGTCTGGGGTTGTCATGTTCCTTGTTCAGAGGAGAATTGCCTGGTATTTCGGGCCTGGACTGACCTTACTTGGCGGGATCAGACTGATATACTTCAGGAAAGTTTTCTTCTGTGAAAAGCACACTGGTCTAAAAGAGGCTGCTTCCGGGTGGTAAATCGCCATAGAACAAGCCACTGAGCTGTTGTTCGTTCCTGGTAGAGCGCTTCTCTCTTTGTATGCAAATTATTATGACCCTGGGGAAGTCTCCCTATGGGTGATGGGGGAAACCAGACGTGGACTCCTTGCCCAGTGTGCTTAGAGGAATATGGCTGCACCTCACTGACGAGGCCCATAGGAGGCCGAAACGATCGTCTGGAGTTGTCATGTTCCTTGTTCAGAGGAGAATTGCCTGGTATTTCGGGGCTGGACTGACCTTACTTGGCGGGATCAGACTGATATACTTCAGGAAAGTTTTCTTCTGTGAAAAGCACACTGGTCTAAAAGAGGCTGCTTCCGGGTGGTAAATCGCCATAGAACAAGCCACTGAGCTGTTGTTCGTTCATGGTAGAGCGCTTCTCTCTTTGTATGCAAATTATTATGACCCTGGGGAAGTCTCCCTCTGGGTGATGGGGGAAACCAGATGTGGACTCCTTGCCCAGTGTGCTTAGAGGAATATGGCTGCACCTCACTGACGAGGCCCATAGGAGGCCGAAACGATCATCTGGGGTTGTCATGTTCCTTGTTCAGAGGAGAATTGCCTGGTATTTCGGGGCTGGACTGACCTTACTTGGCGGGATCAGACTGATATACTTCAGGAAAGTTTTCTTCTGTGAAAAGCACACTGGTCTAAAAGAGGCTGCTTCCGGGTGGTAAATCGCCATAGAACAAGCCACTCAGCTGTTGTTCGTTCCTGGTAGAGCGCTTCTCTCTTTGTATGCAAATTATTATGACCCTGGGGAAGTCTCCCTATGGGTGATGGGGGAAACCAGACGTGGACTCCTTGCCCAGTGTGCTTAGAGGAATATGGCTGCACCTCACTGACGAGGCCCATAGGAGGCCGAAACGATCATCTGGGGTTGTCATGTTCCTTGTTCAGAGGAGAATTGCCTGGTATTTCGGGGCTGGACTGACCTTACTTGGCGGGATCAGACTGATATACTTCAGGAAAGTTTTCTTCTGTGAAAAGCACACTGGTCTAAAAGAGGCTGCTTCCGGGTGGTAAATCGCCATAGAACAAGCCACTGAGCTGTTGTTCGTTCATGGTAGAGCGCTTCTCTCTTTGTATGCAAATTATTATGACCCTGGGGAAGTCTCCCTCTGGGTGATGGGGGAAACCAGACGTGGACTCCTTGCCCAGTGTGCTTAGAGGAATATGGCTGCACCTCACTGACGAGGCCCATAGGAGGCCGAAACGATCGTCTGGGGTTGTCATGTTCCTTGTTCAGAGGAGAATTGCCTGGTATTTCGGGGCTGGACTGACCTTACTTGGCGGGATCAGACTGATATACTTCAGGAAAGTTTTCTTCTGTGAAAAGCACACTGGTCTAAAAGAGGCTGCTTCCGGGTGGTAAATCGCCATAGAACAAGCCACTGAGCTGTTGTTCGTTCCTGGTAGAGCGCTTCTCTCTTTGTATGCAAATTATTATGACCCTGGGGAAGTCTCCCTATGGGTGATGGGGGAAACCAGACGTGGACTCCTTGCCCAGTGTGCTTAGAGGAATATGGCTGCACCTCACTGACGAGGCCCATAGGAGGCCGAAACGATCGTCTGGGGTTGTCATGTTCCTTGTTCAGAGGAGAATTGCCTGGTATTTCGGGGCTGGACTGACCTTACTTGGCGGGATCAGACTGATATACTTCAGGAAAGTTTTCTTCTGTGAAAAGCACACTGGTCTAAAAGAGGCTGCTTCCGGGTGGTAAATCGCCATAGAACAAGCCACTGAGCTGTTGTTCGTTCCTGGTAGAGCGCTTCTCTCTTTGTATGCAAATTATTATGACCCTGGGGAAGTCTACCTATGGGTGATGGCGGAAACCAGACGTGGACTCCTTGCCCAGTGTGCTTAGAGGAATATGGCTGCACCTCACCGACGAGGCCCATAGGAGGCCGAAACGATCGTCTGGGGTTGTCATGTTCCTTGTTCAGAGGAGAATTGCCTGGTATTTCGGGGCTGGACTGACCTTACTTGGCGGGATCAGACTGATATACTTCAGGAAAGTTTTCTTCTGTGAAAAGCACACTGGTCTAAAAGAGGCTGCTTCCGGGTGGTAAATCGCCATAGAACAAGCCACTGAGCTGTTGTTCGTTCCTGGTAGAGCGCTTCTCTCTTTGTATGCAAATTATTATGACCCTGGGGAAGTCTCCCTATGGGTGATGGGGGAAACCAGACGTGGACTCCTTGCCCAGTGTGCTTAGAGGAATATGGCTGCACCTCACTGACGAGGCCCATAGGAGGCCGAAACGATCGTCTGGGGTTGTCATGTTCCTTGTTCAGAGGAGAATTGCCTGGTATTTCGGGGCTGGACTGACCTTACTTGGCGGGATCAGACTGATATACTTCAGGAAAGTTTTCTTCTGTGAAAAGCACACTGGTCTAAAAGAGGCTGCTTCCGGGTGGTAAATCGCCATAGAACAAGCCACTGAGCTGTTGTTCGTTCCTCGTAGAGCGCTTCTCTCTTTGTATGCAAATTATTATGACCCTGGGGAAGTCTCCCTATGGGTGATGGGGGAAACCAGACGTGGACTCCTTGCCCATTGTGCTTAGAGGAATATGGCTGCACCTCACTGACGAGGCCCATAGGAGGCCGAAACGATCGTGTGGGGTTGTCATGTTCCTTGTTCAGAGGAGAATTGCCTGGTATTTCGGGGCTGGACTGACCTTACTTGGCGGGATCAGACTGATATACTTCAGGAAAGTTTTCTTCTGTGAAAAGCACACTGGTCTAAAAGAGGCTGCTTCCGGGTGGTAAATCGCCATAGAACAAGCCACTGAGCTGTTGTTCGTTCCTGGTAGAGCGCTTCTCTCTTTGTATGCAAATTATTATGACCCTGGGGAAGTCTCCCTATGGGTGATGGCGGAAACCAGACGTGGACTCCTTGCCCAGTGTGCTTAGAGGAATATGGCTGCACCTCACCGACGAGGCCCATAGGAGGCCGAAACGATCGTCTGGGGTTGTCATGTTCCTTGTTCAGAGGAGAATTGCCTGGTATTTCGGGGCTGGACTGACCTTACTTGGCGGGATCAGACTGATATACTTCAGGAAAGTTTTCTTCTGTGAAAAGCACACTGGTCTAAAAGAGGCTGCTTCCGGGTGGTAAATCGCCATAGAACAAGCCACTGAGCTGTTGTTCGTTCCTGGTAGAGCGCTTCTCTCTTTGTATGCAAATTATTATGACCCTGGGGAAGTCTCCCTATGGGTGATGGGGGAAACCAGACGTGGACTCCTTGCCCAGTGTGCTTAGAGGAATATGGCTGCACCTCACTGACGAGGCCCATAGGAGGCCGAAACGATCGTCTGGGGTTGTCATGTTCCTTGTTCAGAGGAGAATTGCCTGGTATTTCGGGGCTGGACTGACCTTACTTGGCGGGATCAGACTGATATACTTCAGGAAAGTTTTCTTCTGTGAAAAGCACACTGGTCTAAAAGAGGCTGCTTCCGGGTGGTAAATCGCCATAGAACAAGCCACTGAGCTGTTGTTCGTTCCTGGTAGAG
>NC_069505.1:29720662-29833162 GCF_027579735.1 Bombina bombina
CTGCATTATACACCCAGCACTGCCTGAGCCTGTCCTGATAATGTGCAGTCAGAGGGTCACCCTGCATTATACACCCAGCACTGTCTGAGCCTGTCCTGATAATGTGCAGACACTGATTCCTCTACATTACACACCCAGCACTGTCTGAGCCTGTCCTTATAATGTGCAGTCAGGGGGTCAAACTACATTACACAACCAGCACTGTCTGAGCCTGTCCTGATAATGTGCAGTCACTGGTCCCTCTACAATACACAACCAGCACTGTCTGAGCCTGTCCTGATAATGTGCAGTCAGGGAGGCATCCTTCATTACACAACCAGCACTGTCTGAGCCTGTCCTGATAATGTGCAGTCAGTGGTCCCTCTACATTACACAACCAGCATTGTCTGAGCCTGTCCTGATAATGTGCAGTCACTGGGTCACACTACATTACACACCCAGCACTGTCTGAGCCTGTCCTGATAATGTGCAGTCACTGGGTCCCTCTACATTACACACCAAGCACTGTCTGAGCCTGTCCTGATAATATACAGTCACTGGTCCCTCTACATTACACACCCAGCACTGTCTGAGCCTGTCCTGATAATGTGCAGTCAGAGGGTCACACTACATTACACACCCAGCACTGTCTGAGCCTGTCCTGATAATGTGCAGTCACTGATTCCTCTACATTACACACCCAGCACTGTCTGAGCCTGTCCTGATAATGTGCAGTCACTGATTCCTCTACATTACACAACCAGCACTGTCTGAGCCTGTCCTGATAATGTGCAGTCACTGGGTCAAACTACATTACACACCCAGCACTGTCTAAGCATGTCCTGATAATGTGCAGTCACCGGTCCCTCTACATTACACAACCAGCACTGTCTGAGCCTGTCCTGATAATGTGCAGTCAGGGGGTCACACTACATTACACACCCAGCACTGTCTGAGCCTGTCCTGATAATGTGCAGTCACTGGGTCAAACTACATTACACACCCAGCACTGTCTGAGCCTGTCCTGATAATGTGCAGTCACTGGGTCAAACTACATTACACATCCAGCACTGTCTGAGCCTGTCCTGATAATATGCAGTCACTGGTCCCTCTACATTACACAACCAGCACTGTCTGAGCCTGTCCTGATAATGTGCAGTCAGCGAGGCATCCTACATTACACAACCAGCACTGTCTGAGCCTGTCCTGATAATGTGCAGTCAGTGGTCCCTCTACATTACACAACCAGCACTGTCTGAGCCTGTCCTGATAATGTGCAGTCACTGGGTCACACTACATTACACACCCAGCACTGTCTGAGCCTGTTCTGATAATGTGCAGTCACTGGGTCCCTCTACATTACACACCCAGCACTGTCTGAGCCTGTCCTGATAATGTGCAGTCAGTGGTCCCTCTACATTACACAACCAGCACTGTCTGAGCCTGTCCTGATAATGTGCAGTCACTGGGTCACACTACATTACACACCCAGCACTGTCTGAGCCTGTCCTGATAATGTGCAGTCACTGGGTCCCTCTACATTACACACCCAGCACTGTCTGAGCCTGTCCTGATAATGTGCAGTCACTGGGTCACACTACATTACATACCCAGCACTGTCTGAGCCTGTCCTGATAATGTGCAGTCACCAGGTCACACTACATTACATACCCAGCACTGTCTGAGCCTGTCCTGATAATGTGCAGTCACTGGGTCCCTCTACTTTACACACCCAGCACTGTTTGAGCCTGTTCTGATCATGTGCAGTCACTAGGTCACACTACATTACATACCCAGCACTGTCTGAGCCTGTCCTGATAATGTGCAGTCACTAGGTCACACTACATTACATACCCAGCACTGTCTGAGCCTGTCCTGATAATGTGTAGTCACTGCGTCCCTCTACATTACACACCCAGCACTGTCTGAGCCTGTCCTGATAATGTGCAGTCACTGGGTCACACTACATTACACACCCAGCACTGTCTGAGACTGTCCTGATAATGTGCAGTCACTGGGTCAAACTACATTACACACCCAGCACTGTCTCAACCTGTTCTGATAATGTGCAGTCACTGGGTCACACTACTGGGTCTGAGCCTGTCCTGATAATGTGCAGTCACTGGGTCACACTACATTACACAACCAGCACTGTCTGAGCCTGTCCTGATAATGTGCAGTCAGAGGGTCACCCTGCATTATACACCCAGCACTGTCTGAGCCAGTCCTGATAATGTGCAGTCAGTGGGTCAAACTACATTACACACCCAGCACTGTCTGAGCCAGTCCTGATAATGTGCAGTCACTGGGTCAAACTACATTACACACCCAGCACTGTCTGAGCCTGTCCTGATAATGTGCAGTCAGGTGGTCACCCTGCATTATACACCCAGCACTGTCTGAGCCAGTCCTGATAATGTGCAGTCACTGGGTCAAACTACATTACACAACCAGCACTGTCTGAGCCTGTCCTGATAATGTGCAGTCAGAGGGTCTCACTACATTACACAACCAGCACTGTCTGAGCCTGTCCTGATAATGTGCAGTCACTGGGTCACACTACATTACACAACCAGCACTGTCTGAGCCTGTCCTGATAATGTGCAGTCACTGGGTCACACTACATTACACAACCAGCACTGTCTGAGCCTGTCCTGATAATGTGCAGTTACTGGGTCACACTACATTACACACCCAGCACTGTCTGAACCTGTCCTGATAATGTGCAGTCACTGGGTCACACTACATTACACACCCAGCACTGTCTGAGCCTGTCCTGTTAATGTGCAGTCACCGGTCCCTCTACATTGCACAACCAGCCCTGTCTGAGCCTGTCCTGATAATGTGCAGTCACTGGGTCCCTCTACATTACACACCCAGCACTGTCTGAGCCTGTCCTGATAATGTGCAGTTACTGGGTCCCTCTACATTACACACCCAGCACTGTCTGAGCCTGTCCTGATAATGTGCAGTCACTGGTCCCTCTACATTACACAACCAGCACTGTCTGAGCCTGTCCTGATAATGTGCAGTCACTGATTCCTCTACATTACACAACCAGCACTGTCTGAGCCTGTCCTGATAATGTGCAGTCACTGATTCCTCTACATTACACAACCAGCACTGTCTGAGCCTGTCCTGATAATGTGCAGTCACTGGGTCAAACTACATTACACAACCAGCACTGTCTGAGCCTGTCCTGATAATGTGCAGTCAGAGGGTCACACTACATTACACACCCAGCACTGTCTGAGCCTGTCCTGATAATGTGCAGTCACTGGGTCAAACTACATTACACACCCAGCACTGTCTGAGCCTGTCCTGATAATGTGCAGTCAGGGAGGCATCCTTCATTACACAACCAGCACTGTCTGAGCCAGTCCTGATAATGTGCAGTCAGTGGTCCCTCTACATTACACAACCAGCACTGTCTGAGCCTGTCCTGATAATCTGCAGTCACTGGGTCACACTACATTAAACACCCAGCACTGCCTGAGCCTGTCCTGATAATGTGCAGTCACTGGGTCCCTCTACAATGCACAACCATCACTGTCTGAGCCTGTCCTGATAATGTGCAGTCACTGGTCCCTCCACATTACACAACCAGCACTGTCTGAGCCTGTCCTGATAATGTGCAGTCACTGGGTCAAACTACATTACACACCTAGCACTGTCTGAGCCTGTCCTGATAATGTGCAGTCACTGGGTCACACTACATTACACACCCAGCACTGTCTGAGCCTGTCCTGATAATGTGCAGTTACTGGGTCACACTACATTACACACCCAGCACTGTCTGAGCCTGTCCTGATAATGTGCAGTTACTGGGTCACACTACATTACACACCCAGCACTGTCTGAGCCTGTCCTGTTAATGTGCAGTCACCGGTCCCTCTACATTGCACAACCAGCCCTGTCTGAGCCTGTCCTGATAATGTGCAGTCACTGGTCCCTCTACATTACACAAACAGCACTGTCTGAGCCTGTCCTGATAACGTGCAGTCAGTGGTCCCTCTACATTACACAAACAGCACTGTCTGAGCCTGTCCTGATAATGTGCAGTCACTGGGTCCCTCTACATTACACACCCAGCACTGTCTGAGCCTGTCCTGATAATCTGCAGTCACTGGTCCCTCTACATTACACACCCAGCACTGTCTGAGCCTGTCCTGATAAGGTGCAGTCACTGATTCCTCTACATTACACAACCAGCACTGTCTGAGCCTGTCCTGATAATGTGCAGTCACTGATTCCTCTACATTACACAACCAGCACTGTCTGAGCCTGTCCTGATAATGTGCAGTCACTGGGTCAAACTACATTACACACCCAGCACTGTCTGAGCCTGTCCTGATAATGTGCAGTCACTGGTCCCTCTACATTACACAACCAGCACTGTCTGAGCCTGTCCTGATAATGTGCAGTCAGAGGGTCACACTACATTACACACCCAGCACTGTCTGAGCCTGTCCTGATAATGTGCAGTCACTGGGTCAAACTACATTACACACCCAGCACTGTCTGAGCCTGTCCTGATAATGTGCAGTCACTGGTCCCTCTACATTACACAGCCAGCACTGTCTGAGCCTGTCCTGATAATGTGCAGTCAGGGAGGCATCCTTCATTACACAACCAGCACTGTCTGAGCCAGTCCTGATAATGTGCAGTCAGTGGTCCCTCTACATTACACAACCAGCACTGTCTGAGCCTGTCCTGATAATGTGCAGTCACTGGGTCACACTACATTACACACCCAGCACTGTCTGAGCCAGTCCTGATAATGTGCAGTCAGTGGTCCCTCTACATTACACACCCAGCACTGCCTGAGCCTGTCCTGATAATGTGCAGTCACTGGGTCCCTCTACAATGCACAACCATCACTGTCTGAGCCTGTCCTGATAATGTGCAGTCACTGGTCCCTCTACATTACACAACCAGCACTGTCTGAGACTGTCCTGATAATGTGCAGTCACTGGGTCAAACTACATTACACACCCAGCACTGTCTGAGCCTGTCCTGATAATGTGCAGTCACTGGGTCACACTACATTACACACCCAGCACTGTCTGAGCCTGTCCTGATAATGTGCAGTTACTGGGTCACACTACATTACACACCCAGCACTGTCTGAGCCTGTCCTGATAATGTGCAGTCACCGGTCCCTCTACATTACACAACCAGCACTGTCTGAGCCTGTCCTGATAATGTGCAGTCACTGATTCCTCTACATTACACACCCAGCACTGTCTGAGCCTGTCCTGATAATGTGCAGTCACTGATTCCTCTACATTACACAACCAGCACTGTCTGAGCCTGTCCTGATAATGTGCAGTCACTGGGTCACACTACATTACACACCCAGCACTGTCTGAGCCTGTCCTGATAATGTGCAGTTACTGGGTCACACTACATTACACACCCAGCACTGTCTGAACCTGTCCTGATAATGTGCAGTTACTGGGTCACACTACATTACACACCCAGCACTGTCTGAACCTGTCCTGATAATGTGCAGTTACTGGGTCACACTACATTACACACCCAGCACTGTCTGAGCCTGTCCTGATAATGTGCAGTTACTGGGTCACACTACATTACACACCCAGCACTGTCTAATCCTGTCCTGATAATGTGCAGTCACTGGGTAACACTACATTACACACCCAGCACTGTCTGAGCCTGTCCTGATAATGTGCAGTCACTGTGTCAAACTACATTACACACCCAGCACTGTCTGAGCCTGTCCTGATAATGTGCAGTCACTGATTCCTCTACATTACACAACCAGCATTGTCTGAGCCTGTCCTGATAATGTGCATTCACCGGTCCCTCTATATTGCACAACCAGCCCTTTCTGAGCCTGTCCTGATAATGTGCAGTCACTGGTCCCTCTACATTACACAACCATCACTGTCTGAGCCTGTCCTGATAATGTGCAGTCACTGGTCCCTCTACATTGCACAACCATCACTGTCTGAGCCTGTCCTGATAATGTGCAGTCACTGGTCCCTCTACATTACACAACCAGCACTGTCTGAGCCTGTCCTGATAATGTGCAGTCACTGGGTCACACTACATTACACAACCAGCACTGTCTGAGCCTGTCCTGTTAATGTGCATTCACCGGTCCCTCTATATTGCACAACCAGCCCTGTCTGAGCCTGTCCTGATAATGTGCAGTCACTGGTCCCTCTACATTGCACAACCATCACTGTCTGAGCCTGTCCTGATAATGTGCAGTTACTGGATCACACTACATTACACAACCAGCACTGTCTGAGCCTGTCCTGATAATGTGCAGTCACTGGGTCAAACTACATTACACAACCAGCACTGTCTGAGCCTTTCCTGATAATGTGCAGTTACTGGGTCACACTACATTACACACCCAGCACTGTCTGAGCCTGTCCTGATAATGTGCAGTCACTGGGTCAAACTACATTACACACCCAGCACTGTCTGAACCTGTCCTGATAATGTGCAGTTACTGGGTCACACTACATTACACAACCAGCACTGTCTGAGACTGTCCTGATAATGTGCAGTCAGTGGGTCACACTACATTACACAACCAGCACTGTCTGAGCCTGTCCTGATAATTTGCAGTCACTGGGTCACACTATATTACACACCCAGCACTGTCTGAGCCTGTCCTGATAATGTGCAGTCACTGGGTCACACTACATTACACACCCAGCACTGTCTGAACCTGTCCTGATAATGTGCAGTCACTGGGTCACACTACATTACACACCCAGCACTGTCTGAACCTGTCCTGTTAATGTGCAGTCACCGGTCCCTCTACATTGCACAACCAGCCCTGTCTGAGCCTGTCCTGATAATGTGCAGTCACTGGTCCCTCTATATTACACACCCAGCACTGTCTGAGCCTGTCCTGATAATGTGCAGTCAGTGGTCCCTCTACATTACACAACCAGCACTGTCTAATCCTGTCCTGATAATGTGCAGTCACTGGGTCCCTCTACATTACACACCCAGCACTGTCTGAGCCTGTCCTGATAATCTGCAGTCACTGGTCCCTCTACATTACACACCCAGCACTGTCTGAGCCTGTCCTGATAATGTGCAGTCACTGATTCCTCTACATTACACAACCAGCACTGTCTGAGCCTGTCCTGATAATGTGCAGTCACTGGGTCAAACTACATTACACACCCAGCACTGTCTGAGCCTGTCCTGATAATGTGCAGTCACCGGTCCCTCTACATTACACAACCAGCACTGTCTGAGCCTGTCCTGATAATGTGCAGTCAGGGGGTCACACTACATTACACACCCAGCACTGTCTGAGCCTGTCCTGATAATGTGCAGTTACTGGGTCACACTACATTACACACCCAGCACTGTCTGAACCTGTCCTGATAATGTGCAGTCACTGGCTCAAACTACATAACACAACCAGCACTGTCTGAGCCTGTCCTGATAATGTGCAGTCACTGGGTCACACTACATTACACACCCAGCACTGTCTGAGCCTGTCCTGATAATGTGCAGTCACTGGGTCACACTACATTACACACCCAGCACTGTCTGAGCCTGTCCTGATAATGTGCAGTCACTGGGTCAAACTATATTACACACCCAGCACTGTCTGAGCCTGTCCTGATAATGTGCAGTCACTGGGTCACACTATATTACACACCCAGCACTCTCTGAGCCTGTCCTGATAATGTGCAGTCACTGGTCCCTCTACATTACACAACCAGCACTGTCTGAGCCTGTCCTGATAATTTGCAGTCACTGGGTCACACTATATTACACACCCAGCACTGTCTGAGCCTGTCCTGATAATGTGCAGTCACTGGGTCACACTATATTACACACCCAGCACTGTCTGAGCCTGTCCTGATAATGTGCAGTCACTGGGTCACACTACATTACACACCCAGCACTGTCTGAGCCTGTCCTGATAATGTGCAGTCACTGGGTCACACTACATTACACACCCAGCACTGTGAGCCTGTCCTGATAATGTGCAGTCACTGGTCCCTCTACATTACCCAACCAGCACTGTCTGAGCTTGTCCTGATAATGTGCAGTCACTGGGTCACACTACATTACACACCCAGCACTGTCTGAGCCTGTCCTGATAATGTGCAGTCACTGGTCCCTCTACATTACACAACCAGCACTGTCTGAGCCTGTCCTGATAATGTGCAATCATTGGGTCACACTACATTACACACCCAGCACTGTCTGAGCCTGTCCTGATAATGCGCAGTCACTGGGTCACACTACATTACACAACCAGCACTGTCTAATCCTGTCCTGATAATGTGCAGTCACTGGGTCACACTACATTACACAACCAGCACTGTCTGAGCCTGTCCTGATAATGTGCAGTCACTGGGTCACACTACATTACACAACCAGCACTGTCTGAGCCTGTCCTGATAATGTGCAGTTACTGGGTCACACTACATTACACAACCAGCACTGTGAGCCTGTCCTGATAATGTGCAGTCACTGGGTCACACTACATTACACATGTAGCACTGTCTGAGCCTGTCCTGATAATGTGCAGTCACTGGGTCACACTACATTACACAACCAGCACTGTCTGAGCCTGTCCTGATAATGCGCAGTCACTGGGTCACACTACATTACACATGTAGCACTGTCTGAGCCTGTCCTGATAATGTGCAGTCACTGGGTCACACTACATTACACACCCAGCACTGTCTGAGCCTGTCCTGATAATGTGCAGTCACTGGGTCACACTACATTACACAACCAGCACTGTTTGAGCCTGTCCTGATAATGTGCAGTCACTGGGTCACACTACATTACACAACCAGCACTGTCTGAGCCTGTCCTGATAATGTGCAGTTAGAGGGTCACACTACATTACACACCCAGCACTGTCTGAGCCTGTCCTGATAATGTGCAGTCACTGGGTCACACTACATTACACACCCAGCACTGTCTGAGCCTGTCCTGATAATGTGCAGTCACTGGGTCACACTACATTACACACCCAGCACTGTCTGAGCCTGTCCTGATAATGTGCAGTCACTGGGTCACACTACATTACACAACCAGCACTGTCTGAGCCTGTCCTGATAATGTGCAGTCACTGGGTAACACTACATTACACAACCAGCACTGTCTGAGCCTGTCCTGATAATGCGCAGTCACTGGGTCACACTACATTACACACCCAGCACTGTCTGAGACTGTCCTGATAATGTGCAGTCACTGGGTCACACTACATTACACAACCAGCACTGTCTGAGCCTGTCCTGATAATGTGCAGTTAGAGGGTCACACTACATTACACAACCAGCACTGTCTAATCCTGTCCTGATAATGTGCAGTCACTGGGTCACACTACATTACACAACCAGCACTGTCTGAGCCTGTCCTGATAATGCGCAGTCACTGGGTCACACTACATTACACACCCAGCACTGTCTGAGCCTGTCCTGATAATGTGCAGTCACTGGGTCACACTACATTACACACCCAGCACTGTGAGCCTGTCCTGATAATGTGCAGTCACTGGTCCCTCTACATTACCCAACCAGCACTGTCTGAGCTTGTCCTGATAATGTGCAGTCACTGGGTCACACTACATTACACACCCAGCACTGTCTGAGCCTGTCCTGATAATGTGCAGTCACTGGTCCCTCTACATTACACAACCAGCACTGTCTGAGCCTGTCCTGATAATGTGCAATCATTGGGTCACACTACATTACACACCCAGCACTGTCTGAGCCTGTCCTGATAATGCGCAGTCACTGGGTCACACTACATTACACAACCAGCACTGTCTAATCCTGTCCTGATAATGCGCAGTCACTGGGTCACACTACATTACACACCCAGCACTGTGAGCCTTTCCTGATAATGTGCAGTCACTGGGTCACACTACATTACACAACCAGCACTGTCTGAGCCTGTCCTGATAATGTGCAGTCACTGGGTCACACTACATTACACAACCAGCACTGTCTGAGCCTGTCCTGATAATGTGCAGTTACTCGGTCACACTACATTACACAACCAGCACTGTGAGCCTGTCCTGATAATGTGCAGTCACTGGGTCACACTACATTACACAACCAGCACTGTCTGAGCCTGTCCTGATAATGTGCAGTTACTGGGTCACACTACATTACACATGTAGCACTGTCTGAGCCTGTCCTGATAATGTGCAGTCACTGGGTCACACTACATTACACAACCAGCACTGTCTGAGCCTGTCCTGATAATGCGCAGTCACTGGGTCACACTACATTACACATGTAGCACTGTCTGAGCCTGTCCTGATAATGTGCAGTCACTGGGTCACACTACATTACACACCCAGCACTGTCTGAGCCTGTCCTGATAATGTGCAGTCACTGGGTCACACTACATTACACAACCAGCACTGTTTGAGCCTGTCCTGATAATGTGCAGTCACTGGGTCACACTACATTACACAACCAGCACTGTCTGAGCCTGTCCTGATAATGTGCAGTTAGAGGGTCACACTACATTACACACCCAGCACTGTCTGAGCCTGTCCTGATAATGTGCCGTCACTGGGTCACACTACATTACACACCCAGCACTGTCTGAGCCTGTCCTGATAATGTGCAGTCACTGGGTCACACTACATTACACACCCAGCACTGTCTGAGCCTGTCCTGATAATGTGCAGTCACTGGGTCACACTACATTACACACCCAGCACTGTCTGAGCCTGTCCTGATAATGTGCAGTCACTGGGTCACACTACATTACACAACCAGCACTGTCTGAGCCTGTCCTGATAATGTGCAGTCACTGGGTAACACTACATTACACAACCAGCACTGTCTGAGCCTGTCCTGATAATGTGCAGTCACTGGGTAACACTACATTACACAACCAGCACTGTCTGAGCCTGTCCTGATAATGCGCAGTCACTGGGTCACACTACATTACACACCCAGCACTGTCTGAGACTGTCCTGATAATGTGCAGTCACTGGGTCACACTACATTACACAACCAGCACTGTCTGAGCCTGTCCTGATAATGTGCAGTTAGAGGGTCACACTACATTACACAACCAGCACTGTCTAATCCTGTCCTGATAATGTGCAGTCACTGGGTCACACTACATTACACAACCAGCACTGTCTGAGCCTGTCCTGATAATGCGCAGTCACTGGGTCACACTACATTACACAACCAGCACTGTCTAATCCTGTCCTGATAATGTGCAGTCACTGGGTAACACTACATTACACACCCAGCACTGTCTGAGCCTGTCCTGATAATGTGCAGTCATTGTGTCACTCTACATTACACATGTAGCACTGTCTGAGCCTGTCCTGATAATGTGCAGTCACTGGGTCACACTACATTACACACCCAGCACTGTCTGAGCCTGTCCTGATAATGCGCAGTCACTGGGTCACACTACATTACACACCCAGCACTGTCTGAGCCAGTCCTGATAATGTGCAGTCACTGGGTCACACTACATTACACACCCAGCACTGTCTGAGCCTGTCCTGATAATGTGCAGTCACTGGTCCCTCTACATTACCCAACCAGCACTGTCTGAGCTTGTCCTGATAATGTGCAGTCACTGGGTCACACTACATTACACACCCAGCACTGTCTGAGCCTGTCCTGATAATGTGCAGCCACTGGGTCACAATACATTACACAACCAGCACTGTCTGAGCTTGTCCTGATAATGCGCAGTCACTGGGTCACACTACATTACACACCCAGCACTGTCTGAGCCTGTCCTGATAATGTGCAGCCACTGGGTCACAATACATTACACAACCAGCACTGTCTAATCCTGTCCTGATAATGTGCAGTCACTGGGTCACACTACATTACACAACCAGCACTGTTTAAACCTGTCCTGATAATGTGCAGTCACTGGTTCCTCTACATTACACAACCAGCACTGTCTGAGCCTGTCCTGATAATGTGTAGTCAGGGGTCTCTGTACATTACACACCCAGCACTGTCTGAGCCTGTCCTGATAATGTGCAGTCAGGGGTCACCCTTCATTAGACAACTAGCACTGTCTGAGCCTGTCCTGATAATGTGCACTCACTGGGTCAAACTACATTACACAACCAGCACTGTCTGAGCCTGTCCTGATAATGTGCAGTCACCGGTCCCCTACATTACACACCCAGCACTGTATGAGCCTGTCCTGATAATGTGCAGTCACTGGGTCACACTACATTACACACCCAGCACTGTCTGAGCCTGTCCTGATAATGTGCAGTCACTGGGTCACACTACATTACACACCCAGCACTGTCTGAGCCTGTCCTGATAATGTGCAGTCACCGGTCCCCTACATTACACACCCAGCACTGTATGAGCCTGTCCTGATAATGTGCAGTCACCGGTCCCCTACATTACACACCCAGCACTGTATGAGCCTGTCCTGATAATGTGCAGTCACTGGGTCACACTACATTACACACCCAGCACTGTCTGAGCCTGTCCTGATAATGTGCAGTCACTGGGTCACACTACATTACACACCCAGCACTGTCTGAGCCTGTCCTGATAATGTGCAGTCACCGGTCCCCTACATTACACACCCAGCACTGTATGAGCCTGTCCTGATAATGTGCAGTCACTGGGTCACACTACATTACACACCCAGCACTGTCTGAGCCTGTCCTGATAATGTGCAGTCACTGGGTCACACTACATTACACACCCAGCACTGTCTGAGCCTGTCCTGATAATGTGCAGTCACCGGTCCCCTACATTACACACCCAGCACTGTATGAGCCTGTCCTGATAATGTGCAGTCACCGGTCCCCTACATTACACACCCAGCACTGTATGAGCCTGTCCTGATAATGTGCAGTCACTGGGTCACACTACATTACACACCCAGCACTGTCTGAGCCTGTCCTGATAATGTGCAGTCACTGGGTCACACTACATTACACACCCAGCACTGTCTGAGCCTGTCCTGATAATGTGCAGTTACTGGGTCACACTACATTACACAACCAGCACTGTCTGAGCCTGTCCTGATAATGTGCAGTCACCGGTCCCCTACATTACACACCCAGCACTGTATGAGCCTGTCCTGATAATGTGCAGTCACCGGTCCCCTACATTACACATCCAGCACTGTCTGAGCCTGTCCTTATAATGTTAGGGAGTGCACTTCTTATACACTCTATTCAGCCCATACATCAAAGCTGTGAGACTAATTTTACGTATCTAAAGTGTTTTGTACTAGATCTACTAGTGATAATTAGTTAAAGGGATTTGTACTAGATCTACTAGTGATAATTAGTTAAAGTGCTTTGTACTAGATCTACTAGTGATAATTAGTTAAAGTGCTTTGTACTAGATCTACTAGTGATAATTAGTTAAAGTGCTTTGTACTAGATCTACTAGTGATAATTAGTTAAAGTGATTTGTACTAGATCTACTAGTGATAATTAGTTAAAGTGCTTTGTACTAGATCTACTAGTGATAATTAGTTAAAGTGATTTGTACTAGATCTACTAGTGATAATTAGCTAAAGGGATTTGTACTAATCTACTAGTGATAATTAGTTAAAGTGCTTTGTACTAGATCTACTAGTGATAATTAGTTAAAGTGCTTTGTACTAGATCTACTAGTGATAATTAGTTAAAGTGATTTGTACTAGATCTACTAGTGATAATTAGTTAAAGTGCTTTGTACTAGATCTACTAGTGATAATTAGTTAAAGTGCTTTGTACTAGATCTACTAGTGATAATTAGTTAAAGTGATTTGTACTAGATCTACTAGTGATAATTAGTTAAAGGGATTTGTACTAATCTACTAGTGATAATTAGTTAAAGTGCTTTGTACTAGATCTACTAGTGATATGATAATTAAATTACAGTTTTCACTTTGTTCCTGTACAAGGTATAGGGAGTTATTGTGCCACAAATACAAATACTGCTGTCATATTGTCCCTGTAGAAGGTATAGGGAATTATTGTATGACAAATACAAATACCGCTGTCATATTGTCCCTGTAGAAGGTATAGGGAATTATTGTATGACAAATACAAATACCGCTGTCATATTGTCCCCGTACAAGATATAGGGAATTATTGCACTACAAATACAGCGGTCGTATTGTCCCCTCCCCATACAAGGTATAGGGAGTTATTATACCACAAATACAAATACCACTGTTATTTTATCCCCGTACAAGGTATAGGGAGTTATTGCACCACAAATACAAATACCGCTGTTGTATTGTCCCTCTACGAGGTATAGAGAATTATTGTACCACAAATACAAATACCGCTGTCGTATTGGCCCTGTACAAGGTATAGGGAGTTATTTACCACAAATACAAATACCGCTGTCATATTGTCCCTGTACAAGGTATATGGAGTTATTGTACCACAAATACAAATACCGCTGTCATATTGTCCCTGTACAAGGTATATGGAGTTATTGTACCACAAATACAAATACCGCTGTCATATTGTCCCCGTACAAGGTATATGGAGTTATTGCACCACAAATACAAATACCGCTGTTATATTGTCCCTGTACGAGGTATAGAGAGTTATTGTACCACAAATACAAATACTGCTGTCGTATTGTCCCCGTACAAGGTATAGGGAGTTATTGTACCAAAAATACAAATACCGCTGTCGTATTGTCCCTGTACAAGGTATAGGGAATTATTGTACTACAAATACAAATACCGCTGTCGTATTGTCCCTGTACAAGGTATATGGAGTTATTACACCACAAATACAAATACCGCTGTTTTATTGTCCCTGTACGAGGTATAGAGAGTTATTGTACCACAAATACAAATACCGCTGTCGTGTTGTCCCTGTACAAGGTATATGGAGTTATTGTACCACAAATACAAATACCGCTGTCGTATTGTCCCTGTACAAGGTATATGGAGTTATTGTACCACAAATACAAATACCGCTGTCGTATTGTCCCCGTACAAGGTATATGGAGTTATTGCACCACAAATACAAATACCGCTGTTCTATTGTCCCTGTACGAGGTATAGAGAGTTATTGTACCACAAATACAAATACCGCTGTCGTATTGTCTCCGTACAAGGTATATGGAGTTATTGTACCACAAATACAAATACCGCTGTCGTATTGTCCCCGTACAAGGTATAGGGAGTTATTGTACCAAAAATACAAATACCGCTGTCGTATTGTCCCCGTACAAGGTATAGGGAGTTATTGTACCAAAAATACAAATACCGCTGTTGTATTGTCCCTGTACAAGTTATAGGGAGTTATTGCACCACAAATACAAATACCGCTGTTGTATTGTCCCTTTTCACAAGTTATAGGGAGTTATTGCACCACAAATACAAATACCGCTGTTGTATTGTCCCTGTACGAGGTATAGAGAATTATTGTACCACAAATACAAATACCGCTGTCATATTGTCCCTGTAGAAGGTATAGGGAGTTATTGTATGACAAATACAAATACCGCTTTTGTACTTTCTCCATATAAGGTATAGGGAATTACTGCACCACAAATACGAATACCGCTGTTGTATTGTCCCCGAACAAGGTATAGGGAGTTATTGCAACACAAATACAAATACCGCTGTCGTATTGTCCCCGTACAAGGTATAGGGAGTTATTGTACCACAAATACAAATACTGCTGTCGTATTGTCCCCGTACAAGGTATAGGGAATTATTGTACTACAAATACAAATACCGCTGTCATATTGTTCCTGTACAAGGTATAGGGAGTTATTGAACCACAAATACAAATACCGCTGTCATATTGTTCCTGTACAAGGTATAGGGAATTATTGCACTACAAATACAAATACCGCTGTCGTATTGTCCCCGTACAAGGTATAGGGAGTTATTGAACCACAAATACAAATACCGCTGTCATATTGTTCCTGTACAAGGTATAGGGAGTTATTGCACCACAAATACAAATACCGCTGTCGTATTGTCCCCGTACAAGGTATAGGGAGTTATTGCAACACAAATACAAATACCGCTGTCGTATTGTCCCCGTACAAGGTATAGGGAATTATTGCACTACAAATACAAATACTGCTGTCATATTGTTCCTGTACAAGGTATAGGGAGTTATTGCACCACAAATACAAATACCGCTGTCGTATTGTCCCCGTACAAGGTATAGGGAGTTATTGCACCACAAATACAAATACCGCTGTCGTATTGTCCCCGTACAAGGTATAGGGAGTTATTGCAACACAAATACAAATACCGCTGTCGTATTGTCCCCGTACAAGGTATAGGGAATTATTGCACTACAAATACAAA
The DNA here is from genome assembly GCF_027579735.1 of Bombina bombina. Taxonomy (NCBI): domain Eukaryota; kingdom Metazoa; phylum Chordata; class Amphibia; order Anura; family Bombinatoridae; genus Bombina; species Bombina bombina. Next base: position 29,736,929 of record NC_069505.1, read on the forward strand.
TACTGCTGTCATATTGTTCCTGTACAAGGTATAGGGAGTTATTGCACCACAAATACAAATACCGCTGTCGTATTGTCCCCGTACAAGGTATAGGGAGTTATTGCACCACAAATACAAATACCGCTGTCGTATTGTCCCCGTACAAGGTATAGGGAGTTATTGCAACACAAATACAAATACCGCTGTCGTATTGTCCCCGTACAAGGTATAGGGAGTTATTGCGCCAAAAATACAAATACTGCTGTTGTATTGTCCCAGTACAAGGTATAGGGAGTTATTGTGCCACAAATACAAATAATGCTGTCGTATTATCCCTGTACAAGGTAGAGGGAGTTATTGCAACACAAATACAAATACCGCTGTCGTATTGTCCCCGTACAAGGTATAGGGAATTATTGCACTACAAATACAAATACCGCTGTCGTATTGTCCCCGTACAAGGTATAGGGAGTTATTACACCACAAATACAAATACCGCTGTTTTATTGTCCCTGTACAAGGTATAGGGAGTTATTGTGCCACAAATACAAATACTGCTGTCACATTGTCCCTGTACAAGGTATAGGGAGTTATTGTACCACAAATACAAATACCGCTGTCATATTGTCCCCGTACAAGGTATAGGGAGTTATTACACCACAAATACAAATACCGCTGTCGTATTGTCCCCGTACAAGGTATAGGGAGTTATTGTACCACAAATATAAATACAGCTGTCGTATTGTCCCCTTATAAGGTATAGGGAGTTATTGCACCACAAATACAAATACCGCTGTCATATTGTCCCTGTAGAAGGTATAGGGAGTTATTGCACCACAAATACAAATACTGCTGTCGTATTATCCCTGTACAAGGTATAGGGAGTTATTGCACCACAAATACAAATACCGCTGTCGTATTATCCCTGTACAAGGTATAGGGAGTTATTGTACCACAAATACAAATACCGCTGTTGTATTGTCCCCGTACAAGGTATAGGGAGTTATTGCACCACAAATACAAATACCGCTGTCGTATTGGCCCTGTACAAGGTATAGGGAGTTATTTACCACAAATACAAATACCGCTGTCATATTGTCCCTGTAGAAGGTATAGGGAGTTATTGTACCACAAATACAAATACCGCTGTCATATTGTCCCTGTAGAAGGTATAGGGAGTTACTGTATCACAAATACAAATACCGCTGTCATATTTCTTTCATGTAATTGGCAAGAGTCCATGAGCTAGTGACGTATGGGATATACAATCCTACCAGGAGGGGCAAAGTTTCCCAAACCTCAAAATGCCTATAAATACACCCCTCACCACACCCACAATTCAGTTTTACAAACTTTGCCTCCTATGGAGGTGGTGAAGTAAGTTTGTGCTAAGATTTCTACGTTGATATGCGCTTCTCAGCATTGTTGAAGCCCGATTCCTCTCAGAGTACAGCGAATGTCAGAGGGACGTGAAGGGAGTATCAATTATGAATACGATGATTTCCCTAACGGGGGTCTATTTCATAGGTTCTCTGTTATCGGTCGTAGAGATTCATCTCCTACCTCCCTTTTCATATAGACGATATACTCTCAATTTACCATTACCTCTACTGATAACTGTTTCAGTACTGGTTTGGCTATCTGCTATTTGTGGATGGGTGTCTTTTGGTAAGTATGTTTTTCATTATTTAAGACACCGCAGCTATGGTTTGGCACTTTATGCATTTATATAAAGTTCTAAATATATGTATTGTACTTATATTTGCCATGAGTCAGGTTCATGTATTTCCTTCTGCAGACTGTCAGTTTCATATTTGGGGAATATAAATATTTTTTTTAAAGATATTTATTTCTTACCTGGGGTTTAGTCTTTTTTTTCAATTGACTACTTCTTGCATATTAGGCCCGCAAGTGCGTTAAATGCTAAACTTTATTGCATCATTCTTGGCGCGGAAATATTTTTGGCATGGAAAAATACGTTTATGACCCAATTTCGTCATTTCCGGCGTCATACTTGACGCCGAGACCTTTCACACGGTTGCGTCATTAGTGACGCGAGTGTGTCATTTCCGGTTATTTTTGGCTCCAAAAAAGTTTCAGTTACGTTGTGCATCATACTTGGTGCCAAACTTTTTCATTATTTCAATACTCCATTGATGTTTGCCTCTTGCTTTTTTCTATCAGAGGGCTATGCTATTTGCATTTTTTCCCATTCCTGAAACTGTCATATAAGGAAATAGATAATTGCTTTATATGTTGTTTTTTCTCTTACATTGAGCAAGATGTCCCAACCTGATCCTGTCTCTGAAGTTTCTGCTGGAACATTGCTGCCTGACATGGGTTCTACCAAAGCTAAGTGCATTTGTTGTAAAATTGTAGAAATTATTCCACCAAATGTCATTTGTAATAGTTGTCATGATAAACTTTTACATGCAGATAGTGTTTCCATCAGTAATAGTACATTGCCAGTTGCAGTTCCTTCAACTTCTAATGTACATGATATACCTGTAAATTTTAAAGAATTTGTTTCTGATTCTATCCTGAAGGCTTTGTCTGCATTTCCACCTTCTAATAAACGTAAAAGGTCTTTTAAAACTTCTCATTTAGCTGATGAAATTTCAAATGACCAACAACATAATAATTTATCCTCTTCTGATGAGGATCTATCTGATACAGAAGATCCTTCCTCAGACATTGACACAGACAAATCTACTTATTTATTTAAAATTGAGTATATGCGTTCTTTATTAAAAGAAGTGTTAATTACTTTGGATATTGAGGTAACCAGTCCTATTGACGTTCAGTCAAATAAACGTTTAAATGCTGTTTTTAAATCTCCTGTGGTTTCTCCAGGGTTTTTTCCTATTCCTGAGGCTATTTCTGGTATGATTTCTAAGGAATGGAATAAGCCAGGTACTTCTTTTATTCCTTCTTGAAGGTTTAAAAAATTGTATCCTTTACCAGCAAAATCTATAGAGTTTTGGGGAAAAATCCCCAAAGTTGATGGGGCTATTTCTACTCTTGCTAAACGTACCACTATTCCTATGGAAGATAGTACTTCCTTTAAGTATCCTTTAGATAGGAAGCTTGAATCTTATCTAAGGAAGGCCTATTTATATTCAGGTCATCTTCTCAGACCTGCAATTTCTTTGGCTGATGTTGCGGCTGCATCAACATTCTGGTTGGAAAATTTAGCGCAACAGGAATTGGATTCTGACTTATCTAGCATTATTCGCTTACTGCAATATGCTAATCATTTTATTTGTGATGCCATTTTTGATATTATCAAAATTGATGTTAGATCCATGTCTTTAGCTATATTAGCTAGAAGAGCTTTGTGGCTTAAATCTTGTAATGCTGATATGACATCTAAATCTAGATTACTATCTCTTTCTTTCCAAGGTAATAATTTATTTGGTTCTCAGTTGGATTCTATTATTTCAACTGTCACTGGGGGAAAGGGAGTTTTTCTGCCTCAGGATAAAAAACCTAAGGGTAAATCTAAGGCTTCTAACCGTTTTCGTTCCTTTCGTCAGAATAAGGTACAAAAACTCAATCCTCCCCCCAAGGAATCTGCTTCCAATTGGAAGCCTTCCTCAAATTGGAATAAATCCAAGCCATTTAGGAAACCAAAGTCAGCCCCTAAGTCCGCATGAAGCTGCGGCCCTCATTCCAGCTCAGCTGGTAGGGGGCAGATTAAGGTTTTTCAAGGATATTTGGATAAGATCTGTCCAAAATCAATGGATTCAGAACATTGTCTCTCAAGGGTATCGAATAGGGTTCAGAGTAAGACTTCCTGTGAGAAGATTTTTTCTCTCACGAATCCTAGCAAATCCAGTAAAAGCTCAGGTTTTCCTGAAGTGTGTTTCAGACCTGGAGTCTTCAGGGGTAATCATGCCAGTTCCTCTTCAGGAACAAGGTTTGGGGCTTTATTCAAATCTATTCATTGTCCCAAAAAAGGAAAAAATATTTAAACCAGTTCTGGATCTGAAAATTTTGAATCGTTATGTAAGAGTACCAACTTTCAAGATGGTGACTATAAGGACTATTATGCCTTTTGTTCAGCAAGGACATTATATGTCCACAATAGACTTGCAGGATGCATACCTTCATATTCCGATTCATCCAGAACATTATCAGTTTCTGAGATTCTCTTTTCTAAACAAGCATTACCAATTTGTTGCTCTTCCATTTGGCCTAGCAACAGCTCCAAGAATCTTTTCAAAGGTTTTGGGTGCCCTACTCTCTGTAATCAGAGAACAGGGTATTGCGGTGTTTCCTTATTTGGACGATATCTTGGTACTAGCTCAGTCTTTACATACTGCAGAATCTCACACAAATCAACTAGTGTTGTTTCTTCAGAAACATGGTTGGAGGATCAATTTACAAAAAAGTTTCTTGATTCCTCAGACAAGGGTCACCTTTTTAGGCTTCCAGATAGATTCAGTGTCCATGACTCTGTCTCTAACAGACAAGAGACGTTTAAAATTGGTTGCAGTCTGTCGGCACCTTCAGTCTCAGTCATCCCCTTCAGTGGCTATGTGCATGGAAGTTTTATGTCTCATGACTGCAGCATCGGACGCGATCCCCTTTGCTCGTTTTCACATGAGACCTCTACAGCTTTGTATGCTGAACCAATGGTGCAGAGATTATACAAAGATATCACAATTAATATCCTTAAATCCCAATGTACGACACTCTCTGACGTGGTGGATAGATCACCATCGTTTGGTTCAAGGGGCTTCTTTTGTTCAGCCAACCTGGACTGTGATCACAACAGATGCGAGTCTTTCAGGTTGGGGAGCTGTTTGGGGATCTCTGACAGCACAAGGGGTTTGGAAATCTCAAGAGGCAAGATTACCAATAAATATTTTAGAACTCCATGCAATTCTCAGAGCTCTTCAGTTTTGACCTCTGTTAAAGAGAGAACCGTTCATTTGTTTTCAGACAGACAATATCACAACAGTGGCATATGTCAATCATCAGGGTGAGACTCACAGTCCCCAAGCTATGAAAGAAGTATCTCGGATACTTGCTTGGGCGGAATCCATCTCCTGTCTAATCTCTGCGGTACATATCCCAGGTGTAGACAATTGGGAGGCGGATTATCACAGTCGCCAGACTTTACATCCAGGGGAGTGGTCTCTCCATCCAGATGTATTTTTCTCAGATTGTTCAGATGTGGGGTCTTCCAGAGATAGATCTCATGGCCTCTCATCTAAACGAGAAGCTTCGCAGATACCTGTCCAGGTCCAGGGATGTACAGGCGGAAGCAGTGGATGCGCTGACACTTCCTTGGTGTTATCATCCTGCTTACATTTTCCCGCCTCTAGTTCTTCTTCCAAGAGTGATCTCCAAAATCATCATGGAACAATCATTTGTGCTGCTGGTGGCTCCAGCATGGCTACACAGGTTTTGGTATGCGAATCTGGTTTGGATGTCCAGTTGCCCGCCTTGGCCACTTCCGTTACGGCCAGACCTACTATCTCAAGGTCCGTTTTTCCATCAGGATCTCAAATCATTAAATTTGAAGGTATGGAAATTGAACGCTTAGTACTAAGTCATAGAGGTTTCTCTGACTCAGTGATTAATACTATGTTACAAGCTCGTAAATCTGTCTTTAGAAAGATTTAATATAGAGTTTGGAAGACTTACATTTCATGGTGTTCTTCCCATAAATTCTCTTGGCATTCTTTTAGAATTCCTAGAATTTTACAGTTTCTTCAGGATGGTTTGGATAAAGGTTTGTCTGCAAGTTCCTTGAAAGGACAAATCTCCGCTCTTTCTGTTTTATTTCAAAGAAAGATTGCTATACTTCCTGATATACACTGTTTTGTACAGGCTTTAGTTCGTATTAAGCCTGTCATTAAATCAATTTCTCCTCATTGGAGTCTTAATTTGGTTCTGAAGGCCTTACAGGCTCCTCAATTTGAACCTTTGCTTTCTTTGGACATTAAACTACTTTCTTGGAAAGTGTTGTTCCTTTTGGCCATCTCTTCTGCTAGAAGAGTTTCTGAGCTATCTGCTCTTTCTTGGGAGTCTCCTTTTCTGATGTTTCATCAGGATAAGGCAGTTTTGCGGACTTCTTTTCAATTGTTACCTAATGTTCTGAATTCTAACAACATTAATAGAGAAATTGTTGTCCCTTCCTTATGTCCTAATCCTAAGAATTCTTTGGAAAGATCCTTACATTCTTTGGATGTGGTAAGAGCTTTGAAATATTATGTTGAAGCTACTAAAGATTTCAGGAAGACTTCCAGTCTATTTGTTTTATTTTCTGGTCCTAGGAAAGGTCAGAAGGTTTCTGCTCATGGACTCTTGCCAATATGAAAGAAATGAATTTATCAGGTAAGTTCTTACATAAATTATGTTTTTCTCCGTACAAGGTATAGTTAGTTATTGTGCCACAAATACAAATACCGCTGTTGTATTGTCCCCGTACAAGGTATAGGGAGTTATTGTACCACAAATACAAATACAGCTGTCGTATTGTCCCCGTACAAGGTATAGGGAGTTATTGTGCCACAAATACAAATACTGCTGTCGTATTGTCCCTGTACAAGGTATAGGGAGTTATTGTGCCACAAATACCGCTGTCGTGTTGTCCCTGTACAAGGTATAGGGAGTTATTGTACCACAAATACAAATACCGCTGTCGTACTGTCCCTGTACAAGGTATAGGGAGTTATTGTGCCACAAATACCGCTGTCGTGTTGTCCCTGTACAAGGTATAGGGAGTTATTGCGCCACAAATACAAATACCGCTGTCGTATTGTCCCCGTACAAATTATAGGGGTCATTGCACCACAAATGCATTTTGATAAGCTTTTGGTTTATAGTTTTAGTGTGAAGACTAAATGTAGTTTAATTTCATTTGAGTATTCTGATAATTTTTTTGATCAATGAATAATTTAAATTCTAATAAGTGAAATTCCATCTTTGAAGAAGTTTGTCTTCTGTCCTCGGGAGCTTTACAAAGGGTCTTCCTTAGGATCAGAGACTGCAGCATCTCTCCAGAATCTCAGCTAGCTGTGGCACCTGCCACACCTGATAATGCTAAATGATACATGAACATAACACGGCTTACTGAAGTCTTAAGGGTGTAACGTTTGTTAGAAGGCTACTACGTGTGGTACGTAGGGCATCGGCATGCAAGAGGCCAACCCACTGGCGTTTGTATGCAGCAGACTGTATTTAAGGAGGGATACCACTGAAATGTAATTCTCTGCAGTAAAACCTATTATGAAGAGTAATTCTCCAAATCCTGCCTTGCAGTTAACAGGCACTTGCTAGAAATTCAGCTTCTGATTCACTATCTGATCTTCTAAATCCCTCTAATCCCGAGGTCAAAGTCAGAACCTCGAGAGGGCACAAATAGCTTTATTGCTGGTTTGACAGCTTTAATAAAGTTGTAGTCTTTTTGTAGCCAGACAGAAAACAACCTTTTAATGGCTTAAAGGGACAGTCAAGTATAAATTAAACTTTCATTATTCAGATAGGACTTTTAATTTTAATCAACTTTCCAATTTACTTTTATCATCAAATTTGCTTTTTTCTCTTGGTATTCTTAGTGTAAACTAAACCTAGGTAGGCTCATATGCTAATTTCTAAGCCTTTGAGGGCTGCCTCTTATCACATGCTTTTTAAATCTCTTTTCAACACAAAGAGACAGAAAGTACACTTGGGCCATATAGATAAAACTGTGTTCAGGCACAGGGGGTTATTTAAGATTTAGCACAAAACAATGCTAAATGCAAGACAATAGATAATAACAAGTCACAGTCATGTGATCAGGGGGCTGGAAGAAGGTTATTAGATACAAGGTAATCACAGAGTTAAAAAGTATATAAACCCCTTAATGACCACAGCACTTTTCCATTTTCTGTCCGTTTGGGACCAAGGCTTTTTTATATTTTTGCGGTGTTTGTGTTTAGCTGTAATTTTCCTCTTACTCATTTACTGTACCCACACATATTATATACCGTTTTTCTCGCAATTAAATGGAATTTCTAAAGATACCATTATTTTCATCATATCTTATCATTTACTATAAAAAAAATTATAAAATATGAGGAAAATGGAATAAAACACACTTTTTCTAACTTTGACCCCCAAAATCTGTTACATATCTAAAACCACCAAAAAACACCCATGCTAAATAGTTTCTAAATTTTGTACTGAGTTTAGAAATACCCAATGTTTGCTTTTTTTGTAAGTTATAGGGCCATAAATACAAGTAGCACTTTGCTATTTCCAAACCATTTTTTTTTTTTCAAAACTAGCGCTAGTTACATTAGAACACAAATATCTTTCAGGAATCCCTGAATATCCCTTGACATGTATATATTTTTTTAGTAGACATCTCAAAGTATTGATCTAGGCCAATTTTGGCATATTTCATACCACCATTTCACCGCCAAATGCGATCAAATACAAAAAATCGTTCACTTTTTCACAAAATTTTTCACAAACTTTCGGTTTCTAACTGAAATTATTTACAAACAACTTGTGCAATTATGGCATAAATGGTTGTAGATTCTTCTCTGGGATCCCCTTTGTTCAGAAATACCAGACATATATGGCTTTGGCGTTGCTTTTTGGTAATTAGAAGGCCGCTAAATGCCACTGCGCACCACAAGTGTATTATGCCCAGCAGTTAAGGGGTTAATTAGGGAGCTTTTAGGGAGCTTGTAGGGTTAATTTTAGCTTCAGTTTAGTGTAGTAGACAACCCCAAGTATTGATCTAGGCCCATTTTGGTATATTTCATGCCACCATTTCACCGCCAAATGCGATCAAATTAAAAAAAACTTTAAATTTTTCACAATTTTAGGTTTCTCACTGAAATCATTTACACAATTTTAGGTTTGTGCAATTATGGCACAAATGGTTGTAAATGCTTCTCTGGGATCCCCTTTGTTCAGAAATAGCAGACATATATGGCTTTGGCGTTGATTTTTGGCAATTAGAAGGCCGCTAAATGCTGCTGCGCCTCACACGTGTATTATGGCTAGCAGTGAAGGGGTTAATTAGGGAGTTTGTAGGGAGCTTGCAGGGTTAATTTTAGCTTTAGTGTAGAGATCAGCCTCCCACCTGACACATCCCACCCCCTGATCCCTCCCAAACAGCTCCCTTCCCTCCCCCACCCCACAATTGTCCCCGCCATCTTAAGTACTGGCAGAAAGTCTGCCAGTACTAAAATAAAATGCTTTTTTTAAAAAGATTTTTTAGCATATTTACATATGCTACTGTGTAGGATCCCCCCCTTAGCCCCCAACCTCCCTGATCCCCCCCAAAACCGCTCTCTAACCCTCCCCTCTGCCTTATAGGGGGCCATCTTGGGTACTGGCAGCTGTCTGCCATTACCCAGTTTGCAAAAAAATATGTTTTTTTTTATTTTTTGCCCAGTTTTTCTGTAGTGTAGCTTCCCCCTCCCCACAGACCAACCCCCACCACCTAACTGATGTGTTTTTAATCTGATTTGTTTAATTTTTTTCAATTTTTTTTTCATTTTCCTACACTTTTTTTTCTGTAGTGTAAAGGTTCCCACCCACTCCCTCCCCGTGCCCGCCCTCGCCCTCCCATGCACGTGCGCGCATCAGTGCATGCCCCCTGTCATCCCCGCCCAAGATCCCGCCCCCCTCCACATCATGAGGGCCATCGATGGCCGCCCCCCGCCTCCCGGTCTGGCTCCCACCCACCAACGAGGAAAGCCACTGATCACCGGTGCAGAGAGGGCCACAGAGTGGCTCTCTCTGCACCAGATGGCTTAAAAAGGTTATTGCAGGATGCCTCCATATCGAGGCATCACTGTAATAACCGGAAAGCAGCTGGAAGCGAGCAGGATCGCTTCCAGCTGCTTTCCACACCAAGGACGTGCAGGGTACGTCCTCAGGCGTTAACTGCATTTTTTTTTAGGACGTACCCTGCACGTCCTCGGTCGTTAAGGGGTTAATATAACTGTAGGATTATATATCTTTTAAAACAATAACAATTCTATTGTAGACTGTCCCTTTAATGTGCATCCGTAACTAAGTGCACTAACACCAGACTTGGCTGCCTATTAATACAATTTGGATATAAGCAAAATGAAATGACGGAACTTTGTGAGGCTTTCTAAGACATGAAGTAATATAGGGTTAACATTTCAGGGTTAAATTGTCTGCAAGATTCTACACGGTGAATGCATTTTACTTAGGTCACTGTGCACACATAAATATTAATACTAATATTATGTATTAAATAATTATGTATTAGTGAGAATAAGATCTGTGTATTTCATTAAATACATTCAGCACATGAAAAATCTAAAACACTTCTGTCTTCTATCCTCCCTACTGCAATTAACTTTAGGACACTGTCTGTGAAGGGAAGCTACCACAGTCATTGGCTGAGCAGGAAACATATCATAGTTATTGGCTGGACAGGGAACATACCATGGTCTCTAACTGGGGAAGGAACAACCATTGTCATTGGCTGGAGAGGAAACATTTTATGGTCACTGGCTGGGCAGGGAACAAACCATTGTCATTGGCTGGGCAGGGAATGTACCAAGGTCACTAGCTGGGCGGGGAACACACCATGGTTACTGGGTAGGCAGGGAATGTACCAAGGTAACTGGCTGGGCAGGGAACACACCATGGTTACTGGCTAGGCAGGGAATGTACCAAGGTAACTGGCTGGGCAGGAAACATACCATGGTTACTGGATGGGCAGGGAAAGTACCAAGGTCACGGGCTGGGCAGTGAACATAAAAAGGTCACTGGCTGTGCAAGGAACATACCATGGTCATTGGGTGGGCAGGGAAGATACAGTGGTCACTGGCTGGGGAAGGAACAACCTTTGTCATTGGTTGGAGAGGAAACATACCACAGTCATTGACTGGGCAGGGAACATACTGTGGTCATTGGCTAGACAGTGAACATACCATGGTCATTGGCTGGGCAGGGGGCATTCCGTGGTCATTGGCTGGGCAGGGGGCATACCATGGTCATTGGCTGGGCAGGTGGCATACCATGGTCATTGGCTGGGCAGGGAACATACTGTGGTCACTGTCTGGGGAAGGAGCAAACCATTGTCATTGGTTAGAGAGGAAACATACCATGGTCACTGACTGGGCAGGGAACATGCTGTAGTCATTGGCTGGGCAGGGAACATGGTGTGATCAATGGCTGGAACATGCCATGATCATTTACTTGGCAGGGAACATACCATGGTCATTTCTGGGTAGGGAACATACCATGGTAATTGGCTGGGCAGGGAACATACCATGGTCATTTCTGGGTAAGGAACATACCATGGTAATTGGATGGGCAGGGAACATACCTTGGTCATTGGCTGGACAGGGAACATACCATGGTCATTTCTGGGAAGGGAACATACCATGGTCATTTCTGGGTAAGGAACATACCATGGTAATTGGATGGGCAGGGAACATACCTTGGTCATTGGCTGGGCAGGGAACATACCATGGTCATTTTTGGGAAGGGAACATACCATGGTCATTTCTGAGTAGGGAACATACCATGGTAATTGGCTGGGAAGGGAACATACCATGGTTATTTATGGGTAGAGAACTTACTGTCATCATTGGCTTGACAGGGAACATACCATGGTTATTGGTTGGGCAGGGAACATACCTTGGTCATTGGCTGGGCAGGGAACATACCATGGTCGTTTCTGGGCAGGGAACATACCATGGTCATTTCTGGGCAGGGAACATACCATGGTCATCTTTGGGCAGGGAACATACCATGGTTATTGGCTGGGCAGGGAACATACCGTGGTCATTGACTGGGCAGGGAACATACCTTGGTGATTGGCTAGGCAGGGAACATACCATGGTCATTTCTGGGCAGGGAACATACCATGGTCATTTCTGGGCAGGGAACATACTGTGGTTATTGGCTGGGTAGGGATAATACCATGGTAATTGGCAGGGTAGGGCACACTAGTATGGCTGACTACATGAATATAACCTTATCCTTGCCAAAGGTTGTGAGTGTAAGAACCACAATTAGTTCAACTGTACATTATCGCCTGTGCTTTACTTCACTCAGTAAGAAAAACTAACGGCTAGATTACGAGTCTTGCGTTAGCCTTAAAAAGCAGCTTTAAGGGGTCCTAACGCTGCTTTTTAACGCCCGCTGGGATTACAAGTCAGGCAGGTACAGGTGTACCGCTCATTTTTTTTCCGCGATTTTGGCATACCGGAAATCCCCTTACGTCAATTGCGTATCCTATCTTTTCAATGGGATTTGCCTAACGCTGGTATTACGATCGCTTGAAAAAGTGAGCGTTACACCCTCTACCTCCAAGACTCCTACCGCATTTTAGAGTCAGTAGTTAAGAGTTTTATGGGCTAACCCCGTAACATAAAACTCTTAACTAAAGTGCTAAAAAGTACACTAACACCCATAAACTACCTATTAACCCCTAAACCGAGTCCCCCCCCCACATCGCAAACACTATAATAAAATTATTTAACCCCTAATCTTCCGACTGGACATCGCCGCCACTTTAATAAATGTATTAACCCCTAAACCGCCGCACTCCCGCATGGCAAACAGTAGTTACATTTTATTAACCCCTAATCTGCCGTCCCTATCATTGCCGACACCTACCTACATTTATTAACCCCTCATTTGCCGCCCCCAACGTCGCCTCTACTATATTACATTTATTAACCTAAGTCTAACCCTAACACCCCCTACCTTAAATATAATTTAAATAAAACTAAATAAATTTACTACTATTAGATAAATTAATCCTATTTAAAACTAAATACTTACCGATAAAATAAACCCTAAGCTAGCTACAATATAACTAATAGTTACATTGTAGCTATCTTAGGATTTATATTTATTTTACAGGCAACTTTGTATTTAATTTAACTAAATACCATAGTTATTAAATAGTTGTTAAATATTTAATAACTACCTAGCTAAAATAAGTACAAATTTACATGTAAAATAAATCCTAACCTAAATTACAATTACACCTAACACTACACTATAATTAAACTAATTACCTAAACTACCTACAATTAATTACAATTAAATTAAATAAACTAAATTTCGAAAATAAAACCCCCACTAAATTACAGAAAATAAAAAAGAATTACACGAATTTTAAACTAATTACACCTAATCACCCTAATAAAATAAAAAAAGCCCCCCAAAATAATAAAATTCCCTACCCTATACTAAATTACAAATAGCCCTTGAAGACATCCGACGCGGAGCATCCTCTTCCTTCTTGATCCGACGACTGAATGAAGGTTCCTTTAAGTGATGTCATCCAAGATGGCGTCCCTTCAATTCCGATTGGCTGATAGAATCCTATCAGCCAATCGGAATTAAGGTAGGAAAAATCCTATTGGCTGATGCAATCAGCCAATAGAATTGAAGTTCAATCTGATTGGCTGATCCAATCATCCAATAGGATTGAGCTCACATTCTTTTGGCTGTTCCAATCAGCCAATAGAATGCAAGGACAATTCTATTGGCTGATTGCATCAGCCAATAGGATTTTTCCTACCTTAATTCTGATTGGCTGATAGGATTCTATCAGCCAATCGGAATTGAAGCGATGCCATCTTGGATGACGCTTCATTCAGTCATCGGATCAAGAAGGAAGAGGATGCTCCGCGTCGGATGTCTTCAAGATGGACCCGCTCCACTCCGGATGGAAGAAGATAGAAGATGCCGACTGGATGAAGAGTTCTGCCGGTCTGGATGTCCTCTTCTGCCCGGATCGGATGAAGACTTCTGCCCCTCTGGAGGTCCACTTGTGCCCTGCTGGGTGAAGACGGCTCAAGGTAGGGTGATCTTCAAGGGCGTAGTGTTAGGTTTTTTTAAGGGGGGATTGGGTGGGTTTTAGAGTAGGGTTGGGTGTGTGGGTGGTGGGTTTTAGAGTAGGGTTGGGTGTGTGGGTGGTGGGTTTTAATGTTGGGGGGGTATTGTATTTTTTTTTACAGGTAAAAGAGCTGATTACTTTGGGGCAGTGCCCCGCAAAAGGTCCTTTTAAGGGCTATTTGTAATTTAGTATAGGGTAGGGAATTTTATTATTTTGGGGGGCTTTTTTATTGTATTAGGGGGATTAGATTAGGTGTAATTAGTTTAAAATGCTTGTAATTCTTTTTTTTTCTTCAATTTAGTGTTTTTTTCTGTAATTTAGTTTATTTAATTTAATTGTAATTAATTGTAGGTAGTTTAGGTAATTAGTTTAATTATAGTGTAGTGTTAGGTGTAATTGTAACTTAGGTTAGGGTTTATTTTACAGGTAATTTTGTACTTATTTTAGCTAGGTAGTTATTAAATAGTTAATAACTATTTAATAACTATTGTACCTTGTTAAAATAAATACAAAGTTGCCTGTAAAATAAATATAAATCCTAAGCTAGCTACAATGTAACTATTAGTTATATTGTAGCTAGCTTAGGGTTTATTTTATCGTTAAGTATTTCGTTTTAAATAGGATTAATTTATTTAATTATGTTAAATTTATTTCGTTTAATTTAAATAATATTTAAGTTAGGGGGGGTTAGACTTAGGGTTAGACTTAGGTTTAGGGGTTAATAAATTTATTATAGTAGCGGCGATGTTGGGGACGGAAGATTAGGGGTTAATAAATTTAATATAGTTGCGGCGATGTTGGGGGGGCAGAGTAGGGGTTAATAACTATAATGTAGGGTTTGGCAATGTTGGGGGCAGTAGATTAGGGGTTCATAAGTATAATGTAGGTGGTAGCGGTGTCCGGAGCAGCAGATTAAGGGTTAATATAATGTAGGTGTCAGCGATAGCGGGGGCGTCAGATTAGGGGTTAATAAGTGTAAGATTAGGGGTGTTCAGACTCAGGGTTCATGTTAGGGTGTTAGGTGCAGACGTAAATTTTATTTCCCCATAGGAAACAATGGGGCTGTGTTAGGAGCTGAACGCTGCTTTTTTGCAGGTGTTAGGTTTTTTTTCAGCCAGCTCAGCCCCATTGTTTCCTATGGGGAAATCGTGCACAAGCACGTTTAGCCAGCTTACCGCTACCGTAAGCAGCGCTGGTATTGAGGTGAGATGTGGAGCTAAATTTTGCTCAACGCTCACTTTTCTGAGGCTAACGCCGGCTTGCAGAAAACTCATAATATCAGCGTTGGCTTAAAGGGACAGTACACTGTAAAATAGTTTTTCCATAAATGTATTATAAATTACTTGTTATACCAACTGCAGAGTATAAAATATTTGAGAAATTGCATTTTCGGGTTTATTTGTGTATCTGAAGTAGCTGGTTTTGTGCTTTGAAACCACAGCCTATTACAAGGGGTTGAGCTTCAGGTAATATCAGATCTCATTATGTTATCACTTTCATGTACACAGACTTGCTTCCTTATCTTATATTTGTCTGGAACACCAAAGCTCAATACATACAGAGAACAATGGAAAATTATCATTTTATTACTTAATTTTCATGCCCCCCACTGAGGGTGTAATCTATTCTGCTGGCTGTGTTTACTTAGGCTTGTCAATAGCGTATACGCCAGTATCAAAACTTTCAGTATAGGTTGGGAAACCACAAGCTAAATCAGCTATTTCAAATGCTGAAATATGAGTAAAGGAGCTACTTGCAACCAATTTAATACACTCTAGCAGGTAAAAAGGATCATTGGGAATAATTTAAAGGGGAGAAAGTTTTTGGGTGACCTGTCCCTTTAAGGGAGCGGTAAGAAAAAAAGGAGCGTTAGCACCGCACAGCCTTACCGACAAAAACTTGTAATCTAGCCGTAAGTGAATAACATTAGCATTTAATCCCTAAGTCAGTGCCTATTTAAATAACAACAGAAACACACACAAAACACATAAATAAGCTTTTAAATACAACAGCGGTTTCTGACTTCATGAATGGCTTTACCTTCTCAATAGAAGCTGTGTAACTCATTATCTTATCCTGACTAAATCTTAATTATTTTCTGCAACAAAGAAAGTGACTATGCGGAAGGTCAGCACTGTCAGTGAAACCTTACAAAGACAGCATTATCATGAGAAGCAGCGATAAAGAGCTTAACCGCAGATAACTGAATCATTAGCAGATACTCATTAGAATCTGATAATTATATATTATATATCCAACACTGGACCAGATCATGAGTGGCACACAAACAGTTACGCAAAAAGCGATAAGAGTTATATCACTGGTGTTTGCGTGCATCGAGTTTTCCGCTCATATTGCAAAATTAAATTAACGCAATCGCTTCAGCGCAATCGCAGTTTACGCTGGAATGATTACTGCATCCTAAGAGATGTAGTTAACTGTTAGGGGGACGGCTGTTTAGGGGTTAATAGCTTTATTTAGTGTTGGCGATGTGGGGGGACGGCAGTTTAGAGGTTAATAGGTTTATTTAGTGTTCGCAATGTGGCGGGATGATGGTTTAGACAGAATGAATAATGAATATGAAAAAAAAATAATGAATGGATCAGAAAAATCGTTAATTTATTAGTTTTTGGTATTTTTTGGTATTTTCGTTATGCTGCCGATTCGGAAATTTGGATTCTTAAAGAAAATGAAATTCAGCCGCAACTAATTGTACATGTCTAGTTTAGTATCTCTTTAAATCAATCCCATTTAAAAAGTGACCCAGATACACTTTTAATACACAGAAAGGAAGGAATATAATTCACAAAATAGTGATCGCACAAGAATTCTGATTAATCAAATTTTGTACGTGTGGGAAAAAATGTATTTGAATAGGAGAGGTTGTAGTGTGGAGATGTGTGTGTGCCTAACTGCCTATATATATATAAATAGTTTTTAATGAAAATATAAATGTATTCATACTAAGAACACTATATCTATGACATGATTAAATGAAGTAAACATTGCACTATTCAACTTGTAAATATTCATCCCCTATATATTTAACTTTTTCATTTAATGTCATTATATACCAGGTTTACATTAAGTACATTTTACAATATAAATTGATAGCAGGATTGGTTTTAATAATTGATAAATTAATAAAAGAGAGCTGAGAATTATTATGATGGATTTAATAAAAACTTAAAGTTACATTTTGAATTAAAGAGGATAAAAAAATATAACTTAGGTATATTAATATTTTCATGGACAAACTAGTTTTAATACTTTGAAAGTAAGTGGGTACAGACATAAGAAGGTTTTATTATAGGGTATGATCTATATAGCCCTGAAGGATTGTGAACATTGACATTCAAATGAGGTACCAGTAGCAAATGGCTAGAAGAAATCACTTAAAGAAGCCAAATCCTAGTAAATGGGCGAAACGCATAGTGGTTTGTTTAGTGAAGTTAATCAAGTCCTGATCATGAAGGGTAAACTGAATCTATAACATACCTTTATTATAGTATTACAATTCTTCATAGGGTTTGGGTCATTCATAAAAAACAAAAACATTAATCAGGTTGTAGATACATGAGATGTGAATTAATTTGACACACATTACCAAGGCAATTTCAATGACAGGGTTGTTCGTGCGTAATTTTAAGGTATATTTTATATTTTTAAAAAAAATATAATAGTATGGAATACCTCAATAAAGTGAATCAAACATGACATTATCTCTGACATCACACATTACTTGACATATTACGTTATCAATGGGTAACAGCTAAGATTATAAATCATTTCATTCACAGTTACATATAAACTGCACCATAGTAAAGTTATCCATAATCTGTAAAAAAAAAAAAATCAGAAAAATAATAAATGATATCCTTTCTGATCCCTTTTACAGTAGAAAAAAAGCACATTAATACATTTCCTATTAAAAAGTAATAGCATTATACAGTATATAAATTATTTTTAAATGAATTTAGTAACATGAATGCTGTGGAGTAATTTTATGATTCCCATAATACACAACTGTTCAGCCGTAGTCATAGAATAAAAATACAATACATTTTATAGTAATAAAACTTTACTAAGTTTATAACAATTAAATAGTAATTCAGTCTAGTAAGTGTATTTAAATTAAACATTTTATATCCAGAACAATTATATACTCATTTATTAAAAGCTAACATCCAGTATTAATTTTATAGATTCCACTTAAACACTCTCAAAAAATTAATGTTTTTTTTTATGACGTTCTCCAAATACTAATAATTTTGCTTCAGTTCCTGTAATCTAGCTTTGAAATGTAAATAAATAAATAAATACAGTATTTCCTTATTTTAGTGATACTAAAAATGTAAAAAAACTAAATTATGTTTATTTTTAATTTACTTTTATACTTATTAACATAATTTTTTTATTTATTATTTTTTTTTGTGGTTCCATTTAGCCACCAATCAGCAATCACTACCCAGGTCCTGAACCAAAAATGGCCCAGCTCCTAACATTACATTCCAGCTTTTCAAATAAAGATACCAAGAGAATGAAGAAAAATTGACAATAGGAGTAAATTAGAAGGTTGCTTAAAATTAATGCTCTATCTGAATCATGAAAGAAAATATTTGGGTTTCATATCCCTTTAAGTTTAGAATTTTGGGGATTTTTTTTTCTTTAATTGTTGACCGATAAATCTGGCATTAATGTACAATATATATATATATATATATATATATATATATATATATATATATATATATATATATATATATATATATATATACTGTATACATATGTGTGTATATATATATATGTGTGTGTGTATGTATATCAGGGCTCGAAATTTCAAACCCTAACCTTGTAGCCAGCTCAAAATGTTACTCGCCACTTTTGATCCCCCCAACTACTCACCATACCACACTAACCACCACCCCCCCTCTTTGCATATGTTTAGCCAATGTGAAACACCTTATTGTAAAGTAATTTTTTTTTTAATATTGTTTATGTTTTATACCATAAATGAAATAATGCTACATACAGTATCAAATTAACAAAAATAAGTGCATAACAGTTTAGTAACATCAACTAGGGGTTCTGGGGAAGACAACAGCTGGACACAAAAATGTTGTTGAACTGAGAGAATACAGAGAGTGCTGACATTAATGTGAGGTCATAGCCGACCTGGAATGTTTTTTTATAATTATCGTCTCTCATCTATCTTTCTCCACTCCCTCCTCTCTTCGATCGCTCTTTTTTACCCTCTCCCTTCTCTCTCGGACATATCTTCTCTTTACACTCTTTCTCCTCTCTCATATCTCTCCACTCTTTCTTAACGCTATCTTTTTCTCCATTCTCACTTTTCCTCTCCAATCTCTCTCTGCCCTCGTTTACCCTCTCAAAAGTAACAGTCTTAGTACTAATGGGGTCCCTATAGCCCTAGAGGAATATCATATCCTTGCCCTTTCATGGGAATATAATATATCTTTAGATAATATTTGTAGCAGGTAGCCCAACATTCACTCACAAACTTTCACTCGCCACTGTTAAATTTTCACCTGCCAATGGCTAGTGGAAATTTTGAGCCCTGTGTGTGTATATATATATATATATTATAATGATGCTAAGTAACTATACACTAATAACTAGCATGCTGCATACATTTTATATATATATATATATATATATATATATATATATATATTTATTAAGACCCTCAATATCTGGGTGTACTTACTACATTAGACAACAAAGCAAGTAAGGCTCTTATGTGCTTTTAATACACCAATTTGTATCTGGTAATCTTTATTTGAAAGTCAATTTTCTTATTGACAATTAAACTAAGACATTCAACCTCTTTAATGTCTTTAAACAAAATGTATATTTTAAAGGCATTTTCCTGTATTATTTCCTGCTGTATTTTTTTACAGCATACCCTAGTACTAATGAAGAAACATTAATTAACATCTAATTATAGTGCAGAAAATTAACCTGCTGTCCCTGGAGTAATTAGATGAGAATTCAGCCTTCACTAGCGCCATGCGATTCTCCGTGTAATGAATGTAATTGCTGGAGCGTGTCCAAGAGAAACACAACAACATTTTCCTGGAAAGGGGAATAACTATAGATGGAAAAAAATAAGGAATCTAAATAATTTGAGATGGCTTAAAATAGTAATGTTATATCTGAGCAGTCAATGATACTGAAGAGCAAGGCTAGGCTGGTCTTCTTCTACTGACTGAAATATATAAATCTATTAAAGGGACAGTCTAGTCAGAATAAAACTCACACGATTCAGATAGGTCATGTTATTTTAAACAACTTTCCAATTTACTTTTATCATCAATTTTGCTTTGTTCTTTTGGTATTCTTTGTTGAAAGCTAAACCTAGGTATGCTCATATGCTAATTTCTAAGCCCTTTAAGGCCGACACTTATCTCAAAGCAGTTGACATTTTTTCACAGCTAGAGGGCGTTAGTTCATGTGTGACATATAGATAACATTGTACTCACGCACGTGCAGTTACTTATGAGAGGACACTGATCGGCTAAAATGCAAGTCTGACAAAAGAACTGAGATAAGGGAGCAGTCTGCAGGGGCTTAGATACAAGGTACTTACAGAGGTAAAAAGTATATTAATATAACCGTGGGGAATGGGTAATAAGGGGATTATAGCTCTTTTTAAACAAAGAAAAAAATTCTGGAGTAGACTGTCCCTTTAAGTAAAATAAAAAAATACAAAATAAAATCCATCCAAAATATCATCTTCATGTGTTCTCAAGTCTTGTGGTTATGTAACGATGGCTGACCGGACCTAGGACTGAGACCTATCAAAGACTTTGCATTGGGAACCATTGCAAACCGTTTGAAAATTCATCAAAAATAATTTCTGCACAGTTTTCATTTTTCTATGGGTTTTTCTTCACTCATCTTCAACAGCCTCAACTGCCCTAAAAAAGAACATTTTAATATTTATTACATCAAAAAAATGTTTGTGATTTCTATTACTGACCACAAACAGCGCTGTGTGATCGGTCCTCATCAGCTAATGAGCATTCTGCTCCTAGGAATCTGTTGGCGCCAAAGTACGCTCTTCCTGTTAGAAAATCAAGGGAGAAAGCTTTGAGGTTAGTCTGGGACACCCACTGAAAGGGGTTGTGAAACCAGGAAGAGCAGACTCTCTCCCTCCCTCTCTGCATTTGAAAAGACAACAAACAGGAGCCTGCAGGAATCTGTAAACGCGTGTATACATCTGACACTGTGGGGCTTGGTTAGGAGTGTGAAAATCAGCACAATGTTATTAAAAAAAGCTACAAAACTATACATTGTTACAAAAACACTCCCAGATGGGCTATATAAATGGATCATGTATGCAAATAAAACTCTAGAGTACAATGTCCCTTTAATATCCCTTTAAAGTGCAAGTAAAACATTTCATGATTAAAATATAAAATACAATGTTATACAAATTCACACTATTTATAAAATATACCTTATTGGTCGCCTTAGCTCCTTTTCTTTAGGGCATACTGAGGTAGGCAGGCGCACGTGCCTTAAAGAGACAGGTCCAGAATTAAATGTGCATAATAAGTGCATTTTAATTATAAATATAAGCTTTTATACAATATGCTACCATTAGTAAAAATGCTTCTAATAAAAGCGGCATACGCACATATGCTGTGTGTGACTAGAGGATCACAAGGTGTTTGTCACTTGATTCTCTAGTCACACGTAGCATATGTGCGTATGCTGCAGAAAACCAGTAATAATAATATTGCTCTAAATTCAATATATTAATATATTATTGTTGTAGACATGAGAGTATTATGCCCCAATGCCTTTCCATAAGTATACTTAGGTATGCAAAGGGGAGTGCATGTGTCTTGTACACTTTATTGCACAAGAGCGCATAAACAGTAGCGTGATTAATTCTTTGTTTTACAAAGTACAAAAGCTAAACTCCCACTATGGGACAAAACCGCTCACATAATATTTATACGTAAACTCTAATCAGAGAACAGTGAGCTTGTTATTTGCAGAACACGGTGAATGAAGAAAAATATGGATTCATCTTCAAAATACTCATTTATCAAATGCAAATACTGTGCAAGGTTTCACACCTCTTAAATCTAAACTCGTTAAAACTTATACAAAACATTTCTTAAATCCCAAGAGACGCTTCTTACAGTTAAAAGATTTCTCCAACAGCTGAGGTTTGAAAGGGACATTCTGGTCAAAATTTAAATGCGCATAGATAACTCTGTGGCCCTCTCTGCATCGGCCAGCGATGGTGCCTATCATTGGTGGCGTCGGAGGGATACGAGGGAGGCAGGTGGGCGGCCCATAGCTGGAGGAAGTCCGGTCATGAAGGAAGTCGGGTCAGGGTGCGCGCACGAGGAGGCTGAAGTGCACAGGGGCATCGGAGCGGGTGGGACCGCTACACTACGGAAAAATTTAAGTGTAAGGGAAGGAAATAGAGGGGGTAACAAGTTTTGGGAAAGCGATCTGGGAGGGGGATAGAGTATTGAGGGGGGCAGCTACACTACAGAAAAAAATTGGGGTTTTATTTTTTTTAATAAAAAAGGCAACATTTTTACAAACTGGGTACTGGCAGACAGCTGCCAGTACCCAAGATGGCGGCAACTAGGTAGAGGGGAGAGGATTAGAGAGCTGTTTTGGGGGGGGGGGGGGGTTCAGGGAGGTTGAGGGCTAAGGGGGATCCAACACTGAAGAATTTATAAAAAAATATATATTTAAAAAAAAAGGCTTGGGGGCGTGTCCGGACGGCAGCCATTGCAGATGGAAAAAAGTGGAGCTCTGAGAAATGCCAAACTAATCTAACAAATTGTGCGGAAATACTCTATAATCGATCCAGTAACCTGTTATATTCAGGTCTCTGAAGCTCATCTCTACCTGAATAAACTTTTATTTCATGGCAATACATTCTTGCTGACTTGTTCCGGACTGTATGATCTAAGGCCATGGCCGAACACGCAGTTTTCAACATCTTCCCCCCCCCCCGGCTTCCCGGGTAAAACAGAAGTAACTAACTTGCTCAGCTATATATCCTTAAATAACCACTGGAGTAAATATCAGCTGCTTTCATATATCCTTCCACATATAGCTATACCCTCTTAGATCGTGGGAAGGAAATCATGAAGGAGGATCTAAGCATGTTATTAGCCCTTCTACAAGGACTTGAGAAAGCGATGACAGCTGGATATCACCAGCTTGTTAACGACATATGTGAGTCAGTCAAGGTGGAAGACGGCACCATTCCCGCTACCATAAGAGAGGAGACAATATGGGAGCATCTGCAAAATGCCGAGGTCTCGACATCTACTGACAGCGCCATCTACTCAGCACAGAGTGATGCAGAAAAACCTACTAGCTTCCTGATGGGTCCTGCTCCGGAGGTGGCGGCCGGACTAATGGAGCAGAAGATGAGTCTTACCCGTGATCAGCTGGAGCTCGGCACAAGTTCATTTGCGGTGTCTGTTACCCCCAGGCCTCAGCATGTGACATTGCCTGTAAGACAGCGGGCTCGATTCGATATGCCTATGGGACTTGCCTTTAGTGTCACGCTGCTCCAAGTTGCACAGATCTTCAGGTGGGAGAGCAGGCTACATCTTTCTAAGGATTTGCAGCACAGACTGGGCACGGGGTAGGCATTTCCATCATGGTATAGTCCTGATGCTTGAGGGGTGGATTTACAGAGAACTTCCCTACCACACTAGGGGAAAGTTTTAGGGGCACAGTTCTGATATTGTTTGGGACAAGAAAGAGTTTAAAGGGACTGCCTTTGAAGATATGTATCAACATCTAACCCTTATGTTCCAGGTTACCTAATGTTCATTTGTACCTTATCGCCTCTCCATAATGTGTATCTATCATTGTTTGGTTTGTGTGCTGGCTGTATATAACAACTAATTACTAATTTAGGGGTTGAGATGTGGGAAAACACATGGGTTTTCACTTGTTTCCCGTTATATTTTGAAAATGGAGTCTACTACTCACTGACTCATGCCCTGACTTATTGTAGTACACATGGATCTAGAGATCTATAAGTGCTATCGCTGTGCTATGTATGGATTTGCTAGGTAGTTGGATCTCTTCATTGGCTTAGGATATTGCAGGCACGCGCGGAGATGCCACAGAGTCATATCCACATAGCATCTAGAGTTATGCGTCAGACACCATATAGAGTTTAGCTACTATTTAATACTATCCCCAGTTGCCTATTTTACAACAGGAGATATTGTAAGTAAGATGGGCCATGATTCTCCTGACTTAATCCAATGTAGTTCCAAACAGCACTTAGGCTCTTACAATTAGGCTTTGCAAGGTTTACTATTCTTACGGGCTAAATCTGTTATATCAGGCATTTAGATAAGGCGCCTCATGCATATTAATAGCTCATTTTGACACCCATAACTCATTCACACCTTTGCCACATTGGTTGAAGGTTTATGGAAAGGGACTTTAATAATATGTTTCTTTACTCCAGACTTATTTTAATTTGTACTTCCTTTTATTATTTTACACTATGATGCTAAAGCGATTCTGATATATAACAGGACTCTAAAAGAAGTTCTCCAGATACTCTAATTTAATTAAAAACCTATAACTATGATTAAGCGGCGCTTACCCGTGCGCTGAAGTTTATATATACTTAACCATATGCCTATATCATTGCTATATATTGTACTTTATTAACTCTTCCAACTGTGTGTTATATATTGATTTGAGGTTTAAAAGTGACCTACTGTATAATATGGAGAGTGCATAATGGAGGTTTCATATCCATTTGTTCACTATGTTCACCCGTATGTATACATTTTGTTGTACATGCGACCTGCTGATTCAACTACTTACTGTATGCTTACATGCTTCTTTTTGTTATTCTGTTTTTTGCTCAAAACCTCAATAAAAGAATATTAAAGAGGAAAAAAAAGGCTTTTATTTTAGTACTGGTAAACTTTCTGCCAGTACTTAAGATGGCGGTGACAATTGTGGGGTGGGGGAGGGAAGAGAGCTGTTTGGGAGGGAGCAGGGTGTGGGATGTGTCAGGTGGGAGGCTGATCTCTACACTAAAGCTAAAATTAACCCTACAAGCTACCTAATTAACCCCTGAACTGCTGGGCATAATACAATTGGGGTGCGCAGCAACATTTAGCGGCCTTCTAATTACCAAAAAGCAATGCCAAAGCCATATAAGTCTGCTATTTCTGAACAAAGGGGATCCCAGAGAAGCATTTACAACCATTTGTGCCATAATTGCACAAGCTGTTTGTAAATAATTTTAGTGAGAAACCTAAAGTTTGTGAAAAAGTTAACTTTTTTTTTTTTAATTTGATCGCATTTGGCGGTGAAAGGGTGGCATGAAATATACCAAAAATGGGCCTAGATCAATTTGGGTTGTCTACTAAAACATAATATATACATGTGAAGGGTTATTCAGGGATTCCTGACAAATATTAGTGTTACAATGTAACTATCACTAGTTTTGAAAAAATTAGTTTGGAAATATCAAAGTGCTACTTGTATTTATTGCCCTATAACTTGCAAAGAACATGTAAACATTGGGTATTTCTAAACTCAGGACAAAATTTAGAAACTATTTAGCATGGGTGTTTTTTGGTGGTTGTAGATGTGTACCAGATATTGGGGTTCAAACTTAGAAAATGTTTTTTCCATTTTTTCATTATATTTTATAAAACAAATTATAGTAAATGATAAGATATGATGAAAATAATGGTATCTTTAGAAAGTCCATTTAATGGTGAAAAAAACAGTATATAATGTGTGTGAGTACAGTAAATGAGTAAGAAGAAAATTACCGCTAAACACAGTAAATTAGTGCTGCATTACATAAGGTCTGCGCACACAATAAATGTTTATATATGCACAGTATATATCAGTAATTAAATGCTGCATTACAAAAGGTAAGCACACACAATAAATGTTTATATATGCACAGTATCTATCAGTAATTAAGTGCTGTATTACAAAAGGTCTGCACACACAATAAATGTTTATATATGCACAGTATATATATAAGTAATTAAGTGCAGCATTACAAAAGGTCTGCACACACAATAAATGTTTATATATACACAGTATATATCAGTAATTAAGTGTTACATTACATAAGGTCTGGACACACAATAAATGTTTATATATGCACAGTATATATCAGTAATTAAGTGCTGCATTACATAAGGTCTGTGCACACAATAAATGTTTATATATGCACAGTATATATCAGTAATTATGTGCTGCATTATAAAAGGTCTGCACACACAATAACTGTTTATATATGCACAGTATATATCAGTAATTAAGTGCTGCATTACATAAGGTCTGCACACTTAATAAATGTTTATATATGCACAGTATATATCAATAATTAAGTGCTTCATTACATAAGGTCTGCACACGCAATAAATGTTTATATATGCACAGTATATATCAATAATTAAGTGCTGCATTACATAAGGTCTGCACACACAATAAATGTTTATATATGCACAGTATATATCAGTAATAAAGTACTGCATTACATTAGATCTGCACACACAATAAATGTTTATATATGTACAGTATATATCAGTAATTAAGTGCCGCATTACATGAGGTCTGCACACAGAATAAATGTTTATATATGCGCAGTATATATCAGTAATTAAGTGATGCATTACAAAAGGTCTGCACACACAATAAATGTTTATATATGCACAGAATTTATCAGTAATTAAGTGCCACATTACATAATGTCTGCGCATACAATAAATGTTTATATATGCACAGTATATATCAGTAATTAAGTGCCGCATTACAAAAGGTCTGCACACACAATAAATGTTTATATATGCACAGTATATATCAGTAATTAAGTGCTGCATTACATAAGGTTTGCACACACAATAAATGTTTATATATGCACAGTATATATTAGTAATTAAGTGCTGCATTACATAAGGTCTGCACACACAATAAATGTTTATATATGCACAGTATATATCAGTAAGTACTGCATTACATAAGGTCTGCACACATAATAAATGTTTATATATACACAGTATATATCAGTAATTAAGTGATCCATTACATAAGGTCTGCACACACAATAAATGTTTATATATGCACAGTATATATCAGTAATTAAGTGATCCATTACATAAGGTCTGCACACACAATAAATGTTTATATATGCACAGTATATATCATTAATTAAAGGGACAGTCTACACCAGAATTGTTATTGTTTTAACCCCTTAATGACAACTGACGTACCAGGTACGTCATGCATTAACTAACAGTTAATGACAATAGACGTACCTGGTACGTCAGTTGTCTAAGAGAGTGCTGGAAGCGATCGCAATCGCTTCCAGCAGCTCTCAGGGTATTGCAGTGATGCCTCCATATGGAGGCATCCTGCAATACCTTTTCAGAAGACTCCGATGCAGAGAGAGCCACTCTGTGGCCCTCTCTGCACCGGTAGCGATGGTGCCGGTTCGTTGGTGGGTGGGAGCATATCAGGGAGGCGGGTGGGCGGCCCATCGCTACCCGGCATCCGGTTCCTGTAAGTGCTATGTGCACGCCGGGTGCCGGGAGCGTGCGGGGGCGCGGGGGCGCGCGTGCACGCCCGATTACATGGCCACTGACACCAATGAGAAAGGAAGAGGGGGGAAAAATTAATGAAAAATAAATAAATATATAAGGATCTGGGAGGGGGAGGGGGTTGGGGTATTGTGGGGGGCTGCTACACTACAGAAAACATTAAAAATGGCCAAAAAATTGCAAAAAAAACACTTGTTTTTGGGGCAAATTGGGTACTGGCAGACAGCTGCCAGTACCCAAGATGGCGGCAATTAGGTAGGGGAGAGGGTTAGAGAGCTGGGGGGGGGGGATCATGGAGGTTGGGGCTAAGGCAGGGGTCCATCACAGCTAAAACATTTTAATTTTTTTTATTAAAAAAAAGAAAAACTCCTTTTATTTAGTACTGGCAGACTTTCTGCCAGTACTTAAGATGGCGGGGACAATTGTGGGGTGGGGGAGGGAAGAGAACTGTTTGGGAGGGATCAGGGGGTGGGATGTGTCAGGTGGGAGGCTGATCTCTACCCTAAAGCTAAAATTAACCCTGCAAGCTCCCTACAACCTACCTAATTAACCCCTTCACTGCTGGGCATAATTTACGTGTGGTGCGCAGCAGCATTTAGTGGCCTTCTAATTACCAAAAAGCAATGCCAAAGCCATATAAGTCTGCTATTTCTGAACAAAGGGGATCCCAAAGAAGCATTTACAACCATTTGTGCCTTAATTGCACAAGCTGTTTGTAAATAATTTCAGTGGGAAACCTAAAGTTTGTGACAAAATTTGTGAAAAAGTGAACTTTTTTTTTTATTTGATGACATTTGGCGGTGAAATGGTGGCATGAAATATACCAAAATGGGCCTAGATCAATACTTTGGGTTGTCTTCTAAAAAAAAATATATACATGTCAAGGGATATTCAGGTATTCCTGACAGATATCAGGGTTCCAATGTAACTAGCGCTAATTTTGAAAAAAAGTTGTTTGGAAATAGCAAAGTGCTACTTGTATTTATGGCCCTATAACTTGCAAAAAAAGTAAAGAACGTGTAAACATTGGGTATTTCTAAACTCAGGACAAAATTTAGAAACTATTTAGCATAGGTGTTTTTTGGTGATTGTAGATGTGTAACAGATTTTGGGGGTCAAAGTTAGAAAAAGTGTGTTTTTTTTCAATTTTTTCCTCATATTTTATATTTTTTTTTATAGGAAATTATAAGATATGATGAAAATAATGGTATCCTTAGAAAGTCCATTTAATGGCGAGAAAAACGGTATATAATATGTGTGGGTACAGTAAATGAGTAAGAGGGAAATTACAGCTAAACACAAACACCGCAGAAATGTAAAAATAGCCATTGTCATTAAGGGTAAGAAAATTGAAAAATGGTCCGGTCATTAAGGGGTTAAAAGATAGATAATCCCTTTATTACCCATTTCCCAGTTTTGCATAACTAACACAGTTATAATAATATACTTTTAACCTCTGTGATTATCTTGTATCTAAGCCTCTGCAAACTGCCCCTTTTTTCAGTTCTTTTGACAGACTTCCAGTCTAGCCAATCAGTGACTGCTCCCAGATAACTTCTCGTGCACAAGCGCAGTGTTATCTATATGAAACACGTGAACTAACACCCTCTATTGGTGAAAAACTGTTAAAATGCAATCTGAAAGAGGTGAGCTTCAAGGTCTAAGAAATTAGCATATGAACCTCATAGGTTAAGCTTTCAACTAAGAATACCAAGAGAACAAAGCAAAATTGGTGATAAAAGTAAATTGGAAAATTGTTTAAAATTACATGCTCTATCTGAATCATGAAAGTTTATTTTGGCCTAGACTGTCCCTTTAAGCGCTGTATTACATAAGGTCAGCACACACAATAAATGTTTATATATGCACAGTATATATATCAGTAATTAAGTGCTGCATTACATAAGGTCTGCACACACAATAAATGTTTATATATGCACAGTATATATCAGTAATTAAGTACTGCATTACATAAGGTCTGTACACACAATAAATGTTTATATATGCACAGTATATATCATTAATTAAGTGCTGCATTACATTAGGTCTGCACACACAATAAATGTTTATATATGCACAGTTTATATCAGTAATTACGTGCAGCATTAAAAAAGGTCTGCAAACACAATAAATGTTTATATATGCACAGTATATATCAGTAATTAAGTGCTGCATTACAAAAGGTCTGCACACACAATAAATGTTTATATATGCACAGTATATATCAGTAATTAAGTGCTGCATTACAAAAGGTCTGCACACACAATAAATGTTTATATGTGCACAGTATATATCAGTAATTAAATGCTGCATTACATAAGGTCAGCACACACAATAAATGTTTATATATGCACAGTATATATATCAGTAATTAAGTGCTGCATTACATAAGGTCTGCACACACAATAAATGTTTATATATGCACAGTATATATCAGTAATTAAGTACTGCATTACATAAGGTCTGTACACACAATACATGTTTATATATGCACAGTATATATCATTAATTAAGTGCTGCATTACATTAGGTCTGCACACACAATAAATGTTTATATATGCACAGTTTATATCAGTAATTAAGTGCAGCATTAAAAAAGGTCTGCAAACACAATAAATGTTTATATATGCACAGTATATATCAGTAATTAAGTGCTGCATTACAAAAGGTCTGCACACACAATAAATGTTTATATATGCACAGTATATATCAGTAATTAAGTGCTGCATTACATAAGGTCTGCACACACAATAAATGTTTATATATGCACAGTATATATCAGTAATTAAGTGCTACATTACATAAGTTCTGCACACACAATAAATGTTTATATATGTACAGTATATATCAGTAATTAAGTGCTACATTACATAAGTTCTGCACACACAATAAATGTTTATATGTGCACAGTATATATCAGCAATTAAGTGCACATTACAAAATGTCTGATTTGCAGACCAAGGACACACCCTTTAACAACACTTGAGTATTTTTTGTCCTATCTCCTCTGTTGAGGCCATTTATAGAGAGATATAAATACGCACCTGCACTGATATAGCAATCACTGTGTAGTATTTCATGGTGTAAGAGTTCAGGATCCTGCAGGATGTTATTCAGAAATTCAATTACAGCAAAATTGGTAGTGGCTCCCGATATAGTTATTGAATTACACGCTGAATCCTGTGGTTCATATTATTGCAGAAATAAATCGAATTCAGGAAGATGCAGTGGTTGGATATGTACAGTTTATCTGTAACTGCTACTACGTGTGTAACATATGTTATATAATATTGTGTAATTATGTTACTCTGTAATACTTCATTTCATACAATAATAGGAATTATAATAAAACAGAACCAGAGAACTTTGACTGCTGCCATTGCTCTAACCTAAGGTCACAGGTTCAAATCTCAGCACAGTCACCTCAAGCTGTCACTATTATGAGGATGATAATAAATTTGCTAAAATCTGCAATAATGGCTGTTTATCAGTTAATCATTTGTATTATACATTATTTAGAGGAAATACTTTAATCAAACTAAAACAAAATACTTAGGGCAAGATTACAAGTTGTGTAGCCCCTTGGTTCGAGCATTAACACCGCCAGGGCTAGTGCGTGTATTACAAGTTGAAAGTAAAACTACAAGACCAGATATCGAGGCTGCACTAACTTATTCTTCACATAGACTTCAATGGAGAGAGCAGGAAAAAAAACAACTAACACTTATCGCTTGTGCACTAACCGACAGGAGTCATTAATGTTTCACATTCCAATGTTCTTCACATGCAGGAAAATTTTATTTTTATTTTACATAAATATTTCTATATATATATATATATATCTATATATGCCTTTACCTATATGTATATTTTACATTAACATTATCATATATATACATTACATTATCATATATAAGTAACGGGCTTTGGGTTGTGCATTTTAGGTCTAATGCTGCGTTGGGTTAACACACATGAAGATTTAGTTATCTTAAGATGCGTTATGTAAATATAAAATATTGGGGGGATTAATAATTATATATATATACCTATAAATATATTCTAAATATTTTTTTTAATATAGTAGTGCATCTATAATAATTATTTACATTAATTATTCATATTTTCAACATTTTATATTTAATAAATACATAATGCACCTTAATATAACTCGTTTGGTTAGTGCACATAAAGAATTAATGTACTCCTGTTGCAAACCCAAAAGGAGTACACTAATTCTTCATGTACGCTAACCTGTCATGAGTTATTTTAAGGTGCATTATGTATTTATTAAATATAAAATAATTATAGATGTACTAAAATATTATTAAAAATCCATAGAATGAATATATATATATATACATACAAAGTCAAGTAGCCTGTAGCCCAGCACTCCAACCAGGTGGGGTAGTCAGGACCTGGGTGCAATCCTCAAAAGTAATATATGTAAGAATACATGTAGAAAAAGGGCACTCTCAGGACATGGTCGACGTTTCGGCCCCCAGTTGGGCCTTCATCAGGACATATATAATCTGAAAAACAGATAAACAAACACTAGCACAAATGTATTTGCGAAAGGAAGAAACAGAACAAGAAAAACTAAAAGTGAACAAACAACCTACCTAGCCACCACCTCACAAAACAAAACCTAAAACAATAAAAAATAATGCTTATATGTGAATTCAACAATAGTCCAACAAAGGATTGCAAAAGAACAACCAGGGAGAATAATGTATAGTAAAAAATAAAAAATTGATACATAGCAACAATCATAATAAGAAAGACACAAATGCCAAAAAAATACATAAAATATAAATAAAAAGACATTAAAAGACATTAACATAAATATGACGTGCTAATTATAACCAATAATACCACAAGCGGAATGACAAGCAAAATAAACAACAACAAAACAAAATAAAAAACAACATAGATGAAGAAGTAATGAATCAACTAGCAAACAGACGGAATGTTGGAGAGTTAATTTTGAGAGAATCAACTGCTATAGCAGATGGGAGAGTCAAACCATGTGAGTGTGACACAGTAAACGTCATGGTACAAAAAGGCTATTCATACGCCACTCGATCCAAAAAGGCAATGAAAACACAAAGTCTACATAACGTGTCTGAAAATATATTCAAACAGGAAATGAATGTGTAGGGCTGCAATGGATATCAAAACACAATAAATATCCTCATTTGAACCACAGAGAGATACATAATAAGGGCATACCCAGCTTAAGTTATAACCATAGAGAACAATGCCAACAAAAGTAATACTAGCTAGAGCGATAGTAAGCACAGCATAATTGACAGCCGGCTGAAATCAAACACAGAGCGGTACAAACACACCACAAGCGGCCACTCAGAACAAATATTACAAAATAAAGATAAAAACGGAATAATCAGACTATATGTAGATATATGGCTACAAGAACCGCTCAGCAAGTGTTACCGTTGTCATGCCAACAAGCAAACCAAACCTATGTTGGCCGGAATTGATACCGCACCTGTGGCGACCAAACCCAAAAAAAAAAACTTTCATATGAGTAAATAGAGACACAACTATAAGCATACATCAGTATCCAAAACCACTGGTAAATATACAACAGTAAGCCAATGCCAAAGCGAACAAGGGACCATAAACATATGAATAGTGTAGCTAAAAAACGCAACAATGTAGAAATACAACTTCAGCCAAACAAAATGAATCGGGTGTATCGAGCCGACTAAAAACAAAAAAGTCACACACACACTTACGTTCCCAAACAGGAGATGCAAGTAGATGACTAACTCGGTGATCAGACCTTACACACGAAACGAACAAATGTACCTAATCGATAATACAGGTATCGAGTGAAAACCAAAGACCCTAATAAAGTGATACTAAGTGACCAGCACATAAACCGGACAAGTATCATAGAAAAAAAGAACAATGGGGCGATATTAATAAGCATACCTGTTCACTGAACAACAGCAGCGTTCCCAATCCGAGATCAGCATATATTGACTGCCGCTCAAACATAACTTTAAATAGAGGACGCAGAATGGCCTGTAAGCCTATGATAGGCTACTCCTGGACAACGCCTAACGTTACTATGCCAACAACACAGCCGGAAAAATGCTAGCAGCAATCCGAGACCTAAACTGTGTTAAAGGGGCCAGTGACGGCAGAGAAAAAAACAGACTGCCCAAAATCAGATGGTAAATACAAAAAACCTCGGTGATGACAGCGGACTAGGTATAAACATACGCTGCTAAAGCCAATAATGATAATAGTTCGACCAAACATCCCCGTTAGATTAACAACACACCATACCAATATAAAGAGACATAGGTAATATTATCATTAACCCGTGCACATTGCAAAACAGAAGGCATCAGACCATACATCTAACACAGACCAACTGATATCTAACAAAACAAATAGTGCTGCAAAGGCACTAATACAGAAAAATCAGAAAACCAAACAACGTGTTGTACCAGATAGAGAAAAATAGATAAAAAGGAATGAAGGGTGAGATCAGTGAGATAAGCCAGGCGCTCCACACAGTCAAAAGTGGACACAGTTAACCCCTAGGTTAGAGAGTATATTCTCACGACTACAAATTACGTAAAACAAAAATGTAAAGAGAGATAATGAGAAAAAAAAGAGAAGAGGACGAGAAAAGTAAATACAGAGAAAAAGAAAACAACACTTCACAGAGCATGCATAACTAGTTAATCTAGTGTGATGAAAACTAAAGCCAAAAAAAATCAGGGTAGAAAAAGAAAAATACAATAGAAAATATATAAGAAAATTGAAAAAATATATAAAAAAATATGAAAAAAATATATGAAAAAATATATAAAAAATATAAAAATTAATGACTGAGGGGAACTCAAATAAATAAAGAAAAATCCAAATGAGCATTAAGTCCATGTGGGCTGAGAGTATTCAATCGGTAAATCCATTTGGATTCACATTTCAATAGTTCATTGTCTCGATCGCCACCCCTTTTGAGGGGTGCAACAGTGTCAATCAACATAGCCCGAAGTGAAGCAATGGGATGTTTATGGTACAAGAAATGTCTGGCCACGGGTTGGTCGGCCTGGTGGTCTCTAAAAGCAGTCCTTATGGAGCTTTTATGGTTGGCTAGTCTCTCCCAAAAGGTGGTGCTGGTCTTCCCAATATAGAAGAGACTACAAGGACAAGATAGATAATACACAACATATTGTGATGTGCAGGTGAGCCGATGTCTGATCGTATACATCTTTGTGGAACCCGGGTGGTGGAATTTTTGGCCCGTAATCAGAGAGCTGCAAGTAACGCAGCTTCCGCATTTGTAGCAACCAGGTTTAGTCGTGGCTAACCAGGTGCCCTTGCCACGCCATGGATCTGTTTTCATTAACAGGGTCTTCAGACTTGAGCCACTCCGGTGTACCACCCTGGGTGGAGGACAATTTTCAAAAGGAAGAGACTTATCGTTAGTGATAATATGCCAGTTATCACGGATAATATCCGCTTGTGGTATTATTGGTTATAATTAGCACATCATATTTATGTTAATGTCTTTCAATGTTTTTTTATTTATATTTTGTGTATTTTTTTGGCATTTGTGTCTTTCTTATTATGATTGTTGCTATGTATCAATTTTTTATTTTTTACTATACATTATTCTCCCTGGTTGTTCTTTTGCAATCCTTTGTTGGACTATTGTTGAATTCACATATAAGCATTATTTTTAATTGTTTTAGGTTTTGTTTTGTGAGGTGGTGGCTAGGTAGGTTGTTTGTTCACTTTTAGTTTTTATTGTTCTGTTTCTTCCTTTCGCAAATACATTTGTGCTAGTGTTTGTTTATCTGTTTTTCAGATTATATATGTCCTGATGAAGGCTCAACTGGGGGCCGAAACTTCGACCATGTCCTATAGATTCTACTAATAAAGAAACTATTGTTTCTTCAGTACAAATCCTGAGAGTGACCTTTTTCTACATGGATTCTTACATATATATATATATATATATATATATATATATATATATATATATATATATATATATATATATATATATATATATATATATATATATATATACATCAGTAACTATAATTATTATACATATTTTTCAATGTTTTATATTTAATATTTACATAATGTGTCTTAAGATAACTAATTCTTCAGGAATATAAATTTAAAAATACAATTACTAATTTCTCCTATATAAAAACATTGGAATGTTAAATATTTGCAGTAAATACACAGTAGAACACATTCTTAAATAATATAGAATTATTATTTATATATATATATATATATATATATATATATACATATATATGTATATACACAGTGGATATAAAAAGTCTACACACCCCTGTTAAAATGTCAGGTTTCTGTGCTGTAAAAAAAATGAGACAAAGATAAATCTTTCAGAACTTTTTTGGTGGAGAGAAGTAAAAAAAAAAAAAAACTAATGTGGTAGTGTGCACACCCTCTTATAACTGGGGATGTAGCTGTGTTTAGAATTAAGTAATCACATTTAAAATCATGTAAAATAGAAGTCAGTACACACCTGTCATCATTTAAAGTGCCTCTGATTAACCCCAAATAAAGTCCAAATGTTCTAGTAGGTCTTTCCTGACATTTTCTTAGTCGCATCCTACAGCAAAAGCCATGGTCCTCAGTCAGGAGAAGGGTTAGGGTTGCCACCTTTTGCCCAGAAGATTCCTGGACACTTTTTAAATGGGGATGGAGAGGGTGTGGCTTGGGGCATGGCTTGGGGTGTGGCTTGGGTCGTGGCTTCTCGCGGCCTCAAATTCAATATGAAAATCAAATTTTTATATATATTTTTTTTTTATATATTATTTATTTATTATTTATCATATAATATATATATATATATATATATATATATATATATATATATATATATATATATATATATATATATATATATATATATATTATAATATAATATATAATCAGCTAGTGTCCCCAGCCCTATCACTACAGCTTTGCATCTTTGGGTCAATAGAAATAGACACAAATGCATTAAAATAGCCAGTACATTTAAAAATCATATATATGTAGTCACCAGTAATACTTTAGTTTAGACCAAACATTTGCTTGTATTAACTATATGTAAGCCATGCTGAGGGCAGGCTATCTGACTCACAGATATGCACTCTCTCTCTCTCTCTCTCTCTCTGACATACACACACATAGATTTACTCTCTGTCGCTCACACACACACACAGATACACACACACACACACACACACAGATACACACACACACAGAGATACACACACACAGATAAACACATACACACACACAGATACACACACAGTTATACACACACACACAGATACTCACACACACAGAGATGCACACTCTCAGACACACAGAGATGCACACAGACACACAGATACACACACACACAGATACTCACACACAAAGAGATGCACACTGTCAGACACACACAGATACACACACACAGATACTCACACACACAGATACTCACACACACACAGATACTCATACACACAGAGATGCACACTCTCAGACACACACAGATACACACACACAGATACTCACACACACACAAATACTCACACACACAGAGATGCACACTCTCAGACACACAGAGATGCACACAGACACACAGATACACACACACATTCACACACACAGATACTCACACACACAGAGATGCACACTCTCAGACACACAGATACACACACTCTCACAGTCACACACTGGAGTTGTAAAAGGTTTCTAAAACTGGATAATTATATGAATTCTAAAAAGAAAATGCTGGATCTACATGCATCACAAAAAATATCAGAGATCATTATTTTAAACATTTAGCAGCTGGGTTAGTGCAAGTTCTCTGAATTCACTAAGGATGCAGAGATGAGTGAGCGTCAGTGATAAGAATGTAAGCTATGATGATATAAGAATGAATTCTGCAGCTCTCTCTCTCTAGTGCTAAAAAAATGTAATGTAGGGATAGCCCGGTTACATAAGCCTCTTACATAGCTGTAAGAATGATATTGAACTGCAAAACCATTCCATTTTACACAAATACGCAATGCCTTCAGTTTTTTCCTATTAGCCACTTGTGACTAAATGTGCTTTTTGTTGTGCCCCTTTACATCTTTTGTATTCCTCTCTGGCACAAAGACACTCCAGTAAGTTACAGAAAAGTAAATATAGAAAATTAAATTCTGTGTTTTCCCACTTGGCTGCAGAATAAAGACAAATATATGGTCAGAACAAACCACGCACCTCTGCTGAGTCCTGACTGAGCAGTGAGCACGCTCATAGTAGATCTGAGCAGTGAGCACACTGTTATGCGCATCTCATCACAGCGTAGGACGTGACGAATCTCCTCCTCGAGTCTCAATCCTCCTTCCCCCCTCAGGCTCCCAGCCTCCCACACACTATCCACTCCAGGCTCCGCCTCCGTCTCACTTTCTCACTCCGGTCCCGGACCCGGTCTAAGAGCTCCCCTGGCCAGCTATTTTTTTATTAAAATCTGTGCTCAATGCTGCTTGCTGCGCCAGGGGAGCTCTTAGCCCGGGACATTTAAGGGTAGTTCCGGGACACGGGACATACACCACCAGACCGGGACAGTCCCGGTGATACCGGGGCGGGTGGCAACGCTAAGAAGGGTACAAAAGAATTTCCAAGGCATTAGATATACCATGGAACACAGTGAAGACAGTGATCATCAAGTGGAGAAAATATGGCGCAATAGTGACATTACCAAGAACTGGACGTCCCTCCAAAATTGATGAAAAGACGAGAAGAAAACTGATCTGGGAGGCTGCCAAGAGGCCTACAGCAACATTAAAGGAGCTGCAGGAATATCTGGCAAGTACTGGCTGTGTGGTACATGTGACAACAATCTCCCGTATTCTTCATATGTCTGAGCTATGGGGTAGAGTGGCAAGACGGAAGCCTTTTCTTACGAAGAAAAACATCCAAGCCCGGCTAAATTTTGCAAAAACACATCTGAAGTCTCCCAAAAGCATGTGAGAAAAGGTGTTCTGGTCTGATGAAACCAAGGTTGAACTCTTTGGCCAAAATTCCAAAAGATATGTTTGGCGCAAAAACAACACTGCACATCTCCAAAAGAACACCATACCCACAGTGAAGCATGGTGGTGGCAGCATCATGCTTTCGGGCTGTTTTTCTTCAGCTGGAACTGGGGCCTTAGTCAAGGTAGAGGGAATAATGAACAGTTCCAAATACCAGTCAATATTGGCACAAAACCTTCAGGCTTCTGCAAGAAAGCTGAACATGAAGAGGAACTTCATCTTTCAGCATGACAACGACCCAAAGCATACATCCAATTCAACAAAGGAATGGCTTCACCAGAAGAAGATTAAAGGTTTTGAATGGCCCAGCCAGAGCCCAGACCTGAATCCGATCGAAAATCTGTGGGGAGATCTGAAGAGGGCTGTGCACAGGAGATGCCCTCGCAATCTGACAGACTTGGAGTGTTTTTGCAAAGAAGAGTGGGTAAATCTTGCCAAGTCAAGATGTCCAATGCTGATGGACTCATAACCAGAAAGACTGAATGCTGTAATAAAATCAAAATATGCTTCAACAAAGTATTAGTTTAAGGGTGTTCACACTTATGCAACCATATTATTTTATTTTTTTATTTTTATTTCCCTTTACCTAAAAGATTTCAGTTTGTTTTTCAATTGAGTTGTAAAGTTTATAGGTCACATTAAAGATGGAAGAAGTTCTGAAATGATTTATCTTTGTCTCCTTTTTTACATCACAGAAACCTGACATTTTAACAGGGATGTGTAGACTTTTTATATCCAATATACAGTATATATATATATTATAGCCCTTTGCAGTCAAACACATGGCCATATACTATATTCCTTTGAACCTTTATAAAAATGTATTAATATTTATATGAATAATTTCTATCACATAGTGTTTATATGAATGTAACAGTTTTTTTTATTGTATTTATTTTGTGTTTAGTGCAACTTTTATTTTATCTCTAAACTTTTATGTGAGGTCTTCGATTGCGCTAAACCGACATGAGTTAAATTCGATTGTGCTTGAGAGAATGCAGTTATTTGCACACTAATTAAAGCACCCGCAATATTTCCCTATAACCCCTGCTATCATTAGCACACTACTTAAAGGGTCTACTCCAGAATTTTGATTGTTTAAAAAGATAGATAATCCCTTTATTACCCATTCCCCAGTTTTGCATAACTAACAGTTATACAGTGAGAGAAAAAATTATTTGATCCCCTGCTGATTTTGTACGTTTGCCCCTGACAAAGAAATTATCAGTCTATAATAACAAGCCTATAATAACAACAAAAAATCCAGAAAAACGCATTTCAAAAAAGTTATAAATTGATTTGCATTTTAATTAGTGAAATAAGTACCGGTATTTGACCCCTTTGCAAAACATGACTTGGTGGCAAAACCCTTGTTGGCAATCATAGAGGTCAGATGTTTCTTGTAGTTTTCCACCAGGTTTGCACACATCTCAGGAGGGATTTTGTCCCATTACTCTTTGCAGATCCTCTCCGAGTCATTAAGATTTTGAGGCTGACGTTTGGCAACTCGAACCTCCACAGATTTTCTATGGGATTAAGGTCTGGAGACTGGCTAGGCCACTCAAGGACCTTAATTTGCTTCTTCTTGAGCCATTCCTTTGTTGCTTTGGCCTTGTGTTTTGGGTCATTGTCATGCTGGAGTACCCATCCACGACCCATTTTCAATACCCTGGCTGAGGGAAGGAGGTTCTCACCTAAGATTTGACGGTACATGGCCCGTCCATCATCCCTTTGATGCTGGGAAGTTGTCCTGTCCCCTTAACAGAAAAACACCCCCAAAGCAAAATGTTTCTGCCTCCATGTTTGATGGTGGGGATGGTGTTCTTGGGGTCATAGGCAGCATTCCTCCTGCTCCAAACAAGGCTAGTTAAGTTGATGCCAAAGAGCTCGATTTTGGTCTCATGTGACCACAACACTTTCAACCAGTTCTCCTCTAAATCATTCAGCTATTCATTGGCAAACTTAAGACGGCCTGTACATGTGCTTTCTTAAGCAGGGGGACCTTGTGGGCACTGCAGGATTTCAGTCCTTCACGGTGTAGTGTGTTACAAATTGTTTTCATGGTGACTATGGTCCCAGCTGCCTTGAGATCATTGACAAGATCCTCCCATGTAGTTCTGGGCTGATTCCTCACTGTTCTCATGATCATTGAAACTCCACAAGGTGAGATCTTGCATGGAGCCCCAGACCAAGGGAGATTGACAGTTATTTTGTGTTTCTTCCATTTGCGAATAATCGCACCAGCTGTTGTCACCTTCTCACCAAGCTGCTTGGCGATGGTCTTGTAGCCCATTCTAGCCTTGTGTAGGTCTACAATCTTGTCCCTGACATCCTTGGACAGCTCTTTGGTTTTGGCCATGGAGGAGAGTTTGGAATCTGATTGATTGATTGCTTCTGTAGACACTCCCTTTAAGAGAGTGTTCCTAATCTCAGCTTGTTACCTGTATAAAAGACATCTGGGAGCCAGAAATCTTTCTGATTGATAGGGGATCAAATACTAATTTCACTCATTAAAATGCAAATCAATATATAACTTTTTTGAAATGCGTTTTTCTGGATTTTTTTATGTTATTCTGTCTCTCACTGTTCAAATAAACCTACCATTAAAATTATAGACTGTCATTTCTTTGTCAGTGGGCAAACATACAAAATCTGCAGGGGATCAAATAATGTTTTCCCTCACTGTATTAATATACTTTTTACCTCTGTGGTTACCTTGTATCTAGGCCTCTGTAGACTGCCCCCTTATATCAGTTCTTTTGAGAGACTTGCATTTTAGCCATTCAGTGCCCTCTCATAAGTTACTCCACAAGCGTGAGCACAATGTTATCTATATGGCACACATGAACTAATTCCCTCTAGCTGTGTAAAACTGTCAAATGCATTCAGATAAGAGGCAGCCTTCAAGGGCTTAGAAATTAGCAAATGTCTACTTAGGTTTAGATTTCAACAAAGAATACCAAGAGAACAAAGGAAATTTGATGATAAAAGTAAATTGGAAATTTGTTTAAAATTACATTACCTATCTGAGTCATTAAAGTTTAATTCTGCCTAGATTGTCCTTTTAGTCTAGCCCCTAAGCGAGGTTAGTAGTAGAAATGTTTTTTTCACAGAACACTAAGCTATCAAGCTTACAATCTTAAGGATATGTTTTCAGTTAAAGGGACATATAGTACTTTTTTTTTACAAGGCTGGTGAGCCAGGTATGCAATGCAAGTAAATCTTATATCAAGAAACATACACATGAGGACATAAAAATAAATGTATCTGATCAACACTTGCTGCAAACAAGTCCTTTCCTTGACATACACAAAACAAGCCCCAGCACTAATGTCTGAGGCACTCAGGCACTCCCACACCTATCATTCCGGCAGCCACCTATTTTAGCCAAAAATGTATTCAGTTAAATAATGTTTGAGTCCGTACCCAAGTAGCTCTTCCTGGTGCTTGCATATTGTAACATCATAAGTCTTTTTAATATTCCCAACCATATTTGTTGTATAAATGCCAGTTTTCTATCATTATTATCATAATACATGTCTATTTAGTATTAATAAAATATAATGTCATACCATCAATATATTTTCACTTTTACTCTAAAAGGACAAATCACAGATTTTTCCATTGAATGATATTTTCTGGGAATTTTTTTTGCTTTCTGTAAACAATGTTGACAATTAGCCACTTTATTGTGACCTTGGAAAGGAACAGGTTAATAAGTTTCATGGTTTCCTGTGTTAGTGTTGGTTTCCATAGTAACCAGTGGTTCTGTATTATTCTAAGAGGAATCTATCGCTATTAGTCCTTTTGTTAGCAGAGATCAGGGCTTTCCCCATATAGCAGGTGTGCTACAAACACGAAGAAAACACTTACAACTATCCTGAAAAAACGTACAAAGCCTCAATAGGCTCTGCCAAATAACACTAAGATCAAGGCTAAGCTTGTGTTTATAATCCAGTGAGTCAGATGAGATAAACCTGTGTAGGAACAGTTAAGATTTCTCCTACACTCGGAGGGAAGGGTAATAGGTTATATGGGGTATTCTTGTGCAAACACATAGGGCAAGAGAAAAAAATCACAAACAGACCGTGCAGCCCAGCTGACAATAGCAAGGTCCGTACAGTAATTATGGTGCAACCAATTATTTAATAAAAAAAAAGGTTAGGTAAAGTTAATTTTGGTGAGATCACCTATCAAGTATATCAAACTTAAAGGGACAGGAAACCCAAACATGTTCTTTCATGATTTGGATAGATCATACAATTTTAAACAACTTTCCAATTTACGTCTATTAACACATTTGCTTCATTCTCTTGTTATTCTTTGCTGAAGGAACAGCATTGCATTACTGGTAGCTAGCTGAACACATTAGCCAATCACAAGAGACAAATGTGTGCAGACAACAATCAGCAGCTAGTTCCTACTAGTGTATTCTTTTTCAACAAGGGATACAAAGAGACCAAAGCACATTTGAAAATAAAAATGTTTCTAAAAGCGGCTTAATATTACATGTTCTGTCTAAATCCTGCAGTGTTTAATTCATCAAAAATGTATAATAAAAAGCAACAACAATTGAGCAGTAGTTATTTTCTGACAAATTTCAAAACTACTTCCATTTTCCCTGTCCCTGAATCAGCTCCTACTGAGCATGTGCAAGATTCACAGGTTATATGTATATGCGTTTTGTGATTGGCTGATGGCTGTCACATGATGCATTGGGATGGAAATGTAACTAACTGTCATTTGTCAGAAAAAAAATATATTCCTCATTTCAAATTAAATGTTTTTGCATTTAGTATTTAGTGGTTCTTTAATGAAAAGCTTAAAGGGACAGCCAAAATAAACTTTCAGGATTCAGATAGAGCATGTAATTTTAAACAATTTTCCAATTTACTTTTATCACCAATTTTGCTTTGTTCTCTTGGTATTCTTAGTTGAAAGCTTAACCTAGGAGGTTCATATGCTAATTTCTTAGACCTTGAAGCCCACCTCTTTCAGGTTGCATTTTAACAGTTTTTCACTACTAGAGGGTGTTAGTTCACGTATTTCATATAGATAACACTGTGCTCGTGCACGTGAAGTTATCTGGGAGCAGGCACTGATTGGCTAGACTGCAAGTCTGTCAAAAGAACTGAAAAAAGGGGCAGTTTGCAGAGGCTTAGATACAAGATAATCACAGAGGTTAAAAGTATATTATTATAACTGTGTTGGTTATGCAAAACTGGGAAATGGGTAATAAAAGGATTATCTATCTTTTAAAACAATAAAAAAATTCTGGTGTAGACTGTCCCTTTAATAAAACAGGAAGATTTATACCTATGTTACATCAATGCATTTATACTTGAATTGCTCATATTTGCATTTAATGGATATAAAGGTTTGTGTCTTCTTGAAGACCCCTTTATCTCTCAATATCTCTCTCTCCATCCTTTTGGCTCAAGAACACACGTAGCCAAGTAATATCTTAAAGGGATAGTATACACCAATTTTCATTTAACTGCATGTAATAGACACTACTATAAAGAAGAATATGCACAGATAGTGATTTAAAAATCCAGTATAAAACCGTTTATAAACTTAGAAGCTTCCAATTTAGCACTGTTGACAAGGTTAGAATGGAACACCCACTGAAAGGGGCTGAGAAATCAGTAAGAGCAGACATGCCCACCCAAAGACCCATTAGACAAACAGGAGCCAGCAGGAATCTGTAAACAAACGTATACATCTGATACTTTGGGGCTTGGGTTAGGAGTCTGAAAATCAGCACAATGTTATTAAAAAATAAGCAAAACTCTACATTGTTACAAAATCACCCCCCATATAAATGTATAATCTACAAAACATTTATGCAAAGAAACATCTAGGGCATAGCGCCTATCCTCCGCCCGCAACTGCTGCTTCATTAGCATATCAGCGAAAAATCTGGCTTTCTCCAATCGTTGCGCTGCCCCATTAACTGGATGCCAAAGGGGGCACGCAACGATTGGAGGAAGCCGGATTTGTCACAATATGCTAATAAAGCAGCAGATGCAGGTGAGGGATCGGCGTTATGTCTACAATAACACAAAGGTAAATATTTTACAAAATAAGCATCTTTGTAAACTTTAATGAATTAAAATGCCCCTGTTTGTAAGAGTAATATTTATTACTGGCCTTTAAT
The DNA here is from genome assembly GCF_027579735.1 of Bombina bombina. Lineage (NCBI taxonomy): Eukaryota > Metazoa > Chordata > Amphibia > Anura > Bombinatoridae > Bombina > Bombina bombina. The sequence continues at coordinate 29,781,620 of NC_069505.1, forward strand.
TCATTAAAGTTTACAATCACTTTAACAATATATTAATATAGAAGTGAACGTAGTGCTTCATTCATACCGAGAGGCAAACACATTATAGCACAGCACTTAATACAATATACAGTAAAAACATGATAATGATGTCATAATGAAATCATAATAAAAGTATGCATTAAAAATTGTACAATACACAACATAATCTGCATTTTATTTTATAAAGTACGCAGGAAAGCATCATATTTAATGTATACTGTAAAAATATAAACACTAAAAATTGTATTAATGTATAATGTCATTTCAAAATATGTAGTAAAATCACTAAAAAAAAAGGTACAAAATTCAAATGGTATTTTTTGTTTTAAAATGCGCTCATGAATGCTGAGCAGGGGAGCACCTTGGACTCATCTGAGACTATGGGGCCGATTTATCATCGGTCTGTCCCACATGATCAGCTCCGCGGATCATGTCTGACAGACATCAATGAATATCATTGCACAAGCAGTTCTTGTGAACTGCTTGTGCAATGCAGCCCCCTGCAGATTCGCAGCCAATCGGCCACTAGCAGGGGGTGTCAATCAACCCGATTGTATAGGATAGGGCGGATTGCAGACCGCAGCTTCAGAGGCAGCGGACCAGTTATGGAGCAGCGGTCTTAAGACCGCTGCTTCATAACTGCTGTTTCCGGTGAACCTGAAGGCTCAGGCAGAAACAGGGGCATTAGGGACCATTCAACCCTTGATAAATCGGCCCCTAAATGTTAGCGAGTTTTAGAAAATCGACGTCTAATGTATATATTATGTTGCTATTACAATGTAGTCATATTAGAAAAAAATCCTCTAGTTTTTTGTTGTTTTATTCTCCACCTGCTGTGTAAAGCGGGGCAGTCCTTGTACAGATGGCGTGAATGCTCACGTATGCGCTAAATTTAAGTTTTATGAAGAGCTTCTAGAACAATACACCTACCTGGATTGTTGGTTACAGTAGCGGTCCTACTCAACAGAGGGCCCTGGTGCAAGATATTTTGGGGCCCCTCAACGGTAACTCAATAAAAAGTAAAAATAATAAAATACATTCTGGTCAATATGATGATTTTGAGGATAGATTGATGGACCTGCAACTTGCACTTATAAAAGGCTTCCCTGCATTAGGATTGTACACATTCTCCATACACCTGTATATAGGCTGGCTTTTATGGGCCCCATCCAGCTCTTGGGCCCTGGTGCTACTGCAACTTGCTGCACCAATGGTAGTTACGCCCCTGATTGGTTATGTGGTCTTGTGTCTTCATTTGGGGCAGGTGGAAACCCTCACAAACCCCTTCCTGTTCTCTTTCTACATATTTGGTGTTAAGTAGCGGTGCCCGGACTGTGACCTCTCTCTTTGTACAGAGTACCAAAGCTATAAGGGTATTATTATTATTGTTATCATTTATTTGTATAGCGCCGCCAAATTCCGTAGCGCTGGGTACAATGATAGGGGTATACAATGACAAAGATTTGTGATAAAATACAAAACATAACAAAACAAATCTAGTACAGGAGGAAGAGAGCCCTGCTCCCGAGAGCTCACAGTCTACAGGTTTAGGGTGCAGAGACATAAGGTTATGGTAGCTTGTTACATTGGTTGTATTTGCAGCAGTGAGTCAGGCAGTTCATGTACATGTATTAGTTTGGTTCGAATGCGGGATGGAGGAGAGATGGTAAGCCTCACTGAATAGGTGGGTTTTCAAGGATCGTCTGTGTCAGGGTGCCAGGAATCAGACTGAGATGAGAGGTGCAAAAATAATCACACCTTTATTAATAGCAAAAAATAATAAAAAGTCCACAAGTCAAATAACAAGCCAGGAGTCAAAACCAGAGCTGGTAGTCAGACGAGCCGAGTCAGGAGCCAAAGCGAATAGTCAGACGAACCGGAATCAGGAACAAGGAAAACAGCAGAGTCAGGAACAAGCCAGGGATCAGGAACCAGGAAGGACGTCAGGCAGCCAAGTAATACACAGGAACTCTCACAAACAGGTCTGAGACAACGCAAAGGCAAATCATACTGAACAGAGGCCCTTTAAATATTAAGTGATGACATCACAATTCAGAGACTGCATCCTGTCTCACATGGATGATGCACACCAGTCTGGCCATAAAAGGAAGTGCAAGAAATGAGCAGAATCCCCCGCAATGCACCATAGTCAGGAAGAGAGGTGAGTAAAATAGCTGCCAGCAGCACATGGCAAACACAACAGAGAAAAAACCCTGACAGTACCCTCCCCTCAACAACCCCTCCCCCGCGGGAGGACAAAAGGCTTATTGGGGAAACGGGCATGGAAGGCACGTAGGAGGGCGGGAGCATGAACATCAGAGGAGGGAACCCAAAAATGCTCCTCCGGACCGTAGCCTCTCCAGTGAACCAAATACTGTACACGGCCCCTGGACATACGAGAGTCAATAATGCTGCTGACCTCATACTCCTCATGGTTGTCAACAAAGATAGGATGGGGACAAGGCAACACAGTGATAAACTGATTACAAACCAATGGTTTCAAGAGGGAGACATGAAAAACATTGGAGATGGGCATAGCAGGAGGAAGGTCAAGAGCGTAGGCCACAGGATTAACCCGTCGGAGTATTCGAAAAGGACAAACATAACAGGGAGCCAATTTATTGGAAGGCATACAAAGGTTCAAGTTGCGGGAGGACAGCCAAACTCTCTCACCAACCTGGTAGGAAGGTGCGGGCAGATGCCTATGATCAGCCTGGAACATTTGGCCTGCATAGAACGATGAAGGCAATCCTGAATCTGCACCCACCCAGGTTGGAGACAGTCTAATGGAGCGGGGTAGAAAGTTCCAGAGGACAGGAGCAGCACGTGCAAAGTCTTGGAGGCGGGAGTGGGACGTAGAGATAACAGGAGTGTAGAGATGTTGGTCAGAGGTTGATCGAAGAGGAAGGGATGGGGAATATTTCACAATTAGAGAGGAAATATAGTTGGGAGTTAGACTGTTGAGTGCTTTGTAGGTTAGGGCTAATACTTTAAATTGTATTCTGGAGTGTATGGGGAGCCAGTGTAGAGACTGGCAGAGCGGAGCAGCTGATGTAGATCATCGACTTAGGTGAATGAGTCTAGCAGAAGCATTCATAATAGATTGGAGGGAGGAGAGGTGGAGTTTTGGAAGGCCATTTAGGAGTAGATTGCTATAATCAATGCGTGACAAAATGAGTGAATGAATAAGTATTTTTGTAGTTTTTTGAGTAAGGAAGGGACGAATTCTGGAAATGTTGCATAGGTGTGAACGGCAGGATTTGGTAAGAGCTTGTATATGTGGGTTGAATGTGAGTTCTGAGTCTAGTGTGACCCCAAGGCAGCAGACCTGGGCTGAGGTGTTGAGAATAGAGTCTCCAACCATCAGAGAAATGTCAGGTGTTGGATGTCTCGAAGAGGGAGTTATAAGAAGCAGCTCAGTTTTGGACAGATTGAGTTGGAGGTAATGTGAAGACATCCAAGAGAAAATTGCAGAGAGGCAGTCAGAAATCTGGTTGAGTAAAGAGGGAGAGATATCAGGAGAGGAAAGATAGATTTGGGTATCATCAGCATATAGGTGGTACTGGAATCCAAAGCAGGCTATAAGTTTTCCAAGGCAGGATGTATAAAGAGAGAAAAGCAAGGGGCCCAAGACAGAGCCTTGCGGTACTCCAACTGAGAGAGGCAAGGGTATTGGTGTCCCCAACATTTATCAGTACTGCCCGCATTAGCTCCCAAGGTCCTATAGACTACAGCCTTGGAATCAAGGAGCACTTGTGTTTAGCACCCAAAGACATTATAGTGGTGTATTCCTTTTACCACCACATATAGAGTACTTGGGTTGCTCCATCTTTTTTAGAGACTTAAGTGAGATCAGCCTATGCAAGGGTTGGTATAGGATTTCACTCCATATTGGCTTTTTGAGAACTGGGTTCTTATACATTGGCCAAGTACTGATAAATAAATTTGTCTAAAAATAAAGTGTTGCTAAAGACTAGATGACTAGATGCAAAAACCACTTAACATCTTCAAGTTCATGAGACACAGGGTCACAGTGAAGCAACGAAAAAGTGACTATGCAAAGGTTGGCGTGATGGTTTCACTAAATGGCGGCTTTTTGAGAATCCTGTCCTTACACGGTTGCAAAGCACTGATAAATACTTTTGTCTAAAAACGCAACTTAACGGCTTCAATGTAACATGACACAAACACAACAAGCGCAACGCAGTCTGAAACAAAAAACTATTGCAACCATTTCTAATGCTGCATATTTGTACTCAAGCAGAAATTACGTATGCTTTTCTACTATCTAATTTTCTCTGAAATCTGTCATTTCCATTACGCCTCTCCGCTCCTGTTTTGTGTTTTTATAAATTTAATCTAATAATTTTAATTGTCGTTTCATGTTGTTAAATTGAGTTTGTCATCTAATTTTCTGTATTTGAAGACATTTTATTTTCCGCTTCTGCGTATCTCATATTCTGCGTTTGAGACAGATGTGAGATGACAATGCAGTTCATTCATCTCTTTGCTTCCATAGGTGATAAAATTAATTTATTTCCTATTGCGGTCTCCCAGTTTCATTACCATATAGTGATATACTGTCCCTCCACCGTACAACATATTTTAATCAGATAATATTTTAGATATTTTCCCCCTTTATGCTGAGCTGCTTAAGAACAAGTTGAAAGCTTCGAGAAAATGATTGACTTTAACAAAAGTACAAAAATCAAAGTTATTTTCATTCTCTGCGAATTGTAGACAAGTAAATGTTCGCCGCAGTCTGTGCGTCTGGGTTAATTTTTGTTTTGACAGATGCACGTAAGTGGCATATTTAAAGCTTTCACATAGTATATCTAATGTCTTATTTATTCCTATGTTTGATGGCGTCAACCGTGAAAAAGTAAACCGTCTTTATATTCACATGCTGAAAAAAAAGTCACGTACTCCTGGGGAATCAATTTAGAAATCTGAAGGTGTAGACTATAAACTCAGGTGAATATAGGAACTGCAAAAAGTCTTGCAGGGAAATTATGCACAAAACTGCTCTATAAAAAAAAGACAATGATTCCATCAGAATATTAAAAATACCATAACTTGATTTCACTGATAAACTGGCGAGTTATACGCACAATGGGTTGGCGCCAAATAACCAGTAACAAGTGATATTTGGGACAGTTTCACTTGATCACTATGAGGCCGAATTATCAAGTGTCTGTCAGACCAGATCCGACAGTGCGGATCAGGTCCAACAGACAACGCTGAATGCGGAGAGCAATACGCTCTCCGTATTCAGCATTGCACCAGCAGCTCACAAGAGCTACTGGTGCAACGCTGCCCCCTGCAGATTCGCGGCCAATCGGCCACCAGAAGGGAGGTGTCAATAAACCCGATCGTACTCGATCAGGTTGAATTGTGCCGATTCCTGTCTGCCTCATCAGAGTTGGCGGACAGGGTTATGGAGCAGCGGTCTTTGATTTGAACAGCCAATAAGATTTTAGCAGCTCTAATTCCTATTGGCTGATTCAAATTTTTCAGCCAATAGGAATGCAAGGGACGCCATCTACTACTGCGTACCTTACATTGAAGATTCAGTGTACGGCGGCGACCGTATGCAGAAGATGTTCCGTGCCAGATGTCTTCAGGATAGACCTGCTCCGTGCCGCCGGGATCAATATAGAAGATGCTGCCGGGATGAAGATTGAAGAGGCCGTCTGGATGAAGACTTCTCGCCGCTTGGATGAGGACTTTGCTGCCGGGATGAAGATTGAAGAGGCCGTCTGGATGAAGACTTCTCGCCACCTGGGTGAAGATCGTTCAAGCGGGACTTCAAAAACTGTAAATGGATCGTCGGGGGTTAATGATAGGTTTTTTTTAAGGGTTTTGAGTGGGGTTTTTTTTAGTTTAGGGTTTTGGCAGCAAAAGAGATAGCTTAGGTTTTTTATTTTGGGGGGTTGGTTGGGTGGTGGGTTTTACTGTTGTGGGGATCTTTTTTTAACAGGTAAAAGAGCTGTTTAACTTAGGGCAATGTCCTATAAAAGGCCCTTTTAAGGGCTATTGGTAGTTTATTGTAGGCTAGGTTTTTTTATTGGGGGGGGGGGGCTTTTTATTTTGATAGGGCTATTAGATTAGGTGTAATTCTTTTTTTATTTTGGATAATTTCGTTTGTTATTGTAGAATCTGCTAACTTTTTAGTTACTGTTTCCTCACTAATATTACCTTTAGCTTAGGAAATCAGGACGCTGCTTGATAAAATGATTTCTTTTATTATACAGAAAATAAGTATTTGCATAGAAACAAGTTACTAACTCATGTAAGGGAAGGAAAGGGAAGGGGAGAGAGAGATGGAAGGAAAGAGGTGAGTGAGAAGAGAGCTTAGCCTACAATGGCAACTTACTAACTTATATAGTCATTCATTCTTTCACACAGCCCAGCCCACAATCAGCTGTACATTCCTCAGTCAGAGACAAGATGACTTTTTTATATGAGTGGGGGTAGAAGCCACTTCCTTGGGCTATTGGTGAGCAGAGATAAAATCAGGGCCTTGTACACCATCTGTGCTGAAAATGCTAAATATTGGGTTGTAAAATGTCTTAGTGAATCCTGTGGTATCCTTCTGATCTATTGCTCACATACAGTGGTTCAGCAGATTTCCAACTGGTTTCCACTTATCTTTGTCTTGTCACCTCTGAACTGGAAAAGCTGGTAACTGTAGGCCAGTGTGCATTTAACCCTTTGTATCCTTGATTTTGTAGACAAATGTCCCTTAGCATTCCAATATCCAATAATGTCCATGGAAATAACAGTCTGATATTAAAGTTAGGTGTGTTCATAAAATACAACAGTTATTTTTCGCAATTTAGTGTTTGCTATTTTTTGTAATTTAGTATTTTTTATTTTGTGTAATTAGATAGTTTAGAGTAGTGTTAGGATTTTTTTAATGTGTTGTTTAGTTTAATTTAATTGGTAGTTAGTTTAATTTTAGTTTAATAATTATATTAGTTTAATTGTTAGTTTAAACTTAGTTTTTTTAATTTGACAGGTAAGTTTTAATTTCATTTAAGATAGGGAAATTGTAATTTTAATCTAAAGTTAGGGTGGCGTTAGGTTTAGGGGTTACTAGTTTAAATTAGTTTACTGCGATGTGTGGGGCTTTCAGTTTATGGGCTAATAGTTTATTTTAATATATTTCTTTGTGGGGGGGCTTGTGGTTTAGGGATTAATAGGTTTATTATAGTGGCGGAGGTGTAGGGCTTAATAACTTAACTATAGTGGGGGCAAACGGCAGATTAGAGGTTAATCATTTTTTAAATAGTGTTTGGGATGCAGGAACGTGGCGGTTTAGGGTTTAATAACTTTATGATAGTGGTGACGATGTCGGGGAGTGGCGGAATAGGGGTTAATAATTATTTGTAGTGGCGGCTATGTCGGGAATGGCAGATTAGGGGTTAATAAATTTAATATAGTGTTTGCAATGCGGGAGGGCCTCGTTTTAGGGGTTCATAGGTAGTGTATGGGTGTTTAGTGTACTTTGTAGCAGTTTAGTTATGAGTTTTATGTTCCAGATTTGTAGCGTAAAACTCATAACTACTGTTTTAGATGGCGTTACGGATCTTGTCGTTTTAAGTTGTAACTGCGTTTTTTTAGCCAGAATGCAAAACTCGTAATACCAGCGCTATGGGAATCCCATTAAAAAAACATAATTTTTATGAGTGCGGTACTGACGTTGCGTTACAGGCTAAAAGGCTTGTGGTACAGCTATACCGACAAGACTCGTAATGACTGCGTTGCTGTTTTAACGCTGAAAATACCATATTTTCAGCTTTAAAAGACAAACGCACAGATTTGTAATCTAGCTGATAGTCAGGTGATCACTAAGGTAACAGTATAGTAATGTGATCACTGTGGTAACAATATAGTCATGTGATCACTGTGGTAACAATATAGTCATGTGATCACTGTGGTAACAATATAGTCATGTGATCACTGTGGTAACAATATAGTCATGTGATCACTGTGGTAAAGATATAGTCATGTGATCACTGAGGTTACAGTATAGTCATGTGATCACTGTGGTTACAGTATAGTCATGTGATCACTGTGGTTACAGTATAGTCATGTGATCACTGAGGTAACAATATAGTCATGGGATCACTGAGGTTACAGTATAGTCATGTGATCACTGAGGTTACAGTATAGTCATGTGATCACTGTGGTAAAGATATAGTCATGTGATCACTGTGGTAACAATATAGTCATGTGATCACTGTGGTAAAGATATAGTCATGTGATCACTGAGGTTACAGTATAGTCATGTGATCCCTGAGGTTACAGTATAGTCATGTGATCACTGTGGTTACAGTATAGTCATGTGACCACTGAGGTAACAATATAGTCATGTGATCACTGTGGTTACAGTATAGTCATGTGATCACTGTGGTTACAGTATAGTCATGTGATCACTGAGGTTACAGTATAGTCATGTGATCACTGTGGTTACAGTATAGTCATGTGATCACTGAGGTAACAATATAGTCATGGGATCACTGAGGTTACAGTATAGTCATGTGATCACTGAGGTTACAGTATAGTCATGTGATCACTGTGGTTACAGTATAGTCATGTGATCACTGAGGTTACAGTATAGTCATGTGATCACTGTGGTTAAAGTATAGTCATGTGATCACTGAGGTTACAGTATAGTCATGTGATCACTGTGGTAAAGATATAGTCATGTGATCACTGTGGTAACAATATAGTCATGTGATCACTGTGGTTACAGTATAGTCATGTGATCACTGTGGTTACAGTATAGTCATGTGATCACTGAGGTTACAGTATAGTCATGTGATCACTGTGGTTACAGTATAGTCATGTGATCACTGAGGTAACAATATAGTCATGGGATCACTGAGGTTACAGTATAGTCATGTGATCACTGAGGTTACAGTATAGTCATGTGATCACTGAGGTAACAATATAGTCATGTGATCACTGAGGTAACAATATAGTCATGGGATCACTGAGGTTACAGTATAGTCATGTGATCACTGTGGTTACAGTATAGTCATGTGATCACTGAGGTTACAGTATAGTCATGTGATCACTGAGGTAACAATATAGTCATGGGATCACTGAGGTTACAGTATAGTCATGTGATCACTGTGGTTACAGTATAGTCATGTGATCACTGAGGTTACAGTATAGTCATGTGATCACTGAGGTTACAGTATAGTCATGTGATCACTGTGGTAACAATGAACCTAGCAAGAACAACAGTGCTTTTATTTATGTTCTGCACAACAGGGCCTCTCTAATCTTTAACACCAAAAAGCCTGTATGAGCCCCTATTTCACACGTGGCTTCCCTTGATGACAATTAGTGAGGTGATCACAGTAACAGCAGTGATCACTGGGCTATTTACTAAAATCAAATACAAAATATTCCTTTTTTGCAGCTATCTCACAGACCATGAATTATAAATATAATAGTATACTGTGAATCTGCAGGGCCTGTTGAAAGAAACAATATGTCATTTGTGTGGGTCACTCGCTGTAATTTGACTTACAATAGGGTTTAAATGTAGGTAGCAAAAAAACCTCAAAATTGGCTCAGCACTGGGGTGTAAAAAAAGGATTAGCAGTGAAAGGGTTAAATACAAAATTTTAATGGATAATATCAATACAATTCTAATGCGTAAATATATATATATAACAATGTTTACATTATGCTTTCAATACGATTATTAAACTGCAATACCGTACTCGTCTCATCGTCGCATAGTGATGTGTGGGTTACGCAGCTTAGCGCGAAACGCAACTTTCAGGGTACATGTTGCCTTTTTAGACTACTGTGTAGCAATAATAATTCTTTATAGAAGAAAGTTTTAGGGTATTGGGTCCCTCAGCCAGACACGTAAATTACTTTATGTAGTAGATTTTGCGTTTCAAGAGTTAAATATGATCCCCTCCCCCCAACATTATCACAATAAGAGAACAGCACTGTTTTGTGCGATCATCATACAATATAGCTTTAAACTCACCAGTAACAAATCACTTGGCTCAATACAAACTTAATGGTCCATAGTTATTCACAAATGGGCGCACAAAATGACTACATTCTTCCAAGAGCGCAGGCGGTCATTTATCAGCAAGTTTATTGTTTATTTAGTCAAAAAAGACTGAAAAATAATGCGGCACCCAGCCAAGTCTGTAAATGAGTCCTGTAGATTTGTTTGTTAGCAAATCTGTAATTTTATTGGTTTAGTAAAGTTTTCTAATCAATAGACACAAAGGCATTAGGTGCTGCTATGGTGACAGCTCCAGTTTGCCTACTATAAAGCTTCTCAGAAGTCACTGCGGGGTGAAGTAAAAATGCGTCCAGGGGCCCCATTACATATGCGGCGGCGCCCGCAAAATCCGGCGATGCTGTTTTTTGCGCAATTTTGGTATTACATATGCAGCGAAGCATGCTAGTTACGCACGTATATATTTCCCGTCGCCCGCAATTTTTACTTCCATAAGCTAACATTAGACCTCTTCACAAAACGATATCCAATATTGAACGCAAGGACTTACGTGGCGAAAATGGAGAGATCTTACTCCATTTTCACCTCGCCATACAAGGCAGCCGCAGCAGGCATTGTGCTGAGTATGGGAGCACCGTAACTTCCGAAAATGCCTTCAAAAATAAACTAACACCTAACGCATGCACAATATCTATCTACCTGTCAACCGCAATCACCCACCGCAATAACTAATAAAGTGTATTAACCCCTATATTCGCCATCAAACCCACACCTCAATAAAAGTATTTTCAGGGCAATGGGTAGTTTAGTTTTTTTTAGTGTTAGGTTCTTTTATTTTGGGGGGTTTGGTGGGTGTGGGTTACTGTTAGGGGGGACTTTGTGCATTTTGTTGTAAAAGAGCTGATTATCTTGGGGCAATGCCCTGCAAAAAGCCCTTTTAAGGGCTACTGGTAGTTTATTCTTAGAGTAGGGAGTGTTTTTATTTTGGGGGGTGCTTTTTTATTTTCATAGGGATTAGTTATAATTTTTTAAAATTTGGTCATTTTGTTTTTTATTTTATGTAATCTTAGATTTTTTTTTATTTGCTGTAATTGTAGCTTAAAGGGACAGTCTACACCAGAATTTTAATTTTGATTATACTTTTTATTTTTAAAGTAGTGTTAGTTTTTTTATTGTAATAGTATCTTTAGTATTTTGTAATTTAGGTAATTTGGGTTCATTTAGGGGGTGTTAGGTTAGGGGCTAGGTTTATTGCGTTGTGGGTTTTGACGGTTTAGGGGTTAATACTTTGATAGGTTTATTGCGTTGTGGGCTTTGGCAGTTTAGGGGTTAATACTTTGATAGGTTTATTGCGTTGTGGGCTTTGGCGGTTTAGGGGTTAATAATTTAGTTATTACTTGCTGTGTGGGTTTGATGACGTATATAGGGGTTAATAGTTTAATTAGGCATATTGCGTTGTGTGGGGTTGTCGGTTAAGTGGTTAATACATTTATTATTAGTTGTGAGAGGGGGATTGCGGATATAGGGGTGTTACGTGTCAGGATTATTTGTGGGAGGCGTGTTAGACTTTTAAGGGAGATTAGATTTTTTTTTTTTACTTTTTTTAGGTGCCGGCAGTTTCTAAAGTGCCGTAAGTCACTGGCGACTCCAGAAATTTATATTTATGCTTATTTCTGGACATCACTAGTTCATCCGACTTATGGCACTTTATGAACTGCTGGTGCCGTATATGTAATACCTTGATATGCGAGGTGAAATTACAGGCGGCGCGGGTTGCAGCGTTTGCGCTGAAGCCTGCGCCGTATATGTAATCTCGCCCCAGGTGGGCGCCCAGGAATGACATGTCCAGAGCTGACATACAATCTATGTTTTTGTCAATCAACCACTCTATAGTCCACTATCAAGGAATAGCAACTGCCAGTAGTATGCTGTTCATTTATGTTAACTTGTTAGTTATGCAGGAAGTGTGCACATCTGTGAACATATGAGTGTGTGCAAACTTACAGGAGCATGTGTGCATAGAAGTCTAGGGTTAACCTCAGCTGGGATAGCCCCCCCCCCCCCCCCCAAATTAAAATGTTAAAACAAACTTCATTCAGTTGGTTAGATCTTTGTTAGATCTAGTTTGATCAAGTGGCGGTATTAACAATTATTTAGAGGGGGACTAACCCATCATTGTACCCCTTATCAAAAAATTGGACAACATTTGATTTAATTTGATAGATACTTGTTAGATCAGGTATGATCAGCTATTTGTTTTGTTAGATCAAATTACAAAGATATTATATAGTAAATTGCCCCCCCCCCCAAAATAAAAATGTCAGACAAAAAATAATTCAGCTGATAGATATTTGTTAGATCAGTTAGGTAAAGTGTTTAAAACGTTAGATCTAACTTGCAAAAGGTGGTATTAATAATCATATAATTGGAGCTTCGGCACGTGATAAGTAATCAGCCATTAAGTCTGGCAGCATGCGGCAGCAATTAGCGCTCATAAGATTAACCAGAGACCAGATCTCTGGTTAATTTTATAAATGCCCAACAAATGCCCCAAAAATACTGTCTAGTGTATTTTATTAAAAAAATAAGATAGCAGCATATTTATTTTATGACTAAAATGACTGCACTCGGCAGTATTTTGGGGATTAAGTTGGTAGGAAAAAATCGGCACTGAAAGTGTCTTTACATTGTGGTCTATGGGAACTGTGTGTTGCCAGTAAATATATAAGTATATGCTGATATATAAACATATTAACACATAAATATATATGTATATAAGCATATACATATATATTTATAGTTGCTGCAATCGCTGTGCTACTTACTCCCTTCGCTGCGCTTAGGTTAGCGTGCGCTGGTATTACACAGTGGAGCACAAATATCACTTTCACTAAAGCGATATTTAGCGCCGCACTTGTAATCTTACCCTTAATACCTAATATCTCTGTATATATGTTAGATCTAACAAAGCAACTGACTGATTATACTTTTTGTCCAATTTTTGTTAAAAGGTTAGACCCCCACCAAATAATTGTTATTACCAGCTTTAGATTGTTAGATCTAACGTAATAAACACTTGATCAAACCGGATCTAAGAAATATCTATTAGCCTGAAAGATTTTTTGACTGAAATTTTGATTTGGGGGGCAGCCCCCCTAATTTTATACCTAATATCTCTGTAATTATGTTAGATCTAACAAAACAAATGAGTGATCAAATCTGATCTAACAAATATCTATCAAATGAAATAACTTGTCCACATTTTTTGATAAGGTGGGGGGGGGGGGGCGATGACAGGTTAGACCCCAAATAATTGTTAATACCGCTCCTTGTATGCTAGATCTAACAAAAACAACAATAGATCAAACCTGATCTAACAAAGATCTAACCAAATGAATGAAGTTTGTTTTAAATTTTAACTTGGAGGGGGGCTAACCCGTTACCCGGCTGAGGTCTAGGTTTGTTAGATCAGCAGTGAGTGTGCATCTGTGAGCATATAATGAGTGTGTGCTAACTTGTGTGCACCTCTAGGCTTGCTAGCTTTGCTGGTAATGTGCATTTGTTTACATTTAACCCCTTAAGGACCAGCAACGTACCCTGTATGTCGTTGGCCTTTTTTTGGGACTTGATTGTTTTATAGCGCGGTCTTGCCACAAGCGTTGAGACTGCTCTATTCCACAAAGCCTGCTGGAGGGAGTGCATTAATAGTGTGTTCTTGCTAGACTTGTGCTATTATGTCCTGAAAAAAACCTTAACGACCAGTGACATACAGGGTACATTGTGGTCATTAAGGGGTTAAATGACAGTGCTAACTTACTGCTATACGCATGTGCATACCTCTAGGTTTGATCCCTCTGCAGGGCATGTACAGTTGTGAGCATTTAAACAAGTGTGTGCTTAACTTCAGGATCCTGTTGCTGTAGGGCCTGTGAGGGTAGGTCATTGAGCATGTAAATTAGTTTATGCTCTCTTCAGGAAACGTGTGTGCATCTGTTCGATAGATCCTTGGGGAGCGCGTGTTTGTGAGCATTCACTAGCTTTCAGGGTGCATGTGCGTTCCTATAGGTTTGTCAGCTCCACAGGGAGTGTCTGTAATCATGTAAGTGAGTTCGTGCTTATCTTCAGGAGTATGTGCACAATTTTTAAGCAAGGGCATGCTCACTTTAGGAAGCATATCAGTTCATATTTTTGCTCCTCATAGAGAATGCACATACTTGCCTCTCTTGCTGTGCATGTCTGTGTAGTATTTTTCTCAGGACAGTAAATGCATAGTCAGTAGGGAACTATAAATAGTCATGCACGCTTATCCTTGCGCAAGTGCACCACCATGACATTGTGTGCACCCCCAGGATGGTATGCTCGCTAATGCTTGCACAAGTGCTTCTCCATGACATTGTGTGCACCCCAGGATGGTATGCTCGCTAATGCTCAAACAAGAGTACCTCCTTGACAGCTTGTGTACCCCAGGATGGTATGCTTGCTTATGCTCACACAAGAGCACCTCAGTGACAGTTTGTGCACCCCAGGATGGTATGCTTGCTAATGCTTGCACAAGTGCTTCTCCACTACATTGTGTGCACCTTAGGATGGTATGCTCGCTAATGCTCAAACAAGTGCACCTCTATGACATTGTGTGCACCCCAAGATTGTATGCTCACTTATGCTTGCACAAGTTCAACACCATGACATTGTGTGCACCCCCAGGATGGTATCCTCATTTATGCTTGCACAAGTGCACCTACATGACATTGCGTGCACCCTCAAGGATGGTATGCTCGCTTATGCTTGCACAAGTGCTTCTCCATGACATTGTGTGCACTCCAGGATGGAATGCTCGCTAATGCTTGCACAAGTGCTTCTCCATGACATTGTGTGCACCCCAGGATGGTATGCTCGCTAATGCTCAAACAAGAGCACCTCCATGACAGATTGTGTACCCCAGGATGGTATGCTTGCTTATGCTCACACAAGAGCACCTCAGTGACAGTTTGTGCACCCCAGGATGGTATGCTTGCTTATGCTTGCACAAGTGCACCTCTATGACATTGTGTGCACCTTCAGAATGGTATGCTTGCTAATGCTCAAACAAGAGCACCTCCATGACAGCTTGTGCACCTCAGGATGGTATGCTTGCTTATGCTTGCACAAGTGCACCTCTATGACATTGTGTGCACCCCAGGATGGTATGCTCGCTAATGCTCAAATAAGAGCACATCCATGACAGCTTGTGCACCCCAGGATGGTATGCTTGCACAAGTGCACCTCTATGACATTGTGTGCACCCCCAGGATGGTATGCTCACTAATACTTGCACAAGTGCTTCTCCACTACATTGTGTGCACCCCAGGATGGTATGCTCGCTAATGCTCAAACAAGTGCACCTCTATGACATTGTGTGCACCCCAAGATTGTATGCTCACTTATGCTTGCACAAGTTCAACACCATGACATTGTGTGCACCCCCAGGATGGTATGCTCATTTATGCTTGCACAAGTGCACCTACATGACATTGCATGCACCCTCAAGGATGGTATGCTCGCTTATGCTTGCACAAGTGCTTCTCCATGACGTGTGCACTCCAGGATGGAATGCTCGCTAATGCTTACACAAGTGATTCTCCATGACATTGTGTGCATTTCCAGGATGGTATGCTCATTTATGCTTGCACAAGTGCACCTACAAGACATTGTGTGCACCCTCAAGGATGGTATGCTCACCTATGTTTGCACAAGTGCACCTCCATGACAGTGTGTGCACCCTCAGAATGGTATGCTTGCTTATGCTCGCACAAGAGCACCTCAGTGACAGTTTGTGCACCCCAGGATGGTATGCTCGCTTATGCTTGCACAAGTGCACCTCCATGACATTGGTTGCACCCCCAGGATGGTATGCTCATTTATTATTGCACAAGTGCACCTACATGACATTGTGTGCACCCTCAAGGATGGTGTGCACGCTTATGTTTGCACAAGTGCTTCTCCATGACATTGTGTGCACTCCAGGATGAAATGCTTGCTTATGCTAGCACAAGTGCTTCTACATGACATTGTGTGCACCCCCCCCAAGGATGGTATGCTCACTTATGCTTGCACAAGTGCACCTTCATGACATTGTGTGCATCTCCAAGATTGTATGCTCGCTTATGCTTGCACAAGTGCACCTCCATGACATTGTGTGCACTCCCAGGATGGTATGCTCACTTAGGCTTGCACAAGTGCGCCTGTATGACATTGTATGCACGCTCAAGGATGGTATGTTCGCTTATGCTTGCACAAGTGCTTCTCCATAACTGTGTGCATCCCCAGGATCGTATGTTTACCTTTGCTTGCACAAGTGCACCTCCATGACTGTGTGTGCACCCCCAGGATGGTATGCTCGCTTGTGTACCTGCATGACATTGTGTGCAGCCCAGAATGGTATCCTCGCTTATGCTTGCACAAGAGCACCTCCATGAAAGTGTGTGCATCACCAGATAGGCATGTGTAAGCTCTAATCGCTGTGTTAAAAATACAAAATTCCAACTGAAGTGTCACATAAACAGAGCTCACTTGTGCCAGATGCCTGTAGTGGTGGGTACACAGCAGATATATGTGGTTAGCGTGCACCCAGTATACTCTGCACTAGCTGTGCCTAAATGTGTGCCTGCCAGATGACTAGAGCTGTCTGTGTGATCCTTACCTTACTCATTAACAAGGAGTCCCCCTAGTACTTATTGCATTGAGTTCTCCAGGACCCCGTTGGTATTTATACGGTTCAGATACAAGTCACTCTACCCAGGGCCGGCTCAATCATGGGACCAAGTGGGTCCAAGGGACCCAGGCAGCACTTGACAAGGGGCAGCACTTTATTGACTGAGTCAGTCACTGTCAGACCCCTGTTTTCTGACTCTGTGTGGGAATGCACAAAGACACAGAATCAACCCCCTAGTCATTGTAATCTTGGACCCAGGCAGCACAATATCTTGAGCCGGCCCTGACTCTACCCCAGACATTAAGTGGTCAGACCCCCCTCCTCAGGGCCCCATGAGCTTCACTATTGATTCCTACACACCCATCTCTCAATCCTCCGACAAGCTGCAAATGTATCACTCGGCTGCAGGGTGCGCTTAAGTGGGTCAGCTGCAAGCACAGCTTGTTCAGGAATGGGGAAAGCACCAAACTCCAGGATATGGTTCCTCGTCTTGTAGAATAGGGCCCTCGGCTCTCAGGGGGTTTGCTCAAGGGCAGAAAATAACCTTGTGATTAGCCAGAAACTAGTTCATGAAAAGGGAATAATGTTGCAACCTTAATCAGACATTCTGTTTGCTTGTGTGTTATAAATGTGCATGTCCCACAATCCCTAGCGAGACTACGAGTTATGTGCCGTCAATAAGGAGTAACTGTAAATAGGTTTGTGCACTTCTCTAAGCAGTCACTGTGTAGTATGTAGCTGGGTAAATAATCAGTGTATATTCTATTGTTATCTCATTTATAGGAATTTTATGTTTAAAGGGATATTAAAATATTTTTTTTCACATTGTTGTTTATGTGCTGACAAACTCTTCTTTGTTCCTATGTCAGAGGGATGTGTCACTGTCAACCAATAACACTGTGAGAGTTTTCCGTATCAGCCAATGAGCTTGCATAAAAAATAAACAACTTTTTCATATATAAAAACATAATTAGAGCCTTTTCCTAGGCGTGATAGAAAGTGTTTGAGCGTAAGGTTCCCTGCTGAGTAACCAGGAGTAATAAGGCAAGCCAATACGCAGGGCTCGTGCCTTAAAGGGACATAAAACCAAAAATGTTTCTTTCATGATTCAAATAGAACAAACCATTTTAGACAACTTTTCAATTTACTTCTATTATGTACTTGTCTTTGTTTCCTTGTTATCCTTTGTTGAAAAGCAGGAAGGTAAGTTCAGACGTGTGCACGTGTAAGCAGCACTAGATGGCAGCACTACTTCCTGTCGTGTAAAGATCCAGACGTGCACGCTACCTATCTAGATAGCTCTTCAAGAAAGAATAACAAGAGAACAAAGCAAATTTAATAATAGACGAAAATTATAATCTTTGAAAAATGTTATTCTCTATCTGAATCATGAAAGAAACATTTTTGGGTTTCATGTCCCTTTAAGGCTTTAACAAGAGGCGTAACTAGAAATGTTAGACAACTTTTCAATTTACTTCTATTATGTCTGCACCCCCTGTAGTTTTGCCCCTGGCTTTAACACTTCGTTGTGAAGCTTAGTGAGCAAAAGCACCACAAAGTTACGTCCTAAATCGCAACTCACAGGCTACACGGAGCGCTGGGTCAGTTTGCTGTGACATTTCTGCAGCGCATTGCAACTCAGGGAGATACCCAACAGCCTTATACACTTGTCTTGTCATTTAGAAGCTGCTGATTAACTCTTTGTGCTACTGGGGATGTTACCTAATAAGGATGTGCCATGCTGATTAACCCTTTGTGCCATTAGTCATGTTACCTAATGAGGATGTGCCATGCTGATTAACCCTTTGTGCCATTAGTCATGTTACCTAATGAGGATGTGCCATGCTGATTAACCCTTTGTGTCATTAGTCATGTTACCTAATGAGGATGTGCCATGCTGATTAACCCTTTGTGCCATTAGTCATGTTACCTAATAAGGATGTGCCATGCTGATTAACCCTTTGTGCCATTAGTCATGTTACCTAATGAGGATGTGCCATGCTGATTAACCCTTTGTGCCATTAGTCATGTTACCTAATGAGGATGTGCCATGCTGATTAACCCTTTGTGCCATTAGTCATGTTACCTAATAAGGATGTGCCAGGCTGATTAACCCTTTGTGCCATTAGTCATGTTACCTAATAAGGATGTGCCAGGCTGATTAACCCTTTGTGCCATTAGTCATGTTACCTAATGAGGATGTGTCATGCTGATTAACCCTTTGTGTCATTAGTCATGTTACCTAATAAGGATGTGCCAGGCTGATTAACCCTTTGTGCCATTAGTCATGTTACCTAATGAGGATGTGTCATGCTGATTAACCCTTTGTGTCATTAGTCATGTTACCTAATAAGGATGTGCCAGGCTGATTAACCCTTTGTGCCATTAGTCATGTTACCTAATAAGGATGTGCCAGGCTGATTAACCCTTTGTGCCATTAGTCATGTTACCTAATGAGGATGTGTCATGCTGATTAACCCTTTGTGCCATTAGTCATGTTACCTAATGAGGATGTGTCATGCTGATTAACCCTTTGTGCCATTAGTCATGTTACCTAATAAGGATGTGCCAGGCTGATTAACCCTTTGTGCCATTAGTCATGTTACCTAATAAGGATGTGCCAGGCTGATTAACCCTTTGTGCCATTAGTCATGTTACCTAATAAGGATGTGCCAGGCTGATTAACCCTTTGTGCCATTAGTCATGTTACCTAATAAGGATGTGCCATGCTGATTAACCCTTTGTGCCATTAGTCATGTTACCTAATAAGGATGTGCCATGCTGATTAACCCTTTGTGCCATTAGTCATGTTACCTAATAAGGATGTGCCAGGCTGATTAACCCTTTGTGCCATTAGTCATGTTACCTAATAAGGATGTGCCATGCTGATGAACCCTTTGTGCCATTAGTCATGTTACCTAATAAGGATGTGCCATGCTGATTAACCCTTTGTGCCATTAGTCATGTTACCTAATGAGGATGTGCCAGGCTGATTAACTATTTGTGCCATTAGTCATGTTACCTAATGAGGATGTGTCATGCTGATTAACCCTTTGTGCCATTAGTCATGTTACCTAATGAGGATGTGCAGGCTGATTAACCCTTTGTGCCATTAGTCATGTTACCTAATGAGGATGTGCAGGCTGATTAACCCTTTGTGCCATTAGTCATGTTACCTAATAAGGATGTGCCAGGCTGATTAACCCTTTGTGCCATTAGTCATGTTACCTAATAAGGATGTGCCAGGCTGATTAACCCTTTGTGCCATTAGTCATGTTACCTAATAAGGATGTGCCAGGCTGATTAACCCTTTGTGCCATTAGTCATGTTACCTAATGAGGATGTGTCATGCTGATTAACCCTTTGTGTCATTAGTCATGTTACCTAATAAGGATGTGCCAGGCTGATTAACCCTTTGTGCCATTAGTCATGTTACCTAATGAGGATGTGTCATGCTGATTAACCCTTTGTGTCATTAGTCATGTTACCTAATAAGGATGTGCCAGGCTGATTAACCCTTTGTGCCATTAGTCATGTTACCTAATAAGGATGTGCCAGGCTGATTAACCCTTTGTGCCATTAGTCATGTTACCTAATGAGGATGTGTCATGCTGATTAACCCTTTGTGCCATTAGTCATGTTACCTAATGAGGATGTGTCATGCTGATTAACCCTTTGTGCCATTAGTCATGTTACCTAATAAGGATGTGCCAGGCTGATTAACCCTTTGTGCCATTAGTCATGTTACCTAATAAGGATGTGCCAGGCTGATTAACCCTTTGTGCCATTAGTCATGTTACCTAATGAGGATGTGTCATGCTGATTAACCCTTTGTGCCATTAGTCATGTCACCTAATGAGGATGTGTCATGCTGATTAACCCTTTGTGCCATTAGTCATGTTACCTAATAAGGATGTGCCAGGCTGATTAACCCTTTGTGCCATTAGTCATGTTACCTAATAAGGATGTGCCATGCTGATTAACCCTTTGTGCCATTAGTCATGTTACCTAATGAGGATGTGCCAGGCTGATTAACTATTTGTGCCATTAGTCATGTTACCTAATGAGGATGTGTCATGCTGATTAACCCTTTGTGCCATTAGTCATGTTACCTAATGAGGATGTGCAGGCTGATTAACCCTTTGTGCCATTAGTCATGTTACCTAATGAGGATGTGCCAGGCTGATTAACCCTTTGTGTCATTAGTCATGTTACCTAATGAGGATGTGCAGGCTGATTAACCCTTTGTGTCATTAGTCATGTTACCTAATAAGGATGTGCCAGGCTGATTAACCCTTTGTGCCATTAGTCATGTTACCTAATAAGGATGTGCCAGGCTGATTAACCCTTTGTGCCATTAGTCATGTTACCTAATAAGGATGTGCCAGGCTGATTAACCCTTTGTGCCATTAGTCATGTTACCTAATAAGGATGTGCCATGCTGATTAACCCTTTGTGTCATTAGTCATGTTACCTAATGAGGATGTGCCATGCTGATTAACCCTTTGTGCCATTAGTCATGTTACCTAATGAGGATGTGCCATGCTGATTAACCCTTTGTGCCATGAGTCATGTTACCTAATAAGGATGTGCCATGCTGATTAACCCTTTGTGCCATTAGTCATGTTACCTAATGAGGATGTGCCATGCTGATTAACCCTTTGTGCCATTAGTCATGTTACCTAATGAGGATGTGCCATGCTGATTAACCCTTTGTGCCATTAGTCATGTTACCTAATAAGGATGTGCCAGGCTGATTAACCCTTTGTGCCATTAGTCATGTTACCTAATAAGGATGTGCCAGGCTGATTAACCCTTTGTGCCATTAGTCATGTTACCTAATGAGGATGTGCCAGGCTGATTAACCCTTTGTGCCATTAGTCATGTTACCTAATAAGGATGTGCCATGCTGATTAACTCTTTGTGTCATTAGTCATGTTACCTAATGAGGATGTGCCATGCTGATTAACCCTTTGTGCCATTAGTCATGTTACCTAATGAGGATGTGCCATGCTGATTAACCCTTTGTGCCATTGGTCATGTTACCTAATGAGGATGTGCCAGGCTGATTAACCCTTTGTGCCATTAGTCATGTTACCTAATGAGGATGTGCCATGCTGATTAACCCTTTGTGTCAGTCATGTTACCTAATAAGGATGTGCCATGCTGATGAACCCTTTGTGTCATTAGTAATGTTACCTAATGAGGATGTGCAGGCTGATTAACCCTTTGTGCCATTAGTCATGTTACCTAATGAGGATGTGCCATGCTGATTAACCCTTTGTGTCATTAGTCATGTTACCTAATAAGCATGTGCAGGCTGATTAACCCTTTGTGCCATTAGTCATGTTACCTAATAAGGATGTGCAGGCTGATTAACCCTTTGTGCCATTAGTCATGTTACCTAATAAGGATGTGCAGGCTGATTAACCCTTTGTGCCATTAGTCATGTTACCTAATGAGGATGTGCCAGGCTGATTAACCCTTTGTGCCATTAGTCATGTTACCTAATAAGGATGTGCCATGCTGATTAACCCTTTGTGCCATTAGTCATGTTACCTAATGAGGATGTGCCAGGCTGATTAACCTTTTGTGCCATTAGTCATGTTACCTAATAAGGATGTGCAAGCTGATTAACCCTTTGTGCCATTAGTCATGTTACCTAATGAGGATGTGTCATGCTGATTAACCCTTTGTGCCATTAGTCATGTTACCTAATAAGGATGTGCAAGCTGATTAACCCTTTGTGCCATTAGTCATGTTACCTAATAAGGATGTGCCAGGCTGATTAACCCTTTGTGCCATTAGTCATGTTACCTAATGAGGATGTGCCAGGCTGATTAACCATTTGTGCCATTAGTCATGTTACCTAATAAGGATGTGCCATGCTGATTAACTCTTTGTGTCATTAGTCATGTTACCTAATGAGGATGTGCCATGCTGATTAACCCTTTGTGCCATTAGTCATGTTACCTAATGAGGATGTGCCATGCTGATTAACCCTTTGTGCCATTGGTCATGTTACCTAATGAGGATGTGCCAGGCTGATTAACCCTTTGTGCCATTAGTCATGTTACCTAATGAGGATGTGCCATGCTGATTAACCCTTTGTGTCAGTCATGTTACCTAATAAGGATGTGCCATGCTGATGAACCCTTTGTGTCATTAGTAATGTTACCTAATGAGGATGTGCAGGCTGATTAACCCTTTGTGCCATTAGTCATGTTACCTAATGAGGATGTGCCAGGCTGATTAACCCTTTGTGTCATTAGTAATGTTACCTAATGAGGATGTGCAGGCTGATTAACCCTTTGTGCCATTAGTCATGTTACCTAATGAGGATGTGCAGGCTGATTAACCCTTTGTGTCAGTCATGTTACCTAATGAGGATGTGCCATGCTGATTAACCCTTTGTGTCAGTCATGTTACCTAATGAGGATGTGCCATGCTGATTAACCCTTTGTGTCAGTCATGTTACCTAATGAGGATGTGCCAGGCTGATTAACCCTTTGTGTCATTAGTCATGTTACCTAATGAGGATGTGCCATGCTGATTAACCCTTTGTGTCATTAGTCATGTTACCTAATGAGGATGTGCAGGCTGATTAACCCTTTGTGTCAGTCATGTTACCTAATGAGGATGTGCCATGCTGATTAACCCTTTGTGTCACTCATGTTACCTAATGAGGATGTGCCATGCTGATTAACCCTTTGTGTCAGTCATGTTACCTAATGAGGATGTGCCAGGCTGATTAACCCTTTGTGTCATTAGTCATGTTACCTAATGAGGATGTGCCAGGCTGATTAACCCTTTGTGTCAGTCATGTTACCTAATGAGGATGTGCCAGGCTGATTAACCCTTTGTGCCATTAGTCATGTTACCTAATGAGGATGTGCCAGGCTGATTAACTCTTTGTGCCATTAGTCATGTTACCTAATGAGGATGTGCCATGCTGATTAACTCTGTGTCATTAGTCATGTTACCTAATGAGGATGTGCCAGGCTGATTAACCCTTTGTGCCATTAGTCATGTTACCTAATGAGGATGTGCCATGCTGATTAACCCTTTGTGCCATTAGTCATGTTACCTAATGAGGATGTGCCATGCTGATTAACCTTTTGTGCCATTAGTCATGTTACCTAATAAGGATGTGCAGGCTGATTAACCCTTTGTGCCATTAGTCATGTTACCTAATAAGGATGTGCCAGGCTGATTAACCCTTTGTGTCATTATTCATGTTACCTAATGAGGATGTGCCATGCTGATTAACCCTTTGTGTCAGTCATGTTACCTAATGAGGATGTGCCATGCTGATTAACCCTTTGTGTCAGCCATGTTACCTAATGAGGATGTGCCATGCTGATTAACCCTTTGTGTCAGTCATGTTACCTAATAAGGATGTGCCAGGCTGATTAACCCTTTGTGTCATTAGTCATGTTACCTAATGAGGATGTGCCATGCTGATTAACCCTTTGTGTCAGTCATGTTACCTAATGAGGATGTGCCAGGCTGATTAACCCTTTGTGCTACTGGGCGTGTTACCTAATAAGGATGTGCCATGCTGATTAACCCTTTGTGCCATGAGTCATGTTACCTAATGAGGATGTGCCAGGCTGATTAACCCTTTGTGCCATGAGTCATGTTACCTAATGAGGATGTGCCATGCTGATTAACCCTTTGTGCCATTAGTCATGTTACCTAATGAGGATGTGCCATGCTGATTAACCCTTTGTGCCATTAGTCATGTTACCTAATAAGGATGTGCCATGCTGATTAACCCTTTGTGCCATTAGTCATGTTACCTAATAAGGATGTGCAGGCTGATTAACCCTTTGTGCCATTAGTCATGTTACCTAATAAGGATGTGCAGGCTGATTAACCCTTTGTGCCATTAGTCATGTTACCTAATAAGGATGTGCAGGCTGATTAACCCTTTGTGCCATTAGTCATGTTACCTAATAAGGATGTGCCAGGCTGATTAACTCTTTGTGCCATTAGTCATGTTACCTAATAAGGATGTGCCAGGCTGATTAACCCTTTGTGCCATTAGTCATGTTACCTAATAAGGATGTGCCAGGCTGATTAACCCTTTGTGCCATTAGTCATGTTACCTAATGAGGATGTGCCATGCTGATTAACCCTTTGTGCCATTAGTCATGTTACCTAATGAGGATGTGCCAGGCTGATTAACCCTTTGTGCCATTAGTCATGTTACCTAATGAGGATGTGCCATGCTGATTAACCCTTTGTGCCATTAGTCATGTTACCTAATGAGGATGTGTCATGCTGATTAACCCTTTGTGCTATTAGTCATGTTACCTAATAAGGATGTGCCATGCTGATGAACCCTTTGTGCTATTAGTCATGTTACCTAACAAGGATGTGCCAGGCTGATTAACTCTGTGCCATTAGTAATGTTACCTAATGAGGATGTGCCATGCTGATTAACCCTTTGTGTCATTAGTAATGTTACCTAATGAGGATGTGCAGGCTGATTAACCCTTTGTGCCATTAGTCATGTTACCTAATGAGGATGTGCCATGCTGATTAACCTTTTGTGCCATTAGTCATGTTACCTAATAAGGATGTGCCATGCTGATTAACCCTTTGTGTCAGTCATGTTACCTAATGAGGATGTGCCATGCTGATTAACCCTTTGTGTCAGTCATGTTACCTAATGAGGATGTGCCAGGCTGATTAACCCTTTGTGTCATTAGTCATGTTACCTAATGAGGATGTGCCATGCTGATTAACCCTTTGTGTCAGTCATGTTACCTAATGAGGATGTGCCAGGCTGATTAACCCTTTGTGCTACTGGGCGTGTTACCTAATAAGGATGTGCCATGCTGATTAACCCTTTGTGCCATGAGTCATGTTACCTAATGAGGATGTGCCAGGCTGATTAACCCTTTGTGCCATTAGTCATGTTACCTAATGAGGATGTGCCAGGCTGATTAACCCTTTGTGCCATTAGTCATGTTACCTAATAAGGATGTGCCATGCTGATTAACCTTTTGTGCCATTAGTCATGTTACCTAATAAGGATGTGCCAGGCTGATTAACCCTTTGTGCCATTAGTCATGTTACCTAATGAGGATGTGCCAGGCTGATTATCCCTTTGTGCCATTAGTCATGTTACCTAATAAGGATGTGCCATGCTGATTAACCTTTTGTGCCATTAGTCATGTTACCTAATAAGGATGTGCCATGCTGATTAACCCTTTGTGTCAGTCATGTTACCTAATGAGGATGTGCCATGCTGATTAACCCTTTGTGTCAGTCATGTTACCTAATGAGGATGTGCCAGGCTGATTAACCCTTTGTGTCATTAGTCATGTTACCTAATGAGGATGTGCCATGCTGATTAACCCTTTGTGTCAGTCATGTTACCTAATGAGGATGTGCCAGGCTGATTAACCCTTTGTGCTACTGGGCGTGTTACCTAATAAGGATGTGCCATGCTGATTAACCCTTTGTGCCATGAGTCATGTTACCTAATGAGGATGTGCCAGGCTGATTAACCCTTTGTGCCATTAGTCATGTTACCTAATGAGGATGTGCCAGGCTGATTAACCCTTTGTGCCATTAGTCATGTTACCTAATGAGGATGTGCCAGGCTGATTAACCCTTTGTGCCATTAGTCATGTTACCTAATAAGGATGTGCCAGGCTGATTAACCCTTTGTGCCATGAGTCATGTTACCTAATGAGGATGTGCCATGCTGATTAACCCTTTGTGCCATTAGTCATGTTACCTAATGAGGATGTGCCATGCTGATTAACCCTTTGTGCCATTAGTCATGTTACCTAATAAGGATGTGCCATGCTGATTAACCCTTTGTGCCATTAGTCATGTTACCTAATAAGGATGTGCCATGCTGATTAACCCTTTGTGCCATTATTCATGTTACCTAATGAGGATGTGCCATGCTGATTAACCCTTTGTGTCATTAGTTATGTTACCTAATGAGGATGTGCAGGCTGATTAACCCTTTGTGCCATTAGTCATGTTAGCTAATGAGGATGTGCCAGGCTGATTAACCTTTTGTGCCATTAGTCATGTTACCTAATGAGGATGTGCCATGCTGATTAACCCTTTGTGCCATTAGTCATGTTACCTAATAAGGATGTGCCAGGCTGATTAACCCTTTGTGCCATTAGTCATGTTACCTAATAAGGATGTGCCAGGCTGATTAACCCTTTGTGCCATTAGTCATGTTACCTAATAAGGATGTGCCAGGCTGATTAACCCTTTGTGCTACTGGTCGTGTTACCTAATAAGGATGTGCCAGGCTGATTAACCCTTTGTGCCATTAGTCATGTTACCTAATAAGGATGTGCCAGGCTGATTAACTCTGTGTCATTAGTTATGTTACCTAATAAGGATGTGCCAGGCTAATTAACTCTTTGTGCTATTGGGCGTGTTACCTAATAAGGATGTGCCAGGCTAATTAACTCTTTGTGCTATTGGGCGTGTTACCTAATAAGGATGTGCCAGGCTAATTAACTCTTTGTGCTATTGGGCGTGTTACCTAATAAGGATGTGCCAGGCTAATTAACTCTTTGTGCTATTGGGCGTGTTACCTAATAAGGATGTGCCATGCTGATTAACTTTGTGCTATTGGGCGTGTTACCTAATAAGGATGTGCCAGGCTGATTAACTCTTTGTGCTATTGGGCATGTTACCTAATAAGGATGTGCCAGGCTTTCCAAAGTTGCACAAGCTGAAGGATTCTGACATATTCACTAAAGAAGCTAATTTTTCCCTAATGAAAGGGTATGGTATTCATGCAGCTGTACGATGCTTGCCAGAGCTGCAGGAGTTAAAAACTGTGCCATATTCCCTAATGCATCTGTGTAATGCTTGCCCGAGATGCCAGGAGTTGAAGGGGTGAGGCATATTCCCTAAAGGGGCCATGCCATATCTGCTCAAGCTGACAGGAGGGATTTAATAAAATACAGCTGCATTTGTGTGCCAGTATACGTGCACTGTACACAAGCCCCTGGCTTCTGCATCAGTATGGGCTGTTAAGTGGGACAGACAAGGTGACGAGAGGGCGGGAGGGAGTGTTGCAATACACAGCTTACAGCCTCTATAAATACTTAACGAGGTGAGGGAGGTTATGTGGTGAAAAGCTGAAAATAGGCAGAGCCCAGAGGCGCTTAAATCCCGGGGTACCCAGGCAGACAGCTGGCGATCCTTCCATATCCAGGCAGTACCCGCACCGTGCCGCATTAATTAGAAAAAAGTACATAGCTATGGGGTTGTGAAATGAGGCCAGGTTAACCCTTTGTTCCCTGCTTCAGACATGTTTACTGCCACCTTGCTAAATGCTATCCTGGCGATTTGCTCCTCGCTTTTGCCAAACGTCACGTATGCGTAGCAGGGTGTCATCCCCCGAAACAGGGGAGATCTTTAGCAAACAAAAATATTGAGCAATAATTTGTGGGGATAACCATGATCCGATAATATTTTTCATTTTCGTAAATGTCTTATGCAATGGCCGCTTTGCGAAGCGTTGTGGGAAGTATCAATTCGTGTAAATACCATGTAATATCCATTGCTGCTATAGAACCTGACAGTGACATTAGGGGTCCGATTCTCAGGTCTCTGCTCAGGCGACATTATCTAAAAAGATCCGTCAGTGCTATACGAGATTATCTAGAAAGATCCGTCAGTGCTATACAAGATTATCTAGAAAGATCCGTCAGTGCTATACGAGATTATCTAGAAAGATCCGTCAGTGCTATACGAGATTATCTAAAAAGATCCGTCAGTGCTATATGAGATTATCTAATAGATATGTCAGTGCTATACAAGATTATCTAGAAAGATCCATCAGTGCTATATGAGATTATCTAGAAAGATCCGTCAGTGCTATACGAGATTATCTAAAAAGATCTATCAGTGCTATATGGGATTATCTAAAAAGATCTGTCAATTATATACGAGATTATATGAAAAGATCCGTCAGTGCTATACGAGATTATCTAAAAAGATCCGTCAATTACATACGTGATTATCTAAAAAGATTGTCAGTGCTATACGAGATTATCTAAAAAGATCCGTCAGTGCTATACGAGATTATCTAGAAAGATCTGTCAGTGATATACGAGATTAGTTAGAAAGATCCGTCAGTGCTATATGAGATTATCTAAAAAGATCTGTCAGTGCTATATGAGATTATCTAATAGATCTGTCAGTGCTATACAAGATTATCTAGAAAGATCTGTCAGTGATAAATGAGATTATCTAGAAAGATCCGTCAGTGATAAATGAGATTATCTAGAAGGATCCGTCAGTGCTATACGAGATTATCTGAAAAGATCCGTCAACGCTATACGAGATTATCTAAAAAGATCCGTCAGTGCTATATAGGATTATCTAAAAAGATCTGTCAGTGCTATATGAGATTATCTAAAAAGATCTGTCAGTGCTATATGAGATTATCTAATAGATCTGTCAGTACTATACAAGATTATCTAGAAAGATCTGTCAGTGATAAATGAGATTATCTAGAAAGATCCGTCAGTGATAAATGAGATTATCTAGAAAGATCCGTCAGTGCTATATGGGATTATCTAAAAAGATCCGTCAATGCTATACGAGATTATCTAAAAAGATTAGACTGTATTAACCCTTCTATGTCACATAGGGCTGTAGTGCAGACTGTATTAACCCTTCTATGTCACATAGGGCTGTAGTGCAGACTGTATTAACCCTTGTATGTCACATAGGGCTGTAGTGCAGACTGTATTAACCCTTGTATGTCAGGGCTGTACTGCAGACTTTATTAATCCTTGTATGTCAGATAGGGTTGTACTGCAGACTGTATTAACCCTTTTATATCACATAGGGCTGTAGTACAGACTTTTATGACCCTTGTATATCACATAGGGCTGCAGTGCAGACTGTATTAACTCTTGTGTGTCATATAGGGCTGCAGTACAGATGGTATTAACCCTTATATATCACATAGGGCTGTAGTGCAGACTGTATTAACCCTTATATATCACATAGGGCTGTTGTGCAGACTGTATTAACCCTTGTATGTCACATAGGGCTGTTGTGCAGACTGTATTAACCCTTGTATGTCAGATAGGGCTGTAGTGCAGACAGTATTAACCCTTGTATGTCAGATAGGGCTGTAGTGCAGACAGTATTAACCCTTGTATATCACATAGAGCTGCAGTATAGACATTTTTGACCCTTGTATATCACAAAGGGCTGCAGTGCAGACTGTATTAACCCTTGTGTGTCAGACTGGGCTGCAGTGCAGACTGTAGTAACCCTTATATATCACATAGGGCTGTAGTGCAGACAGTATTAACCCTTGTATGTCACATAGGGCTGCAGTGCAGACTGTATTAACCCTTGTATGTCACATAGGGCTGCAGTGCAGACTGTATTAACCCTTGTATGTCACATAGGGCTGCAGTGCAGACTGTATTAACCCTTGTATGTCACATAGGGCTGCAGTGCAGACTGTATTAACCCTTGTATGTCACATAGGGCTGTAGTGCAGACTGTATTAACCCTTATATATCACATAGGGCTGTAGTGCAGACAGTATTAACCCTTGTATATCACATAGGGCTGTAGTGCAGACTGTATTAACCCTTGTATGTCACATAGGGCTGTAGTGCAGACTGTATTAACCCTTGTATGTCACATAGGGCTGTAGTGCAGACTGTATTAACCCTTGTATGTCACATAGGGCTGTAGTGCAGACTGTATTAACCCTTCTATGTCACATAGGGCTGTAGTACAGACTGTATTAACCCTTCTATGTCACATAGGGCTGTAGTGCAGACTGTATTAACCCTTGTATGTCACATAGGGCTGTAGTGCAGACTGTATTAACCCTTGTATGTCACATAGGGCTGTAGTGCAGACTGTATTAACCCTTGTATGTCACATAGGGCTGTAGTGCAGACTGTATTAACCCTTGTAAGTCAAATAAGGCTGCAGTGCAGACTGTATTAACCCTTGTATGTCACATAAGGCTGCAGTGCAGACTGTATTAACCCTTATATATCACATAGGGCTGCAGTGCAGACTGTATTAACCCTTGTATGTAAGATAGGGCTGTAGCGCAGACTGTATTAACCCTTGTATGTCAAATAAGGCTGCAGTACAGACTGTATTAACCCTTGTAAGTCAGATAGGGCTGTAGTACATGCTGTATTAAACCTTTTATATCACATACGAGCTGTAGTGCAGACTGAATTAACCCTTATATGTCAGATAGGGCTGTAGTGCAGACTGTATTAACCCTTATATGTCAGATAGAGCTGTAGTACAGACTGTATTAACCCTTATATATCACATAGGGCTGTAGTACAGACTGTATTAACCCTTGTATGTCACATAGGGCTGTAGTACAGACTGTATTAACCCGTATGAGTCAGATAGGGCTGCAATGCAGACTGTATTAACCCTTGCATGTCAGATAGGGCTGTAATACAGACTGTATTAACCCTTGCATGTCACATTGGGCTGTCGTGCAGACTGTATTAACCCTTGTATGTCACACAGGGCTGTAGTACAGACTGTATTAACCCTTGTATATCAGATAGGGCTATAGTGCAGACTGTATTAACCCTTGTATGTAAGATAGGGCTGTAGCGCAGACTGTATTAACCCTTGTATGTCAAATAAGGCTGCAGTACAGACTGTATTAACCCTTGTAAGTCAGATAGGGCTGTAGTACATGCTGTATTAAACCTTTTATATCACATACGAGCTGTAGTGCAGACTGAATTAACCCTTATATGTCAGATAGGGCTGTAGTGCAGACTGTATTAACCCTTATATGTCAGATAGGGCTGTAGTACAGACTGTATTAACCCTTGTATGTCAGATAGGGCTGTAGTACAGACTGTATTAACCCTTATATATCACATAGGGCTGTAGTACAGACTGTATTAACCCTTGTATGTCACATAGGGCTGTAGTACAGACTGTATTAACCCTTGTATGTCAGATAGGGCTGTAGTACAGACTGTATTAACCCTTGTATGTCAGACAGGTCTGTAGTGCAGAATGTATTAACCCTTGAATGTCACATAGGGCTGTAGTGCAGACTGTATTAAACCTTGTATGTCAGATGGTCTTTAGTGCAGACCGTATTAACCCTTGTATGTCAGATAGGGCTCTAGTGCAGACTGTATTAACCCTTGTATGTCAGATAGGGCTGTAGTGCAGACTGTATTAACCCTTATATGGAAAGAGTCCACAGCTGCATTCATTACGTTTGGGAAAACAATACCCAAGCTATAGAGGACACTGAATGCAAAAACGGGAGGGTACGAACTGTAATAACCCTTGTATGTCAGATAGGTCTGTAGTGCAGAATGTATTAAACCTTGTATGTCAGATGGTCTTTAGTGCAGACCGTATTAAACCCTTGTATGTCACACAGGGCTGCAGTACGGAATGTATTAACCCTTGTATGTAAGATAGGGCTGTAGTGCAGACTGTATTAACCCTTGTATGTCAAATAGGGCTGCAGTATAGACTGTATTAACCCTTGTAAGTCAGATAGGGCTGTAGTGCATGCTGTATTAAACCTTTTATATCACATACGAGCTGGAGTACAGACTGTATTAACCCTTGTATGTCAGATAGGGCTGTAGTGCAGACTGAATTAATCCTTATATGTCAGATAGGGCTGTCGTGCAGACTGTATTAACCCTTGTATGTCACATAGGGCTGTAGTACAGACTGTATTAACCCTTGTATGTCAGATAGGGCTGTAGTACAGACTGTATTAACCCTTGTATGTCAGACAGGTCTGTAGTGCAGAATGTATTAACCCTTGAATGTCACATAGGGCTGTAGTGCAGACTGTATTAAACCTTGTATGTCAGATGGTCTTTAGTGCAGACCGTATTAACCCTTGTATGTCAGATAGGGCTCTAGTGCAGACTGTATTAACCCTTGTATGTCAGATAGGGCTGTAGTGCAGACTGTATTAACCCTTATATGGAAAGAGTCCACAGCTGCATTCATTACGTTTGGGAAAACAATACCCAAGCTATAGAGGACACTGAATGCAAAAACGGGAGGGTACGAACTGTAATAACCCTTGTATGTCAGATAGGTCTGTAGTGCAGAATGTATTAAACCTTGTATGTCAGATGGTCTTTAGTGCAGACCGTATTAAACCCTTGTATGTCACACAGGGCTGCAGTACGGAATGTATTAACCCTTGTATGTAAGATAGGGCTGTAGTGCAGACTGTATTAACCCTTGTATGTCAAATAGGGCTGCAGTATAGACTGTATTAACCCTTGTAAGTCAGATAGGGCTGTAGTGCATGCTGTATTAAACCTTTTATATCACATACGAGCTGGAGTACAGACTGTATTAACCCTTGTATGTCAGATAGGGCTGTAGTGCAGACTGAATTAATCCTTATATGTCAGATAGGGCTGTCGTGCAGACTGTATTAACCCTTGTATGTCACATAGGTCTGCAGTACAGACTGTATTAACCCTTGTGTGTCATATAGGGCTGTAGTACAGACGGTATTAACCCTTATATATCACATAGGGCTGTAGTGCAGACTGTATTAACCCTTGTATGTCACATAGGGCTGTAGTACAGACTGTAATAACCCTTGTATGTCAGATAGGCCTGTAGTGCAGAATGTATTAAAGGGACAGTCTAGGCCAAAATAAACTTTTATGATTCCGATAGAGCATGTAATTTTAAACAATTTTCCAATTTACTTTTATCACCAATTTTGCTTTGTTCTCTTGGTATTCTTAGTTGAAAGCTTAATCTAGGAGGTTCATATGCTAATTTCTTAGACCTTGAAGGCCACCTCTTTTCAGAATGCATTTGAACAGTTTTTCACCACTAGAGGGTGTTAGTTCACGTTTTTCATATAGATAACACTGTGCTCGTGCACGTGAAGTTATCTGGGAGCAGGCAGTGATTGGCTAAACTGCAAGTCTGTCAAAAGAACTGAAATAAAGGGGTAGTTTGCAGAGGCTTAGATACAAGATAATCACAGAGGTTAAAAGTATATTATTATAACTGTGTTGGTTATGCAAAACTGGGCAATGGGTAATAAAGGGATTATCTATCTTTTAAAACAATAACAATTCTGGTGTAGACTGTTCCTTTAACCCTTGAATGTCACATAGGGCTGTAGTGCAGACTGTAATAAACCTTGTATGTCAGATGGTCTTTAGTGCAGACCGTATTAACCCTTGTATGTCAGATAGGGCTCTAGTGCAGACTGTATTAACCCTTGTATGTCAGATAGGGCTCTAGTGCAGACTGTATTAACCCTTGTATGTCAGATAGGGCTCTAGTGCAGACTGTATTAACCCTTATATGGATCCCGTACCAGATAAACATCTGTTCTAACCTCCCGACACAGGAGAGGCCCCTAAAAAGGGAACCACACCTCCATAAGGGGGACAACAAGCCCCCTGAAGAGGAGAGCATCGATAAACACCTACTTATAAGACAGGAAATCGTAGAAAGAACCGAGTGTACACCAGGCCACGTCACTGACGAACACGGAACCCCTTAACACCATCGTGCTAGCACACATACCAGGCGCAAAAGTGACAGCTGAGCAACCACAAACCTTCCGTTTGCTAGGCAGGAAAACCCAACATCTGGTCACGTCAATTGGATGTTCCAAGGGAACCATATCGTCCGGCACAAGACCAGCCCCAAGGAGCCCGGCTCTCAGTAAATCTGTCCAAGTTGTAAAACAGAACAGCCAGAACAAGGGTTCCTAGGATCATAAGTAACATCCCACAGCGGGATCCACAAAGAGAAAATGCCGAGTACAACCCTCGACCACCGGAAGATCAGGACAAGAAGCCCGGGCCCCACAATGTTAAGATTAAACAATGTTCCAGGAACCTAAATCCCTTGTTTGATATAAAAAAACAGACCTCCCAGGGAAAAATCCAGAATAACAGAACATAAATACGCTCGGTCACAAGGTGAACCGTACAGTCCAACAAAAGCGCGTCCAACCGTAAGGTCGCATCACTTCAACAGGCCGTTATGTTCTGAGCCACGAGCCCAGTTAACACATAAGCAGATTGAATCACATAACAAACATGATTAAACCCCCCCCCCCCCCGTTCAATAATTCCCCTCAGGAGATATTAACCCTTGATTCCAAGATACTAAAGGATTCTCACTGAGACCCTTATTTTGCATGTGAGTTCGCAGGAACAAATGAGTTACAGTACATTCATGAAGACGTAAAATGAAACAATCTTACCGGAATCTAGGCCGTGGAACAGGAACACGGCCCTTCAAGTGTGACGGATAGTAGCCTCGCCTCTGCCATGGACTTGAGAGAAGAATGCAGGCAGCAAAGCGTAGTTCGACAACGCTGATTGCTTAAGAAGATGTTAACATAAGTCGGGATGGTTTCGCAGAAAGAAACTCCCTGCATCTCCGGACTCTAACTTTCATCCAAGCCCTTACTGAGAGACTAACAGGATTCCTAAAAACTCCCGTCCCATGCTGAAGAGTACTACCCTCCATAAGAGACAAAAACACCTTCTGACACGTCTCTGCCAACCTCCTGGGACGAAAGGCAAAGAATGACTGGGGAATGAGGGAAGTGGGGGAGGTATTTAAGCCTTTGGCTTGGGTGTCTTTGCCTCCTCCTGGTGGTCAGGTTCTTATTTCCTAAAAGTAATGAATGCAGCTGTGGACTCTTTCCATTTATGAAGAAAAGGGCTGTTGTGCAGACTGTATTAACCCTTGTATGTCAGATAGGGCTGTAGTGCAGACTGTATTAACCCTTTTATGTCAGATAGGACTGTAGTGCAGACTGTATTAACCCTTTTATGTCAGATAGGACTGTAGTGCAGACTGTATTAACCCTTTTATGTCAGATAGGACTGTAGTGCAGACTGTATTAACCCTTACATGTCAGATAGTCTGCACTACAGCCCTGACATATAAGGGTTAATACAGTCTGCACTACGGCTGTAGTGCAGACTGTATTAACCCTTATATATCACATAGTGCTGCAGTACAGACTGTATTAACCCTTATATATCACATAGGGCTGCAGTACATACTGTATTAACCCTTCTATATCACATAGTGCTGCAGTACAGACTGTATTAGCCCTTATATATCACATAGGGCTGCAGTACAGACTGTATTAACCCTTCTATATCACATAGTGCTGCAGTAAAGACTGTATTAACCCTTCTATATCACATAGTGCTGCAGTACAGTATGTCACATAGGGCTGCAGTACATACTGTATTAACCCTTATATATCACATAGGGCTGCAGTACATACTGTATTAACCCTTGTATGTCAGATAGGGCTGTATTGCAGACTGTATTAACCCTTGTATGTCACATAGGGCTGCAGTAGACTGTATTAACCCTTATATATCACATAGGGCTGTAGTGCAGACTGTATTAACCCTTATATAGCAGACAGGGCTGTAGTGAAGATTGTATTAACCCTTATTTATCACATAGGGCCGTAGTGCAGACTGTATTAACCTTTGTATGTCACATAGGGCTGCAGTACAGACTGTATTAACCCTTGTATGTCAGATAGGGCTGTAGTGCAGACTGTATTAACCCTTGTATGTCAGGCAGGCAGGGCCGCCATCAGGGGGTGACAGGGGTGACTCCTGTCAGGGGACCAATGAGCTAGGGGGGCCCCATGAGGCAAGAACTAAAAAAATTTTTTTTTTATTTTGGCAGCCACAAGTGGGTACTACAGCAGAGTGCTAATTGATCATGGGAAATGTTATTACAAGTAGTAAAGTATTAGCATTTGAGAGGATTTCTTAGTGTGCACTAAACCACTATGCTCAGTGTGAGACAGGCTTGGCACTTTGTACAGTGTGTGCCTGAGTCAGATGGCAGATCACTTTAATTTGAAGAGGAGGTAGGACTTACTTAGCAAATGTTTTTTTATTTTTTTGTGCAATTTTGGATTGTAACTTCAGTGTGGTAGTAGTTGTATGGTGGGGCCAGGGGTCCATAAAAACATTTTTTTTAGCAGCAGTGTATCAGTGTATTTATGATTATTTGACAATACTGTAGAAATTCTATATTTAAAACCATGCAGAAATGTTTCCTCCTCAATACACAAATGGTAGAAGCCCTTTTGGCAGATATGCATTTTATATATAATATATATTCCAGTTTACTGCCCCTTTATGCAAGGACTTTCCAGATGCAAGGAGGCATTTTATCTAAGATTTTTACATCTGCATAAAATTTTATACTCTCAGACTATGATTGCTCAGTGTTTGAAATGAGACAGGTTAACGTAAAACTGTTCAGTTTACACTACAGCTGACTTAGTTTTGAAATACATACCAACAAGCCTAAATCCTGCATTTAACCAGATCTAATGGTATGAGTACCACAGCTTATGGTCCCACCAAGACCATATAGAGTACAGCATTTTCAAAATCCATAAGTACAGCTGACAGATGGGAAAATTTGTACATTATATTTGAAGTGGTGCTCTTGGTTGGAGAAAATGGGAAAAAAACAAACAAACATATGTCAACCTTTTAAAAGTACTTTTCTTCATCTAGCCATCTACCCAGCTCATTAATGTACAATTTTGAATTCACAGAATTATTTTTGTTTGCACATTTACAAATATGATTCTTTAAAAAGTGATCTCTTAATTTCTGCATTTTTTTTATCATGCATGTCACACAACGTTGATTTAGGGGATGGATGCAAGGTGCATAAATGTTTCCTCCTGTGAGTGTTTCTGTGGGTGTATATGTTTGTGTCTCTATGTGTATGTATTTTTTATCTGTGGGTCTCTCTGTGAGGGTGGGTGTGTATGTCTTTGTGCATTTTCTGTGGATGTCTGTGAGGGTGTGTGCATATGTCTTTGAGCTTTTCCTATGGGTGTTTCTGTGAGGGTGTTTGTGTGTATGTATGTATGTATGTATGTCTGTGTTTTCTGTGGATGTCTCTGTGAGGGTGTGTGTTTTCTGTGGGTGTCTCTGTGAAGGTGTGTGTATGTCTTTGTGTGTTTTCTGTGGATGTCTCAGTGAGGGTGTGTGTATGTATGTCTTTCTGTGTTTTTCATGTGGTTGTCTCTCTGTGTGTGTGTGTATGTCTTTGTGTGTTTTCTGTGGGTGTCTCTGTGTGTGTATGTGTGTATATGTCTTTGTGTGTTTTCTGAGGCTGTCTCTGTCGGTGTTTCCTTGGGTGTATGTGCAAGTTTGAGTTTGTGTGTGTGTGTCCATTGTCTGTTCCTTTTTAGGACATTTTGACCTTAATACTGATTATTCACATCTTTCTACAGACTTTGAGACTAACAAGACCTTTCCGGAAGTAACCAATCCACTATTTAACCTTTAAATTATTGTTTAGGCAGTTCAGGGCCCTTCCTTTCAGCCACTGCATGCTGTTGTCATCATTTAGTTGGCATCTTCCTTTACAAAAAGATAATCAGAACTCCATATTTTGTTTTCTAAATCTCCTTTTTTTTTACAAAACTGTAGTTTACCTCATTACTTGTCAGGTCAATGTAAACAAGTGCTAAGTGTCTGTTTGGGTTTCTGTGTCTGAGTGTGTTTCTTTGCGTGTCTGCTAGAGTGTCTATATGTGAATCCTTATGTGTGAGTGTGTTTGTGTGTTTCAGTGTATGAGTGTGTCTGTGTGTGTGTATGTTACTACCTTTACAACATTTCCAAGTTTAAATAGACAATTAAGAATAAAGTGCATATACGTTTTAGTCACTTGGTGAAAAATTGCACATGTCAAAGGAGGGGGGGGGGGGCCTGATCAATGGTTGAGTCAGGGGCTCCAAAATTTCTAGTGGCGGCCCTGCACATAGGGCTGTAGTGCAGACTGTATTAACCCTTATAGGTCACATAGGGCTGTAGTGCAGACTGTATTAACCCTTATAGGTCACATAGGGCTGTAGTGCAGACTGTATTAACCCTTATAGGTCACATAGGGCTGCAGTACAGACTGTATTAACCCTTGTATGTCACATAGAGCTATAGTGCAAGCTGTATTATCCTTTGTATGGCAGAAAGGGCTGCAGTACAGACTATATTGACCCTTGTATTTCAGATATTGCTGCAGTACAGACTATATTAACCCTTGTATTTCAGATATTGCTGCAGTACAGACTATATTAACCCTTGTATTTCAGATATTGCTGCAGTACAGACTATATTAACCCTTGTATTTCAGATATAGCTGCAGTACAGACTATATTAACCCTTGTATTTCAGATATTGCTGCAGTACAGACTATATTAACCCTTGTATTTCAGATATTGCTGCAGTACAGACTATATTAACCCTTGTATTTCAGATATTGCTGCAGTACAGACTATATTAACCCTTGTATTTCAGATATTGCTGCAGTACAGACTATATTAACCCTTGTATTTCAGATATTGCTGCAGTACAGACTATATTAACCCTTGTATTTCAGATATTGCTGCAGTACAGACTATATTAACCCTTGTATTTCAGATATTGCTGCAGTACAGACTATATTGACCCTTGTATTTCAGATATTGCTGCAGTACAGACTATATTAACCCTTGTATTTCAGATATTGCTGCAGTACAGACTATATTAACCCTTGTATTTCAGATATTGCTGCAGTACAGACTATATTAACTCTTGTATTTCAGATATTGCTGCAGTACAGACTATATTAACCCTTGTATTTCAGATATTGCTGCAGTACAGACTATATTAACCCTTGTATTTCAGATATTGCTGCAGTACAGACTATATTAACCCTTGTATTTCAGATATTGCTGCAGTACAGACTATATTAACCCTTGTATTTCAGATATTGCTGCAGTACAGACTATATTAACTCTTGTATTTCAGATATTGCTGCAGTACAGACTATATTAACCCTTGTATTTCAGATATTGCTGCAGTACAGACTATATTGACCCTTGTATTTCAGATATTGCTGCAGTACAGACTATATTAACCCTTGTATTTCAGATATTGCTGCAGTAAGACTATATTAACCCTTGTATTTCAGATATTGCTGCAGTACAGACTATATTAACCCTTGTATTTCAGATATTGCTGCAGTACAGACTATATTAACCCTTGTATTTCAGATATTGCTGCAGTACAGACTATATTAACCCTTGTATTTCAGATATTGCTGCAGTACAGACTATATTAACCCATGTATTTCAGATATTGCTGCAGTACAGACTATATTAACCCTTGTATTTCAGATATTGCTGCAGTACAGACTACATTAACCCTTGTATTTCAGATATTGCTGCAGTACAGACTATATTAACCCTTGTATTTCAGATATTGCTGCAGTATAGACTATATTGACCACTGTTTGTCAGATAGGGCTGCAGTGCAAGATTTTTTTCCCTTGCATGCAGGGAATTCAAAGCAGTGCAGACTTCATTAACCAGAGAGGATCTCAACTGTTGCTAGTAGGCAAGGACCTTAAAGGACACAAATATTTCACAACTGTATTGTATTTAAAGTGTTAACTACAACCTTTCATGTGCCCCTATGCCAGGTATATAAAGTCTGATGGCGTTTGCTTTCTGAATCACATTAAGTGTGTACTGAAATGGGATCTAAAGATTGTGTTAGTCTGAGAACTAAGACCTTATGTTAGATGATACACAACAATATAATGTAACACAGACTCGGTTTTCTCTTACACCTAACACATACACAGCCCGTTGCTGGAGAGCACAAGAACACTACGGAGCTCAGAGGGGGGATTATTGCGAGACATCAGGAACACTTGTGTATAAATCATTACACAGACTCACACCGGTGCCACCACACTATAGGTAGCCCAATCTTAGTGCAACCTGTTCTCCTACCATCTCTCTGCCTCACAGACAGGACAGACACGTCTGCTTGTGTTTAGTCGTCTATAATGACAGTAAATAGCTTTATTTCACCAGAAAAGCAACACACACAGTTGGGTAAAAACGTTTGCGTGATCGAAGAAACAAAGAAGACGCTTAACAAAATGTTTCTGTACAATTTATTACATGAGAATGTCCTTAAAACGTACATAGCTGCAGCGTCCGTACATAGAGAGAAAACTGTACTGAGATGACAATAGTTTTACGTAAACCAGGCAGAGGACATACAATGGCAAAAGGACATTAATTGAGCAAGCACTTTCATTTGCTGGTTGAATCTTTTCATTAGTAGCATATACAGATGACATTAGTGAACCCTACTTGATTAAACTAGAATAAAAGCCTGTTCTTCTAATCGTAATAACGACTCAAACTACTGACTATAAATTCACAAAAGGAAATTATAGACTATAGTTTGTGGGAAAAAATAATAATATCAATTTTAAAAAGTTATGGTAAGGTTTATTAATCATTTCCAACAAACATCATCTTTCAAGGTCCCCAAGGCATCTGTCCATGGTGCTGAAACCTACTGTTGGAGAAGGTAAGAATATAAGGTGACGAAACGCGTTGGAACTAGACTTAGAAGTTGGCAGATAAAGATAATTTGAATGAATTCAGAAAGGAAAAAATAGATAACTGCATCACATACTATGGTAAGATTATGTATATATATATATAAAAAAAACACAATTTTCTAATTATTCACACTGTGGCAGTAAAGATTCAGACTAAACAGTTTTAAACATCTTTTCAATTCACTTCTATTATCAAATTTGCTTCATTCTCTTGGTATCCTATGATGAAGAGTAAACCCAGGTAGGATCAGGAGCACAAATGCACTACTGGGAGCTAGCTAAACACTTTGGGTGAGCCAATGACGAGAGGCATTTTGTGCATATCCATAAACCAGTAGCTAGCTCCCAGCAGTGCACCGCTGCTCCTGAGTTTACCTAGTTATGCTTTTTGACAAAAGATACCAAGAGAACAAGGCAAATTAGAAAATAGAAGTAAACTGTAAAGTTTGTAATGTGAATCATGAAAGTTTCATTTTGGCTGCACGGTCCCTTTAAGACACCTTTCTCCATGGTGCTGAAATTTAAAAGCAGAAGAGAAAAGACAAAAATAAATGTGTTGGAAACAGAGGCTAATAGCAGCTAAACACAGGAGCAATGAAGTCTCAAAGTGGCGTCACTTAGGTATATTTTATATAGTTACGCTGTGCTTTAATCATACAGGTTGTGCAGTTACGTACAAATACCATCTGTTACAATCCCTAAAACAACCCTCTCTCTCTCCATGGTGCTGAAATTTGCAGACTGACCAGAAAACAAGACACAAAGAACGTGTTGTAGGTGAAGGACAGGTAAAGGCAACTAATGAATTACAAATAATTGCTTCACATACTATGGTCAATTACGTATTTTTTAAAAAGGTTACTGTGTGCTCATTAACCACAACACCTCTGTGTGAGTTCCTAAGCTACCTCTCTCCATAGTGCTAACATTTGCAGACAGAAAGTGAAAGAACATAAGGCAGAGAAATGGACGAGGAAATTAGAAGGCAATGGCCAATAACAACAATTACAATCTCTTTAATCCGCTAAGAAAATGTAAAGCACTAGATAGGATGTCTGCTTCCACCAGTAGTCACATACTATATATAGCTTTTCTAGTACCCTGCATAATGGCTAATGGACAGCAATGTTTAAGATGTACAATGTAGTCATTGTATGGCTAAGATATACCCAATCTTCTGCCATAACTCAATAAAAAAAAGATCTAACATTACAATGTGCAAAGTCCTTACAGCATCACTTATGCTTGGACCACCACCAAAAGAATGACCAATGGAAATTAGTATGTAATTATGACACATGGATGCATCATTTCAAGCCAAACTATGTTCTATGGGACCTGTCTAGTTCCAGATGTTGTTTCTATCACAATCTGAAATATTTTATTTTACAACGTAAACAATCTGTAGAAAATGTGTAATAGCATAATGTGTAGTCAAGAGTCACCTCTAGATTGTCCATTAAATGAACACTAAAAACTGAACATATCAAGGTTCCAATACCCACAAGACCAGTTTTTTACTAGGATGACAAAGTCCACAAGTACAGGATGATGAATGTACTTTCTCCTAAACTCAAGAAGCCAATTAAACCTCTTGTCACCAATTCCAGTATCACTGTTCCCATTTTTTATTCAATTTCCAGTATGAGGTCATCTCCTTCCATGTGCATATCAGGTTTAACATAGATTTTCTTGATGGTTCCAGATATGGGAGAGTTGACCAGGGTCTCCATTTTCATGGCACTG
Organism: Bombina bombina; assembly: GCF_027579735.1. NCBI lineage: Eukaryota > Metazoa > Chordata > Amphibia > Anura > Bombinatoridae > Bombina > Bombina bombina. Next base: position 29,824,558 of record NC_069505.1, read on the forward strand.
AGTACACAGAGGGGTTGGCCTTTTTCAATTTTAGCTCCCTCTTTTACCTTAATGTCGATAACCTTTCCTGGCATGGGAGCACCAATCTGACCCTTAACATCCTTTAAGGCTTTTGGGTGGAAATGCATCTGCTGCAAAGGATAAAACACGAATGAGATGTTCAGTAGAAAGAACAAAATCAACAAATAAAACGTTTACAGATCTTCCTAACAAGCCAACAATACATTTTCTCATAGTACCAGTGTCTGTTGTACACAAGTTCTAGTGACACTACCTGCAGGTCAGTGACAATCCCAGACCAAACAGAGTGTCAACACTCTTTGATAGTCTAATAATTTGCTTCAGAGAAGGCCTTACCTTCATGGCCTGAGTGTCTTTCACAAGGATAGATCGGAGTTGACCGTTCAATTCAAAGAACACTTCTCTCTGACCAGCCTTGTTAAGATCTCCCAGGGCAAGGGCTTTGATGTGCAGAGTTTTCCCTCTTTCTAGTTCCACCTGAGAAATAAAAATTACAAAATATCAACAGAAATACACAAAGTTCTGTTACAACTGATTTGTACTTCCCCATGGAAGCAGCCAGATTCTCTCATATTCCTCTAGTAGGATTTGCTCATTCAACCACCTCAATGCACAGACGTTTTACACACAACCTTAAATTTGGACCACTGCAACATTTAACGTGTGGTCTTGAAACCAATGAATATTGTGTTGGATTTTGCTTGTGTGATCACTGAACAAGGGGAACAGCCATAAACCACTTTACCTCAACCTCTTCTGCGATCTTGGGTCCTTCTAGAAACAGACGGGTATTGAGACACTCAACTGGGCCAAACTGCCCACTGAAATCTTTGTATTCCTCAAAGACTTTAGGGTACATAGCAGCTGACAAGATATCTTCAGGGGTAATGTCATCATATTTGCTTCTAAGATTCTCCTCTAATTTGACAAAATCCATGGATGGTAGTGAGGCGCCTGGTCTGCCCTCAATACGAGGGAGGTCTTTGAGTACCTGCAGGGGGTAAAGAGTTGGAACAAAGCTAAGTGCTGATATATAATCTAATTGTCTTCTAGAATAAATAAACATAAGTGTTTGTAGGCCTATAAAAGGCTGGATGACTAATGTGGCGCCTAAAAAGCAAGCATGTTTGCACATAGTTTATGAACATATTTTTAGCTTTCTCTCAATGTTAGATTGTTAATTAAAGGGATAGTCTAGTCAAAATTAAACTTTCATGATTCAGATAGAGCAGCACTTTTAAGCTAACTTTCAATTTGTCTTTGTTCTCTTGGTATCTTTATTTGAAAAAGCAAGAATGTAAGCTTACAAGCTGGCCCATTCTTTGGATCAGCACCTGGGTAGTGGTTGATGATTTTCTAAATGTAGCCACCAATCAGCAAGCGCTACCCAGGTGCTGAACCAAAAATGGGAGTAAATTAGTAAATTAAAAAGTTGCTGAAAATTGCTGCTCTATCTGAATCATGAAAGTTTAACCCCTTGAGTGCTAATGACGGCTCCGAGCCGTCACAGAGTTTCCCACTCTGGTGCTAAAGACTGCTCTGAGCCGTCACTAGCACTCTCCCAACTTGAGGGAGATCTGGGTGCTCCCACCCGCTTCTACCCCGGCGATCGGTGCTGCATAATGAAAGGCATCGCCGGGACTTCCGTTTTGCGTGGTGACTTCACGCGCAATAAACGTGATGATGTCACCGCGCAACTTTATTTAACATTAACAATGTTAAATATAGGAGCAGGGGGCATGCTGCTTAGAAGCCTGTATCTCAGGCATCTAAGCAGCTACAGACCCCCAAGACCCACCGTTGGAAAGGTAATCGCCTAACCTTTCCAACGGTGTAAGTCTTGGGGATCTGAAATAAATAAAAAAAAAAGTAAAAAAAAATATTTTTAAAAATATTAAAAATAAAAAACCTTTTAAGAAAACCTTAGCACCCAGGTGGGAAAGTGCTTAGCACTCAAAGGGTTAATTTTTACTAGACTATCCCTTTAATTTAAAGCATTAAACTTGATATATTTTGGGATTGAATGAGAAATGTATCCTGAGCCCACATCACAATACGGCAGTGTGCCTCATAACTATACTATTATCTTCTTGCCTCACATGGGAGGGATACAATGCATGTGAAGTGTATGGCTGTCATACGAAAGTAAAACTGCATCTCATGACAGTTTTATTATTTTCCCTGGATGTCAGAGGGAGAAGAATTAGGTTGAAAGTTCTCTGGCAGGCCAGGGGTTAAGTAGATGTGGCTAAGTTTGAATGTTAGACACAATTTACATTAAAACATCAAATATTAGTTTTCTCATGTGATAAGCCTGGGTTTCTGAGAATCTAGTGTAAAATGTATGTTCGTAAATATGGCAACCTGTTTGTATATGTGTGTGTATATGTGTTGTGCATGTGTGTATGTATGTATGTATGTATGTGTTGTGTACGTATGTGTTGTGTACGTATGTACATGAATATGTGTTGTGCATGTGTGTATGTATGTATGTGTTGTGTACGTATGTACATGAATATGTGTTGTGCATGTGTGTATGTATGTATGTATGTGTTGTGTACGTATGTACATGAATATGTGTTGTGCATGTGTGTATGTATGTATGTATGTGTTGTGTACATATGTACATGAATATGTGTGTGCATGTGTTCTGCTTGTACTTGTGTATGTGTGGCCGTGTCATGCATATGTGTATCTATGTGTGTGTGTATTGTGTAAGTATGTAATGTGTACGTATGTGTGTATATGTAAGTATGTGCATGTATGTAATGTGTAAGTATGTGCATGTATGTAATGTGTAAGTATGTGCATGTATGTAATGTGTAAGTATGTGCATGTATGTAATGTGTAAGTATGTGCATGTATGTAATGTGTTAGTATGTGCATGTATGTCTGTATATGTAAGTATGTACATATATGTGTATGTATGTATGAGTATGCGTGTCGTATATATTTGTAAGTATGTGTTATGTATGTGTGTATGTACATGTATGTGTCTGTCATGTATATGTTAATGTGTGTGTTGTGTATGTATGCATTGTCTATGTGTATGTAAGTGTGCATGTAAGTGTGTGTCATGTATATGTGTAAGTATATGTGTATGTTGTGTATGCGTTGTTTAGGTATGTACGTGTATGTGTGAGAAAGTGTGTGTTGTGTATGTACATGTATGTGTGTGTCACATATATATGTTTGTGTGTGTTATGTATGTATGCATTGTCTATGTGTATGTAAGTGTGTGTTGTGTATATGTGAAAGTATATGTGTGTGTTGTGTATGTATGTATGCATTGTCTATGTGTATGTGTGTGTCATGTATATGTGTAAGTATATGTGTGTGTTGTGTATGCATTGTTTAGGTATGTACGTGTATGTGTGAATAAGTGTGTGTTGTGTATGTGTGTAAGTATGTACATGTATGTAAGTGTGTGTCATGTATATGTTTGTGTGTGCTGTGTATGTATGCATTGTCTATGTGTATGTAAGTGTGTGTCATGTATATGTGAAAGTATACTAGTGTGTGTTGTTTATGTGTTGTTTAGGTATGTACGTGAATGTGTGTAAGTATATATGTGTGTGTTTTTTACGTATGTATGCATTGTGTATATGTAAGCGTGTACATGTGTGTCGTGTATATGTATGCACACATAGGTATAAATAAAATCTGGTAAGGATTTTGACTATAGATACACATCATATACAATTCCACCTGTTGGGTGTTATATATAGTGAGTAAGATATAGGTAATATAAATACACAATCTATAAAAGTTAGTTAAGTTTGTAATCGCGCTATTATATTAACAATATTTGCGTATCATGTGACAGGCGCTGTTGAAAAATAAAAGGAGACTGAAGTCACATGAGAAGAACAAGTAAAGGAGAGTTGGGGTCCCCTGTATAACTAGACTAGGGGTTTCTGGTATCTATAAACTAATACATCTAATACATAGCAACTGTGGGTATTATGTAAGTGACTCTGCCCGTAACTCCTGGAGATCTCACCTTGGTGCGCAATGGCTCAGGGAAGCCGCCGTATGGAATCCCAACGTATCCCTGCAGATATTCCACCACAGACAGTGGGAAGGAGAGCTCATCCGCCGTATTCTCCACCTCCTCACGGTTCAAACCATTGTGAACCATGAACTGTGCCAGGTCCCCAACTATCTTTGACGAAGGAGTCACCTGAAAGTGTGAAACAATTAAACATTAAAGTGCGTATCACAGGTGTTAGGACTGATATATACCGTGAGGTCCTACAAGTCATGAACTTATGGAGCCTGAAATCTAAAACACAGTTTCCTAAACTTTAAGGATATTTTCATCTCCACTTCCATCACAAAGAGCTACCACAGAGCTGGTCAAACAGATGTTATATAAAGATAAAATAATCATACAGGAACACATCTGATCTTCTAAATCAAGTCCAATTGAGCTAATGGTTCTGGCTTCTTACCATCTGGATGATCCCACTCCCCCACGTTCCTGCATTAGGACCACAAGGTACACTTTGCTGATCTCATAACGTTGGGGGTAACTGAACACAGCAGTTGGGGACACACACACCATTTGTTGATAAAACTGTCTCTTGAGGAGGATTTTTTCTATGTGTTTAACAAATTTGCTGGGGTTAAAAAAACAGTCAGCAAGTAAATTTTGCAAAAAAGGCCCTTTAAGAATAAACACCTACCTCCTAGAGTATGCGGACTACATAACATCATACACACGTATAACCTGCCTTTGTCTGCTAATTAGAGGTCTCCATGTTATGTGACTGTCGGCGGTAGAATAAGATATAACTACACAATATCCGTATACAATCCGCTCTCACATTTTTTAAGTACATTTATGGCTGTAATTATCCATGAGAAAAAAAGTCTGATTAGTGAAAGCATGTCATGAGCAACTTCTGTGGAGATATATTCAGCTACACGCCACGTTTCCTAGCTACATTTACAAAATAAAATGTTTACATTAAACTTCTATAAAAGTTGCCTAAATAATTAAGAACGCTAAAAAAAAAAATCTAAGTAGCTCTAATTAGCAGATTGACATAGTGCACGAGCAGTTACTTTAGCTCAGCACCAAAAGCAAATGCTCATTTTCTTTCTATTTGCAGTGGGGTGCGCATGTGAGAGCAATCATGGTGGCTTGCCCTAACAAAACACGTTATTATATATATTATATCTGTCTGAGCTAATTTACCAAATACTGCCCGCTAGAATGGATCCATTAATCAACATCTGAGTGTGGATCATACAAATTAACCCCAGAGCCCAAGCAGAAACCATTTGAAAAACACTTGAATATATTTATCTTATGTCCTCTGCTGCGGCTAGAGTAACGCTTAAAGCAAGGTTCGAAACGATTCCGCATGTTAGTGAAAGTGTATTTAGCTATAATCTACGCCAGCCACACACATCTTGTCATGCTTATTCATAAACCACAGCACGTAATTTGCGTATATTGTACACTGAGTGCAAACAGCAATATGCGTAAAAATCTGTAAAAAGCGTATATATATTTGTGTGCAAAGTACATGACAGTTTAATCTGGGCTTGTCTCATTGCTTACAAGCAGATGGGGACGTAAATAGGTGCGAATTTGCTTGGTCGATACAAATCCGTGTGGTTATTGAACAGCAATCTCATATAATATGGCTGCGAGCGGTGTGAAAATCGGTTCCCTTGAAACAATCTACCCATGTGATGAAGCGCCCCACATGTGACAACATAGTTGGTTGCCTATGACTTAATACCAGGTGCCCATATTTCACAAAAATGTACCTCTGATTCTAACGAATAATCGTTACTATGCTTTGGCGTTTTTCCGTATTTGTTTCCTTCGATACCTACTATATTTACAATTGCGTCCTACAAACCTTACCCGCTTCTTGCTCAGCCTGTCTTTCACGTTCTCTGTGCCCTATTTTATCTTAGCAAAGTAAAAAAAGATCATGCCAAAATACTCATTAAATTTAGTTTTCTTGCACTCACTGCCCAGGGGAACTGTAGAGAGAAAACAACATTTAGAGTTACCGTGTCCATCGTTGACCTTGGTAGGACACAATTATCCCTCTAACTCCACAACTCGCAGTGCCAGCCTTCCTGGCAGAAAACCATTTAGCGCACCGGTTAATTACCAGAGCATCTTTTTAATTATCCTGGGTCTAAATCTACATGGGTGTTTTTAAAGGTCTGACGGCAAAGCCCATCTATCATTACTCCTTCCCCAGCTATTAACAAGAGCAGCCAATTAATCAGAGATCGGAAGCCGTCATGGAGTGTTAATTAAAATGAATTATAATATTGAAGGTTAGGAAAGCTCCAAATCTACATATTTATTGTGTATAGTCATTCTAAATGAATGCCATACAACACACAGATCGCTGGGATGTAATCACGTAATGTGTGCAGATTTCACACCATAAGGAAAACGAAGACGGTCTATGGCTTTGTAGGCGACGACAACAGGGTTTATAGCACAGCACATATCTCGTATATTACATATGTATAAAAAACGACACAATCATTCGTCACATATACAGTGTATATTAATAGGAACAGATAGCGCCATTGCTTGGGCAATAAAATATACAGATAACCTAAGCTTCTCATGAAAGTCCTTGCACTAAGGTTTAGTCCACACCCAACGAAAAGCAAACCACCTTCTCTGCATTGCTAAGATTTACACATTCAGATGAGTTTCACACTATAAAAATATTCAAATTGTCCCTGACATCTCTTGATAGATTAACCTTGAAGGGACACTAAACCCAATTTTCTTTCTTTCATGATTCGGATACAGCAACTTTCTAATTTACTCCAATTATAAATTTTTCTTCATTCTCTTGGTATCTTTATTTGAAAAAGCAGGAAGGAAAGCTTTGGAGCCAGCACATTTTTGGTTCAGCGCCTGGGTTGCACTTGCTGATTGGATGGCTAAATGTAGCCACCAATAAGCAAGCACTTTCCAGGGTGCTGAACCTTAAATAAGCCGTCTCCAAAGCTTTCCTTTCTGCTTTTTCAAATAAAGATACCAAGAGAACAAAGAGAAATTGATTATAGGCGTAAATTATAAAGTTGTGTAAAATGGATGCTCTATCTGAATCATGAAAGAAAAACAATTGGGGTTAGTATCCCTTTAACACACACATCCTAAAGGTTCCGGCCATACTATTGTCCTTCATATCCTAGAATTTTTTGGCAATCCCCTGTAGATTTAGAAATCCACATAACCCCCAGATCTTAATGTTCCTTATTGAAGATTTCAGCAGTTAAAGGGAAATCAAAATGAAACGTCCAAGTTCCAACAGAGCGGACAATTTTATAAAGCCTTCTAATTAAACTTCTAATATCAAACTGACCCGTTGGTTTCCTTCTTTGCACTGGTGTACACTAAGGAGCGAGCACAATATGGCAGCAACGTCTGCAACAAAGTTCTCTAAAATTCTACACTCCATCTGAAATCATGACGTGTTCCTTCAGCCTTATTTATCACAGAGACACCGTTCTCATATTTACTTTCATTATTCCATCCAATAATAATATAAAATGTTATACTTTTTTTGTGCTGAATAAACCTGGTACTCAGGCTTCAGGAGGTGTGTCCACATCAGCCAATGAACAATGAGTATCAAATTAGACAACAGGCCCTTTCTTATAACTTCAGATTAAACTGTTTTTACAGTACTGCTAAAATAATTTGTGTAAATGATGTTAATTTAAAACCTTGATATAAATACATTTTTGTCCAATGTCTACAACAAACACTGTGACCTGACTAGAATATTGCTGTAAGAACAGACAAATCACGTATCGCGCACGATAAACTGCACATACTACTTTTTTTTGGTATCACAGAGTTGAGGTATTGCCCTTGGGGACATAAGTACAGAATACATCAGATATTTACATCATTTTAACAGCAAATAAAAATGAAAAATACTTTCTACAATGTCTGTAAATAAAAATATTCTGTCTATGTAACTACCTATAAGTAATACATTTATCTTTTTGTGCGGTAAAAGCTAATGATGTATAGATCTCGAAAATCTTTAGGTTGAGTAATGCAACTCACTAACACTGTGGACGTCATAAAGGAAAAATAATGCTCAAATTCACCTAAGGGGTTAAGCGCATAGGTGAAGTCTATTGGAGAAGAGAAGGACACAGCTGATGATTGGCTTTAGCTATGTGCTGCACCGCTATGCAGGGTTAAACAAATGGTTTACAAGGCTCACTTAGTGGCAAAATAAAATGCTATAATCAATAAGATTAAGAACCTTTTAAATTGCATTAGAAATGGCATTTTAGACTTTAAATAATAAAAATAAAGCTTTATTAGGATGCACAAAATGATTACACTATTATTAATAATAATAAGCAGGAGTATACAGACGGGGCGTATACCGCTGACAAGGAATAGTGACAAACTTGCTATTGTACTATATGAAGAGCAAGTTTTGGAGATTATTGCAGATCAGATGCAGCGTTACTATAACTACACAATCACGTAGAATTACAGTCAGTTTATATTCTCTACACAGACCAGGATAGATTTGGTTACAGGAACTGAGTATAATTC
>NC_069505.1:29838162-29945662 GCF_027579735.1 Bombina bombina
TTACCTGCTCTCAAGGTAATCCTGAAAGCCTGGGCTGTTGGGGAGGCCCTAGGACAGGTTTGAAAACCAGTGTGCTAGAGTGATGTCTGCCGTGCTAACCCTTCTCTGGTAAATGCCGTAGACTTGAAATATCAAGTTGTGCGCTAATATTAGCTCGGGCCAACGATACTACTTATCGCATTGCGCACTATAATTAGCACCACTTATAATCTGTCCCTAAACATCCACAATCTACATGAAATCACATAAACTTGTGCAACAGTCACCAGCAGACATACAACTCATAAAACACAATTACCTTGATGACATCTCCGAGCAGCTTGTTGGCTTCGGTGTACGCCTTCTTTACTTCCTTGAATTTATTGCCCAGCCCCATGCTGTGCGCCTGGAAATGGAGGTTGGTGTATTGACCGCCAGGGATTTCGTTCTCGTACACGTCCGCATTACCAGACTTCATGGTTGCTGTGCAGTCAAATGCGGCATAGAGACCCCGAGCCACCTCCCAGTACTCACTGTAATCAAACACCTTCTCCAGCTGGATACCTGCAAGAAGAAGACATGACCTAGCACCCCATGCTCTATACACTTGCTTCGTGCTAGCTCATCAGCTACTAATATAATAATTCAGACATCAATGTGACAGCAGGGAATTGGGCTTTGAAGGTTCAGAGAATGAATCAAGTATATGTTTTCGCTGCAAATAATTATAGTACGGTTTGGTTTTTGAGATTAATACATGGGATGAGACCTACAGTAATGGAAACACCTGGTGCCAAAAATATGTATGAAGCTACGAGATAAATGAGAGCATCTAAATTAAGAATGAGATTTGTTTAGTTTACGCTCTGGAGCAGCTTCTTATGGTGCATTGGACTGAGATTGTTTAGGGTTTGCAGGATTCAGAGAAAAATTTGCTGTGATTTGCCTAAGTGGTTGAGATAGTTTTGTAGACAAGGGTTCTACTTTGTGAAGGGCACAGACGGGCAGAAGGAATGTATTGATGCTATATATAGCAGCAACTACAGAACATCAGAGAGTCACAGCATACAAATGGCACCTGGGTTTTTGTCTAAAAGGGCAGCTATGCAAATGCTGATATGGACCCCTGCGTCAGTGTCTAGAGGACTGGACTTCACAACCCCTAGAAATCATGGCACATAACTTTATATCGGTATGGATTATTATACTTATGTCTATATACAAATACTCTCGCCTGGCTCCAATAATATGAGCAGGTGGCACCTTCCATAGACTATCTGGCTTCTATGTGCTAAACCAATAGTTTAGCGGCATCAGGTGCAAAACGCACACATGATCTATTACTCACACAAATCTATTACTTGTGGTACCAGTTTATCATGTTCACAGCAGAACTTGTGGGTAAGTCGGGGGAACAATTCTACATCTGGATAATGTGAGATTTATTGGGCTTGACCAAGTGAGCTGTCAGTCATTCAAATCTCAGTGTTTAATCATTTCCTGAAGGTTGAGTGGGGACATGATGTTTTGTGCTGTGTGTCAAGGATGTGACCTAAGGAGTAAATGAACAGCTGGGGCTTTTAGTAGTTGGATCAGACGCTCAGCAGCGAATACGTTGGAATGAATTTGTCTGATTAGCTAAGCGGTTAGGTTGGGAGGGTAGGTAAAAGCGAGTACGGTGAGGTGCAGCTGAGGGATGAGATTAGGTGAGGTTCTAAAGTGTGTGATGGAGGTAGCAGGGTGTATATCAGAAAGTATTTAAAATAAACAGATTCATTTACGGGTTGTGACTCATCAGACAGAACAAGATGAGAAGAGACAGCAATTATATGATTGGAAAGTGATGTAGGTTAAATAGATATTGTGTCGCATGGTATAATTGAGCAACAGGAAAGACGTGAGATGATACATGGAAAATATTTATAATCCCAAACACTCAGATATATACTAGAATAAGGGGCCATATGTCTGTTTCTCTAAAGGCTGGGTACAGACTAACTAACCATTTAATGCTATGCGTATTTATAACCCTCTAGCAATGTATTACCATAGTCGTATACGCATCAAGGAGCGTGACACCAGCATGGCGCCAACACCACAGAGTTAGACACCAGAGACAATAGAGCGAATTATCAATGAAGCCGTTCAGAAACAAGGCTTTATGTCTGGACGCCTTTGCACTTATAACTCTCTCATTAAGCTAAGCATCTGGCTTGGCACTGAAGGGGTTAGTCACTGCAGCATGCAACCCCCACATTACTGTGTGCCAAGCTTTTTACACAGGGTAAGGTGCCAGCTGCTAATCAGTGCTTAAGAAGCAGCGCTCCCTTGGTAGGTGTAACACTTGCAATTTGTTGCTTTTAAAGCCCAGACTGAGTGCCAAGCAGAATGCCAGGAACAGCACGGGAGGCCTCTTAATAGACTTAGATATACAGGGAGATTGTACGCATCACTCCGAGGAGACAGCGACACTGGGAAGGACGTGTATATAGAAATACTCCACAATATTTTACTGTAAGCATTTAATGTCTGAGCAGAAACAAGCCAATGTGCAATCTCATTAAAAGTGGCGCCCATTCATTAATAGTGTAAATAAAAATCACAAGGAGCTCCCTTCATAAGGTGACGGTTGTCCAAAACCATTAGTGAAATGCTTGCACATGTATATTGTCTAATTATATTTATTACACTAGTGAATACTGTATGGTAAATTAATTACTAACCTGTGTCCTGATCGGTGCCCTTGGTACATGCCACCAACGCGCCCATACTTGGCTGAGAGGTCATTCCAGACATGGAGTCCACAGCCACATCCACAATATCTGCTCCAGCCTGAGCACATGCCAACATGGAAGCCACGCCAGCTCCCGCTGTGTCATGTGTGTGCACGTGAATGGGAACATCTGGGAACCTGTCGCGCAGCGAACGGATCAGCAAATCTGAGGCCTTGGGCTTTAGTAACCCGGCCATGTCCTGAGGGAAAAGAGCCACTTGTAAGTCATAATGTCACCAGCACTACTAGCCGTCCCTTTAACATCAGTGTTTATTCTGCTTAAAGGACCACTAAGGGCAGCAGAACTGCATAATTAATAAGTGCATAATAAAAAGACAATGTAATAACACCTACTCTGAATTGGAAATAGGCAGTAAAAAAGCAAATGAAAAAAAGTTTGGTTTACAAGCTGATTTAAAGGGACACTAAACCCAAATTGTTTTCTGTCATGATTCAGATAGAGCATGCAATTTTAAGCAACTTTCTAATTTACTCCCATTATCAATTTTTCTTCGTTCTCTTGCTATCTTTATTTTAAAAAGCAGGAATGAAAGTTTAGGAGCCTGCCCATATTTAGTTCAGAACCCAGGATAGCGCTTGCTGATTAGTGGCTACATTTTACTAATGCTCACTGACTGATTGGCACTTCCTACTAATGCTCACTGACTGATAGGTACTTCCTGCTAATGCTCACTGACTGATAGGTACTTCCTGCTAATGCTCACTGACTGATTGGCACTTCCTGCTAATGCTCACTGACTGATAGGTACTTCCTGCTTATGCTCACTGACTGATAGGTACTTCCTGCTAATGCTCACTGACTGATTGGCACTTCCTGCTAATGCTCACTGACTGATAGGTACTTCCTGCTTATGCTCACTGACTGATAGGTACTTCCTGCTAATGCTCACTGACTGATTGGCACTTCCTGCTAATGCTCACTGACTGAGGTATTTCCTGCTAATGCTCACTGACTGATAGGTACTTCCTGCTAATGCTCACTGACTGATAGGTACTTCCTGCTAATGCTCACTGACTAATAGGTATTTTCTACTAATGGTCACTAGCTTATAGGTACTTCCTACTAATGCTCACTGACTGATAGGTATTTCCTGATTATGGTCACTAGCTTATAGGTACTTCCTACTAATGCTCACTGACTGATAGGTACTTCCTACTAATGCTCACTGACTGATAGTTACTTCCTACTAATGCTCACTGACTGATAGGTACTTCCTACTAATGCTCACTGACTGATAGGTACTTCCTACTGACTGATATGTACTTCCTGCTAATGCTCACTGACTGATAGGTACTTCCTACTAATGCTCACTGACTGATAGGCACTTCCTACTAATGCTCACTGACTGAGGTATTTCCTGCTAATGCTCACTGACTGATAGGTACTTCCTGCTAATGCTCACTGACTGATAGGTACTTCCTGCTAATGCTCACTGACTGATAGGTATTTTCTAATAATGGTCACTAGCTTATAGGTACTTCCTACTAATGCTCACTGACTGATAGGTACTTCCTGCTAATGCTCACTGACTGATAGGTACTTCCTGCTAATGCTCACTGACTGATAGGTACTTCCTGCTAATGCTCACTGACTGATAGGTACTTCCTGCTAATGCTCACTGACTGATAGGTATTTTCTAATAATGGTCACTAGCTTATAGGTACTTCCTACTAATGCTCACTGTCTGATAGGTACTTCCTACTAATGCTCACTGACTGATAGGTACTTCCTACTTATGCTCACTGACTGATAGGTACTTCCTACTGACTGATATGTACTTCCTGCTAATGCTCACTGACTGATAGGCACTTCCTGCTAATGCTCACTGACAGGTATTTCCTGCTAATGCTCACTGACTGATAGGTACTTCCTGATAATGCTCACTGAGTGATTGGCACTTCCTACTAATGTTCACTGACTGATAGGTATTTCCTGCTAATGGTCACGAGCTTATAGGTACTTCCTACTAATGCTCACTGACTGCTAGGTATTTCCTACTAATGGTCACTAGCTTATAGGTACTTCCTACTAATGCTCACTGACTGATAGGTATTTCCTACTAATGGTCACTAGCTTATAGGTACTTCCTACTAATGCTCACTGACTGATAGGTACTTCCTACTAATGCTCACTGACTGATAGGTACTTCCTACTAATGCTCACTGACTGATAGGTACTTCCTACTAATGCTCACTGACTGATAGGTACTTCCAACTGACTGATATGTACTTCCTGCTAATGCTCACTGACTGATAGGCACTTCCTGCTAATGCTCACTGACTGATAGGTACTTCCTACTGACTGATATGTACTTCCTGCTAATGCTCACTGACTGATAGGCACTTCCTGCTAATGCTCACTGACTGAGGTATTTCCTGCTAATGCTCACTGACTGATAGGTACTTCCTGATAATGCTCACTGAGTGATTGGCACTTCCTACTAATGTTCACTGACTGATAGGTATTTCCTGCTAATGGTCACGAGCTTATAGGTACTTCCTACTAATGCTGACTGACTGCTAGGTATTTCCTACTAATGGTCACTAGCTTATAGGTACGTCCTACTAATGGTCACTGACTGATAGGTATTTCCTACTAATGGTCACTAGCTTATAGGTACTTCCTACTAATGCTCACTGACTAATAGGTATTTCCTACTAATGGTCACTAGCTTATAGGTACTTCCTACTAATGCTCACTGACTGATAGGTATTTCCTACTAATGGTCACTAGCTTATAGGTTCTTCCTACTAATGCTCACTGACTGATAGGTACTCCCTACTAATGCTCACTTACTGATAGGTACTTCCTACTAATGCTCACTGACTGATAGGTATTTCCTACTAATGGTCCCTAGCTTATAGGTACTTCCTACTAATGCTCACTGACTGATAGGTACTTCCTACTAATGCTCACTGACTGATAGGTACTTCCTGATAATGCTCACTGACTGATAGGCACTTCCTACTAATGCTCACTGACTGATAGGTACTTCCTACTAATGCTCACTGGCTGATAGGTACTTCCTACTAATGCTCACTGACTGATAGGTACTTCCTACTAATGCTCACTGGCTGATAGGTACTTCCTACTAATGCTCACTGACAGATAGGTACTTCCTACTAATGCTCACTGGCTTATAGGCACTTCCTACTAATGCTCACTGACCGATAGGTACTTCCTACTAATGCTCACTGGCTGATAGGTACTTCCTACTAATGCTCACTGGCTGATAGGTACTTCTTACTAATGCTTACTGACTGATAGGTACATCCTGCTAATGCTCACTGGCTGATAGGCACTTCCTACTAATGCTCACTGACTGATAGTTACTTCCTACTAATGCTTACTGACTGATAGGTACTTCCAACTAATGCTCACTGGCTTATAGGTACTTCCAACTAATGCTCACTCGCTGATAGGCACTTCCTGCTAATGCTCACTAACTGATAGGTACTTCCTATTAATGCTCACTGGCTTATAGGTACTTCCAACTAATGCTCACTAACTGATAGGTCCTTCCTACTAATGCTCACTGGCTGATAGGCACTTCCAACTAATGCTCATTAACTGATAGGTACTTCCTACTAATGCTCACTGGCTTATAGGTACTTCCAACTAATGCTCACTAACTGATATGTACTTCCTACTAATGCTCACTGGCTTATAGGTACTTCTTGCTAATGCTCACTGACTGATAGATACTATTTACTAATGCTTACTGGCTTATAGGTACTTCTTGCTAATGCTCACTGACTGATAGATACTATTTACTAATGCTCACTGGCTGATAGGTACTTCCTACTAATGCTGACTGATAGGTCACAAAGTTCAGAAAGGACCTCAAAACCTGGCTCTTTGACTGAACACCCATCCCCTCCTCCCCTCCGCTTTCCCTTAACGCCTTGAGACCCTCACAGGTGATTAGTTTGCGCTCTATAAGTACCCAATAGATAGATTGATAGACTGACTGATAGGTACTTCCTGCTAATGCTCACTAACTGATAGTTACTTCCTGCTAATGCTCACTGACTGATTGGTACTTCCTACTAATACTCACTGACTGATAGGTACTTCCTACTAATGCTCACTGACTGAGGTATTTCCTGCTAATGCTCACTGACTGATAGGTACTTCCTACTAATGCTCACTGACTGATAGGTACTTCCTACTAATGCTCACTGGCTTATAGGTACGTCCTTCTAATACTCACTGACTGATAGGTACGTCCTACTAATGCTCACTGGCTGATAGGTATTTCCTACTAATGCTCACTGATAGGTACTTCCTACTAATGCTCACTGACTGATAGGTACTTCCTACTAATGCTCCCTGACTGTTAGGTACTTCCTGCTAATGCTCACTGACTGATAGGTACTTCCTACTAATGCTCACTGGCTTATAGGTACTTCCTACTAATGCTCACTGAATGATAGGTACTTCCTACTAATACTCAATGAATGATAGGTACTTCCTGCTAATGCTCACTGACTGATAGGTACTTCCTACTAATGCTCACTGACTGATAGGTACTTCCTACTAATGCTCACTGATTGATATGTACTTCCTGCTAATGCTCACTGACTGATAGGTACTTCCTACTAATGCTCACTGACTGATAGGTATTTCCTGCTAATGCTCACTGAATGATAGGTGCTTCCTACTAATGCTCACTGAATGATAGGTATTTCCTGCTAATGCTCACTGACTGATAGGTACTTCCTACTAATGCTCACTGAATGATAGGTACTTCCTGCTAATGCTCACTAGCTGATAGATACTAACTACTGATGCTCACTGACTGATAGGCACATCCTACTAATACTCATGTTTAAATGCTGCTCTTTCATATCATTGATAGAAAAATACTGATCACAGTGTCCCTTAAAGTCGTTAGATCTCCTTTTTACTGTTGTAAATAATATCAGGCCCCTCCCCTGCGGTGCATCGTCTCATCTCGTTATTCCTCCCTCACTAGAAGAGACTAAACTTCCCTATTAGAACATTTCAGTTGATACCTTGATGCACAGGATGTGGGTTCCGGCCTTTACTAGCTCCTCAGCTAGGTTCATATAATAGTCTAACGTGTACTTGGTGCGAGTAGGATCTGCCACGTCGCCAGTGTAAGAGATTGCAGCTTCCACTACCCCACCCGCTCGGCCAGCCGCCTCCATACCCAGGATCATGTTCGGCAGGTAGTTAAGAGAGTCAAAAACTCTGAAGACATCCATCCCATTCTCTTTAGCCACTTCACAGAATCTAAATAAAGCAAACAACATGTTAGCGCATAAAATTAATAAGTCTAATAACATACACATTCCAGCTACTAACGGAAAGTGTCAGCCAGTAATAATTACTACTTTATCAATAGCAAATAAGCCCATTTAATCTAAACCAGCCTGTAATGTTACATAAGGATTCACAATATGAGATTCTAACTACTAAAACTACTAAAAAAACATTTAACGTAAACATGTCGCTGTGAACTACAATGCAATTGGCAGACAACCAATCCGCTGGTTGTGATGTATTTATCGCCTGATGTCAGTGTTCTATCACAGTGATTTTTAACTTTTTTTTTGCCGTGGCACACTTTTTTACATTAAAAAATCCTGTGGCACACCACCATCCCAAAATTTTAAAAAAATCACACATTGTAGCCTAATACAGCATATATATATATACACATACACACAAACACACACATACTGTATGTATTGTGCTGTTATGCCATGCCTCCTACAAACTACCCCTGCACTGGGAGTAAAAAACAAGCAAAGTTTAAAAAATATGTCACACTGTTGTCAGTCTGCCGTGGCACACCTGAGGATCTCTCACGGCACACTGGTTGAAAAACACTGTTCTATCAGATTCTGCTTCCTCTGACTGCACATGCTCTGTATGACGTAATTGCAAGCCACATATGTTAATTAGGAATGTGTGGAATGCGATTATGTCCATCAGCAACATGCGCACTCAGAGGGAGCAGATTCTGACAAGGAAGTTGTCGGATCTTGCCACCACTACGCATGCGCTGTTGAAATGTAATACTGTCCCACAAATTAAAAGTGCATATATAAAAAATATGTATATATATATATATATATATATATATATACATACAGGACACAGTTCAATGAAAGCACATCATCGCATATTTCATCACCGTGAGAAGTGATTGAGCTTGCCTTGTGTGTATGTGTATATATATATATATATATTTTTATATGCACTTTTAATTTGTGGGACAGTATTCAATTTCAACAGCGCATGCGTAGCGGCAGCAAGATCCGACGCAACTTCCTTGTCAGAATCTGCTCCCTCTGAGTGCGCATGTTGCTGATTGACATAATCGCATTCCACACATTCCTAATTAACATATGTGGCGTGCGATTACGTCATACAGAGCATGCGCACTCAGAGGGAGCAGATTCTGACAAAGGAGTAGAATCTGATATAACACCGGGCGACTGACGTTTTTGTGCTACACAACTACATATATGAAACCGGAATTATGAGACAATATGGGAACCCTTCAATGGCAGAGGATAAAAAACAGTGTGATGTACAGATAATACCTGTCTTATTCTTATCTAATACAGCTTTGTTATGTCTGTGTATATATAAAGATGTATGCCACTTGCTTAAAGAGACAGTCTACTTGAAAATGTTTATTGTTTAAAAAGATAATCCCTTTATTCCCCAGTTTTGCATAACCAACACTGCTATATTAATATACTTTTTACCTCTGTGATTACCTTGTATCTAAGCCTCTGCAGATTGCCCCCTATTTCAGTTCTTTATACAAACTTGCATTTTAACCAATCAGTGCTGATTCCTGCATAACTCCACAGGAGTGATGACAGTGCTATCTATATATGAACTAGCACTGTCTAGCTGTAGTGCATGGGAGTGAGTACAATGTTATTTATATGGCATATATGAACTAGCACTGTCTAGCTGTAGTGCATGGGAGTGAGTACAATGTTATCTATATAGTATATATGAACTGGCACTATCTAACTGTAGTGAGCACGTTATCTATGTGGCACACGTGAACTAGCACTATTTGGTTGTAAAAAGCTAATAAAATGCACTGAGATAAGAGGTGGTCTGCAGGGCTTAGAAACAGGCAGAAATTTAGAGGTTATAAAACATTGGTTGTGCAAAGCTGGGTAGTAAAGACGTTATCTATGTTTTTAAACAATAAAAATATCAAGTAGACTGTCCCATCAAGTCAGGACTTTTTACTTGGAAAAGGAAGGGAAAAAATGTATCTTCTCATTTGCTTGAGCCTTTGCCTTTTCGAAGACTTGAAGGTGTCAACTGGCAACGAAGCCATTCAGAATATTGCCCGTGATGAAGTAATAAGCTGTGTTTTGTATTTGTCGGCACTAGAGACATATTTACATCTGTCAATCAGGTGTCTAGACGTTTAGTGATGTGCAGACATTATGTCCAATATAAATATCTATTCATCCCTAGTCTCCCTCTCTATACCACACACACAAAAACGCAAGGACGCAATGTACGCTGCACCCTTGTGTATGACACAGAATAAACACACAAGCTGCGGACACTAGTGATGGTGAAATGAAAGCAGCTACTTTTTCTCCCCCCACAACACTCACTTGAAGACGGCATTATCCGGGTAGTTTGTGTACCCGACGGCATTCGCTCCTCGGAGCAACATTTGGAAGGGGATATTTGGAATGAGTTCCCTCAGTTCCTGCAGACGTCTCCAAGGACATTCGTAAAGGAAGCGCATGGCAACGTCAAAGGTAGCCCCTGTTAAGTGCAAAAATATGTCAGAGGTACAGGCAATTTCCCGTAGTGCTTTTACTTCAGTCAATAAATCAAAATCGTGCTTTCGAAAAATTTTGCTTTGGTGAGCGTGATAATTGTGATCCACTCGTAATATCAGTGCACACAATTGTGCTCTGGTATAAGAAGTGGCTGGCAATGCAAACGCAACCTCGCGTTCGCACTGCATGGAAGCTTTGCGCTCACGATAGCGGGCTTTCATAGGCTCCAATGGGAGCCTTGTTCTCATGCTGTGAGACACTGCATGACCACCTAGCGCAGCGAGCAACAAATGTTAAATATATATGTATGATTTATATATTTACATGTTAATATGTGTATAAACACATATAAATACTAAAATATATATGTATATAAGCACATATAAATACTAAAATATATATGTATATAAACACATATAAATACTAAAATATATATGTATATAAGCACATATAAATACTAAAATATATATGTATATAAGCACATACATTATATATATATATATATAGCGAACACACAGTTCCCCATAGACTGCAATGTAAAGGTACTTTTTAGTGACTTTTTTTTTTTTTTTTTAAACACCCCACAGCCGCCAACTTTAACCCCTAATACCTGCTTCGTGCAGTTTTTTTTGTTAATTTAAAATAAAATGCTAAATTTTTTTAATAAAAAAAATACAATACACATTTTTGGGGGATATTTTGAAAATTAACAAGAGATCTGATCTCTGGTTAATTTTCTGAGCTCTAATTGCTGTCGCAAGCTCTTAAATGGCTGGTTATTTATCGAGTGCCCACAAACGGACAAATTGGCCCATTTATTGGCGGACAATAAATGAGCGCTCCACTTGTAATCCAGCCCTAAGTCATATAACATCTATGAATACCTCTGGCCTATTCACAGAGAACGCAAAGCTTTGTTTTTCCGACCCTTTTTCCCCCCAGATATCCCTGAATGTCTCATTTCCAGCTGTTTTATAGTAATTACGCTGAAGAGAGGCATTCTGGGTAGTGACATGTAAATTAGTACTATTTTGTACAGAGAGGTATCTCTGGAGCTTTCATCTGCTGAATTAGCTTGTACGGCTAACGCACAGCGCAGCATCTGTGACCTGGCTCACGCCGGTGACTGCAAACAGCTGCCTAAGCAACTCTACTTATTCCCAGCACAGCTACAGGTCAGTCGCACTAGCTCTAGGGAGCCTGACTTGAGGTAGATTGGAAGCTAAAAGCTGCGCACACACGCCCTACTCATTGTGTTTATTACAGCTGATCATTTAACTCCTCACCTCCCCAGTTCTCCAAGCTAAAGAGGTTGCTAAAATTCTGTGAGACAAATGGGGCGATTTTCTTCAGGTCATGAGTGCGCACGCGGGTGGCGAGTAAAGACTGGTGAGCATCTCGAAAGGTGGTGTCCATAAGAAGTAGACCCTGGTGCTGGCGAATTGCTCGTGCAAAGCCTTCTGGGCCTTCACGAAGAAGAATGTCTCTGAATCCGGGAGGTGGATCGTCTAACAGAAGGAGAGGGATGGATATATTTTTTTTCTGCACTTTAGGAAGTTAAAATAACCGTCTGTAAGTTTATGTCTTTATATAACCCCAAGTGCCCCTCCCTGTGTCTGTGTATAAGGAGGAGAGATTACTGTCACTGTGTATAAGGTTATAACAGCATCACAAGACCAGGTACCTCTACCTATGTCTGTGCATAAGGAGGGGAGATTACGGTCACTGTGTGTAAGGCTATAACAGCATTACAAGACCAGGTAACTCTCCCTATGTCTGTGTATAAGGAGGGGAGATTACTGTCACTGTGTGTAAGGTTATAACAGCATCACAAGACCAGGTACCTCTCCCTATGTCTGTGTATAAGGAGAGGAGATTACTGTCACTGTGTGTAAGGTTATAACAGCATCACAAGACCAGGTACCTCTCCTTGTGTCTGTGTATAAGGAGGGGAGATTACTGTCACTGTGTGTAAGGTTATAGCATCACAAGACCAGGTAACTCTCCTTGTGTCTGTGTATAAGGAGGGGAGATTACTGTCACTGTGTGTAAGGTTATAGCATCACAAGACCAGGTAACTCTCCCTATGTCTGTGTATAAGGAGGGGAGATTATGGTCACTGTGTGTAAGGTTATCACAGCATCACAAGTTCAACTCCCCCTCTCTGTGTCTGTATATAAGAAGAGAAGATTACTGTCACTGTGTATAAGCTTATCTCAGCATTAAGAACTAATTTACCCCTCCATGTGTATAAGGAGGGGAGATTATTGTCACTGTGTTTAAGGTTATAACAGCACCACAAGACCAGGTACCCTTCCCTATGTCTGTGTATAAGGAGGGGAGATTACGGTCACTGTGTGTAAGGTTATAACAGCATCACAAGACCAGGTACCTCTCCCTATGTCTGTGTATAAGGAGGGGAGATTACTGTCACTGTGTGTAAGGTTATAACAGCATCACAAGACCAGTTACCTCTCCCTATGTCTGTGTAAAAGGAGGGGAGATTACGGTCACTGTGTGTAAGGTTATAACAGCATCACAAGACCAGGTACCTCTCCCTATGTCTGTGTATAAGGAGGGGAGATTACTGTCACTGTGTGTAAGGTTATAACAGCATCACAAGACCAGGTACCTCTCCTTGTGTCTGTGTATAAGGAGGGGAGATTACTGTCACTGTGTGTAAGGTTATAGCATCACAAGACCAGGTAACTCTCCCTATGTCTGTGTATAAGGAGGGGAGATTACGGTCACTGTGTGTAAGGCTATAACAGCATTACAAGACCAGGTAACTCTCCCTATGTCTGTGTATAAGGAGGGGGGATTATGGTCACTGTGTGTAAGGTTATAACAACATCACAAGACCAGGTACCTCTCTTTGTGTCTGTGTATAAGGAGGGGAGATTACTGTCACTGTGTGTAAGGTTATAGCATCACAAGACCAGGTACCTCTCCCTATGTCTGTGTATAAGAAGGGGAGATTACTGTCACTGTGTGTAAGGTTATAACAGCATCACAAGACCACGTACCTCTCCTTGTGTCTGTGTATAAGGAGGGGAGATTACTGTCACTGTGTGTAAGGTTATAGCATCACAAGACCAGGTAACTCTCCCTATGTCTGTGTATAAGGAGGGGAGATTACGGTCACTGTGTGTAAGGCTATAACAGCATTACAAGACCAGGTACCTCTACCTATGTCTGTGTATAAGGAGGGGAGATTTCTGTCACTGTGTGCAAGGTTATAACAGCATCACAAGACCAGGTACCTCTCCCTGTGTCTGTGTATAAGGAGGGGAGATTACTGTCACTGTGTGTAAGGTTATAGCATCACAGGACCAGGTAACTCTCCCTATGTCTGTGTATAAGGAGGGGAGATTACAGTCACTGTGTGTAAGGCTATAACAGCATTACAAGACCAGGTACCTCTACCTATGTCTGTGTATAAGGAGGGGAGATTACTGTCACTGTGTGTAAGGTTATCTCAGCATCACAAGCCCATGTACTCTTTCCCACACTTGTGTATAGCGGGGGCAGAAGAATAAGATGTTTTGTGCCGGGAGAGGTCTGTTTACTACAAAGCTAATGAGTGGCATGTGTCCTTGTGCCAGTACAGAACAGGGTGTCCCTGAGAAGAGATAAATAAAACTATTATTATGTATATACAAAGTATTTCAGTAGTGGGAGGTAGAAACCTCACATTAGATTCTGCACAAATCGCACCAGACACAAGGCTTCATCCTTTAAAATGGTTATCTGTAGTAGTCATGGCTTGGGTCAAGTTACGCATGATATGGGTCAAGTTACGCATGATATGGCTCAAGTTACGCATGATATCGCTCAAGTTACGCATGATATGGCTCAAGTTACGCATGATATGGGTCAAATTACACATGATATGGGTCAAATTACGCATGATATGGGTCAAGTTACGCATGATATGGGTCAAGTTACGCATGATATGGGTCAAGTTACGCATGATATGGGTCAAGTTACGCATGATATGGGTCAAGTTACGCATGACATGGGTCAAGTTACGCATGACATGGGTCAAGTTACGCATGACATGGGTCAAGTTATGCATGACATGGGTCAAGTTACACATGATATGGGTCAAGTTACAGTTCAAGTTACGCATGATATGGGTCAAGTTACGCATGATATGGGTCAAGTTACGCATGATATGGGTCAAGTTACGCATGATATGGGTCAAGTTACGCATGATATGGGTCAAGTTACGCATGATATGGCTCAAGTTACGCTTGATATGGCTCAAGTTACGCATGACATGGCTCAAGTTACGCATGACATGGCTCAAGTTACGCATGACATGGCTCAAGTTACGCATGATATGGCTCAAGTTACGCATGGCATGGGTCAAGTTACGCATGGCATGGGTCAAGTTACCCATGGCATGGGTCAAGTTGCAAATGACATGGGTCAAGTTACGCATAATATGGGTTAACTTATACATGACATGGGTCAAGTCCCAGATGATATGGTTCAAGTCACACATGATATGGGTCAAGTTACGCATAATATAGGTCAAGTTATACATGACATGGGTCAAGTCCCAGATGATATGGTTCAAGTCACACATGATATGGGTCAAGTTACACATGATATGGGTCATGTTACACAAGATATGGGTCAAGTTACACATGATATGGGTCAAGTTACACATGATATGGGTCAAGTTACACATGATATGGGTCAAGTTACACATGATATGGGTCAAGTTACATGATATGGGTCAAGTCATACATGAACCACGACAATCGCCAGCTAATGGACCAAGGGAAAATGTAAAATCAGAGGTTACAATTGGCCTCAATATAAAACTCTTCAGACTGCTAATAAACTGGATGATACAATGTCCCTAAGACTTACTCATTGTCGCTGGGGGTATAACAGGGTCTATAGAAGACGGCAAAGCCTTCACCGGGATGGGTGTGGTTGGTCCATTCACCATCACATGACCTAAAAAAATCAACATATGGATAAATAACACATTATTTCAGTAGTGCTTCGCTGACCCTTACACCGGACTAGCCATTCCTCAAATTAGATATAGACCTTGTTGACCAGTTATTTCTAGAGAAGTGGCCTTACATTTTTATTCTCCCCTTTTTATTACTTTCATCTACTATAATTTGTACTTCTGTCTGATTTCTTTTAGGTATATTACTAAAATGTTTGCCCTAAGTTTCTCTGATGTGGGACTCACGAGACACAAGTTTATTAGGTGAGATGTGTTCTACTGATAAACAATGGAGAACTCACCCAAATAATGTAGTAGCTTCTGAGCTCGGTTCTGTACAGGTCTCAGATTAAACAGGTCAGGATTTTCATCAATGAACTGAGTGTCCACTGTCCCGTGCAAAAACTGGTTGTTGTTCAACACATTTTGCAGGAAGGGAATATTGGTCTGCAAACAAGAGACTAACAATTAAACCAACGTCCATCAAGAAATTAAAGTATCCAAATACATCTGGAATGCAAATGTTTAAAAGGACATACGAAGAATTAAAGGAACAGTCTTATTCAAACAGTGCATGCCCTCATATGATAGGTCATGTAATTCCTCACTTCTGGCCCTATATAGTATTTAATTCTTGTAAAGAAGTTAAACAAATATGTAAAGTGTCTTGAGCCGCTAGAAGAGCATGAATGTGAGCCACTTAAAAGTTACAGCTGCACATAACCTCCAATCACTGGTCATGTTCTATTTGGCAGCTATAATACCTAGATTTTAACTATGAGTTTAATCTCCTTTCTGTTAGCTATGGGTCATTAATGCAAAATCTACATTCTCTAATGAATCAGAATGTCCCGTTCAACGTTCATAGGAGGAAGTCCATGGGCTCTTCATACTCAAGAAAATAAACATAAACTTCACATGACACAATAAATGAATCCAATAAATAGAAGCATTCAGATATATATAGTACACACACACAAATATGTAATATATATATATCGGGCATCTCTATGGCTGGTTTCCCCATATTCTGGGTGGTTCCTAAGTTTTAATGAAATCTGGCAACATTGCGCAGTAGAGGAAGATCTCTATCAACACGAATGTTTAATACTTAAATTTGAAAACCATATTTGCAGATGAGTAGTGAATAATTAACACACTGCAGGAAGGAACAGAATGAAACATATATACAACAAAATGACCCTAAATTAACAAACGGGCAGTTGGCCTTTAACCTTTGTTCACACAATAATGAAGTAGAGAAGGAAACTGAATTGGATGGTTAGATAGCAAAAAAAAAAGACAAGAGTGAAGAGCACTGAATATTGCGCACTGAATGACGCCGATGTCCCATTTCTGTGACTCCAGGGAACCTCTCACTGCATCACTCTGGACGTTCAAAACCTGCTAATTAGCACTGTGATGATTAGACCAGAACGTCTGCCACAGTTGGGAGATGAAAGAAGGGGGGCTTATCACACATTCAGCCTCTCGTGACTTGGCAACAGCTCTCCTACAGAAGGTGGCCCGATGCCATCTAACCCAAGAGGTCAAGTCATCAGCAGATTAAGAAGGGACTATTTGCATTAGTTCAGCCAAGTTATATCAATTGCTCAGTATATCCTAAAATAAATCCTATCACTTAGTACAAAAAGTATGCATCATCTCCTTCTAACAGAATCTATTAACTTAGTGTCACTCAATAGAAATATTTATAACGCTATAAACTATGTAATCATGCCCTATAATTCTCCTACTGAACCATATAACCGCTCCCTATAACTCCTCCTATTGCACCATATAACTGCTCCCTATAACTCCTCCTATTGCACCATATAACTGCTCCCTATAACTCCTCCTATTGCACCATATAACTGCTAACTATAACTCCTCCTATTGCACAATATAACTGCTCCCTATAACTCCTCCTATTGTACCATATAATCACTCCCTATAACTCCTCCTATTGCACCATATAACTTCTCCCTATAACTCCTCCTACTGCACCATACAACCGCTCCCTATAACGCCTCCTATTGCACCATATAACCGCTCCCTATAACTCCTCCTATTACACCATATAACCGCTCCCTCTAACTCCTCCTATTGCACCATATAAATAACCACCCCCTATAACTACTCCTATTACACCATTTAAATGCTCCCTATAACTCCTCCTATGGCACCATATAACTGCTCTCTATAACTCCTCCTACTGAACCATATAACTGCTCCCTATAACTCCTCCTATTGTACCATATAACCGCTCCCTATAACTCCTATTGCACCATATAACCGCTCCCTATAACTCCTCCTATTGCACCATATAACCGCTCCCTATAACTCCTCCTATTGTACCATATAACCGCTCACTATAACTCTTCCTATTGCACCATATAACTGCTCCCTATAACTCCTATTGCACCATATAACCGCTCCCTATAACTCCTCCTATTGCACCATATAACCGCTCCCTATAACTCCTCCTATTGTACCATATAACCGCTCACTATAACTCCTCCTATTGCACCATATAACTGCTCCCTATAACTACTCCTATTGCACCATATAACCGCTCCCTATAACTCCTATTGCACCATATAACCGCTCCCAATAACTCCTCCTATTACACCATATAACTGCTCCCTATAACTCCTATTGCACCATATAACCGCTCCCAATAACTCCTCCTATTACACCATATAACTGCTCCCTATAACTCCTCCTATTGCACCATATAACTGCTCC
Source organism: Bombina bombina (assembly GCF_027579735.1). NCBI lineage: Eukaryota > Metazoa > Chordata > Amphibia > Anura > Bombinatoridae > Bombina > Bombina bombina. The sequence continues at coordinate 29,856,465 of NC_069505.1, forward strand.
CTATAACTCCTCCTATTGCATCATATAACTGCTCCCTATAACTCCTCCTATTGCACCATATAACTGCTCCCTATAACTACTCCTATTGCACCACATAACTGCTCCCTATTACTCCTCCTATTGCACCATATAACTGCTCCCTATAACTCCTCCTTTTGTACCATATAACCGCTCCCTATAACTCTTCCTATTGCACCATATAACTGCTCCCTATAACTCCTCCTATTGCACCATATAACTGCTCCCTATAACTACTCCTATCGCACCATATAACCGCTCCCTATAACTCCTATTGCACCATATAACCGCTCCCAATAACTCCTCCTATTACACCATATAACTGCTCCCTATAACTCCTCCTATTGCACCATATAACTGCACCCTATAACTACTCCTATTGCACCACATAACTGCTCCCTATAACTCCTCCTATTGCACCATATAACCGCTCCCAATAACTCCTCCTATTACACCATATAACTGCTCCCTATAACTCCTATTGCACCATATAACAGCTCCCAATAACTCCTCCTATTACCCCATATAACCGCTCCCAATAACTCCTATTGCACCATATAACCGCTCCCTATAAATACTCCTATTGCACCATATAACAGCTCCGTATAACTCCTCCTATTGCACCATATAACTGCTCCCTATAAATACTCCTATTACACCATATAACTGCTCCCTACAAATACTCCTATTGCACCATATAACAGCTCCCTATAACTCCTCCTATTGCACCATATAACCGCTCCCTAAAACTCCTCCTATTGCACCATATAACTGCTCCCTATAAATCCTCCTATTGCACCATATAACAGCTCCCTATAACTCCTCCTATTGCACCATATAACTGCTCCCAATAACTTTTCCTATTGCACCATATAACTGCTCCCTATAACTCCTCCTATTGCACCATATAACTGCTCCCTATATCTCCTTCTATTGCACCATATAACTACTCCCTATAATTCCTACTATTGCTCCCTATAACTCCTCCTATTGCACCATATAACTACTCCCTATAACTCCTCATATTGTACCATATAACTGCTCCCTATAACTCCTCCTATTACACCATATAACTGCTCCCTATAACTCCTCCTATTGCACCATATAACTGCTCCCTATAACTCCTCCTATTGCACCATATAACTGCTCCCTATAACTCCTCCTATTGCACCATATAACTGCTCCCTATTACTCCTCCTATTGCACTGTATAACTGCTCCCTATAACTCCTCCTATTGCACCATATAACTGCTCCCTATAACTCCTCCTATTGCACTGTATAACTGCTCCCTATAACTCCTCCTATTGCACCATATAACTGCTCCCTATTACTCCTCCTATTGCACTGTATAACTGCTCCCTATAACTCCTCCTATTGTACCATATAACTGCTCCCTATAACTCCTCCTATTGCACTGTATAACTGCTCCCTATAACTCCTCCTATTGCACCATATAACTGCTCCCTATAACTCCTCCTATTGCACCATATAACTGTTCCCTATAACTCCTCCTATTGTACCATATAACTGTTCCCTATAACTCCTCCTATTGTACCATATAACTGATCCCTATAACTCCTCCTATTGCACCGTATAACTGCTCCCTATAACTCCTCCTATTGCACCGTATAACTGATCCATATAACTCCTCCTATTACACCATATAACTTCTCCCTATAACTCCTCCAATTGCACCATATAACTTCTCCCTATAACTCCTCCTATTGCACCATATAACTGCTCCCTATAACTCCTCCTATTGCACCGTATAACTGCTCCCTATAACTCTTCCTATTGCACCATATAACTGCTCCCTATAACTCTTCCTATTGCACCATATAACTGCTCCCTATAACTCCTCCTATTGCACCATAACTGCTCCCTATAACTCTTCCTATTGCACAATGTAACTGCTCCCTATAACTCCTCATATTGTACCATATAACAGCTCCCTATAACTCCTCCTATTGCACCATAACTGCTCCCTATAACTCTTCCTATTGCACCATATAACTGCTCCCTATAACTCCTCATATTGTACCATATAACAGCTCCCTATAACTCTTCCTATTGCACCATATAACTGCTCCCTATAACTCCTCCTATTGCACCAAATAACTGCTCCCTATAACTCCTCCTATTGCACCGTATAACTGCTCCCTATAATTCCTCCTATTGCACCATATAACTGCTCCCTATAACTCCTCATATTGCACCATATAACTGCTAACTATAACTCCTCCTATTGCACAATATAACTGCTCCCTATAACTCCTCCTATTGTACAATATAATCACTCCCTATAACTCCTCCTATTGCACCATATAACTTCTCCCTATAACTCCTCCTATTGCACCATACAACCGCTCCCTATAACGCCTCCTATTGCACCATATAACCGCTCCCTATAACTCCTCCTATTACACCATATAACCGCTCCCTCTAACTCCTCCTATTGCACCATATAAATAACCACCCCCTATAACTACTCCTATTACACCATTTAAATGCTCCCTATAACTCCTCCTATGGCACCATATAACTGCTCTCTATAACTCCTCCTACTGAACCATATAACTGCTCCCTATAACTCCTCCTATTGTACCATATAACCGCTCCCTATAACTCCTATTGCACCATATAACTGCTCCCTATAACTCCTCCTATTGCACCATATAACCGCTCCCTATAACTCCTCCTATTGTACCATATAACCGCTCACTATAACTCTTCCTATTGCACCATATAACTGCTCCCTATAACTCCTATTGCACTATATAACCGCTCCCTATAACTCCTCCTATTGCACCATATAACCGCTCCCTATAACTCCTCCTATTGTACCATATAACCGCTCACTATAACTCTTCCTATTGCACCATATAACTGCTCCCTATAACTCCTCCTATTGCACCATATAACTGCTCCCTATAACTACTCCTATTGCACCATATAACCGCTCCCAATAACTCCTCCTATTACACCATATAACTGCTCCCTATAACTCCTATTGCACCATATAACCGCTCCCAATAACTCCTCCTATTACACCATATAACTGCTCCCTATAACTCCTCCTATTGCACCATATAACTGCTCCCTATAACTCCTCCTATTGCATCATATAACCGCTCCCTATAACTCCTCTTATTGCACCATATAACTGCTCCCTATAACTCCTCCTATTGCACCATATAACTGCTCCCTATAACTCCTCCTATTGCACCATATAACTGCTCCCTATAACTCCTCCTTTTGTACCATATAACCGCTCCCTATAACTCTTCCTATTGCACCATATAACTGCTCCCTATAACTCCTCCTATTGCACCATATAACTGCTCCCTATAACTACTCCTATCGCACCATATAACCGCTCCCTATAACTCCTATTGCACCATATAACCGCTCCCAATAACTCCTCCTATTACACCATATAACTGCTCCCTATAACTCCTCCTCTTGCACCATATAACTGCACCCTATAACTACTCCTATTGCACCACATAACTGCTCCCTATAACTCCTCCTATTGCACCATATAACCGCTCCAAATAACTCCTCCTATTACACCATATAACTGCTCCCTATAACTCCTAGTGCACCATATAACAGCTCCCAATAACTCCTCCTATTACCCCATATAACCGCTCCCAATAACTCCTATTGCACCATATAACTGCTCCCTATAAATACTCCTATTGCACCATATAACAGCTCCGTATAACTCCTCCTATTGCACCATATAACTGCTCCCTATAAATACTCCTATTACACCATATAACTGCTCCCTACAAATACCCCTATTGCACCATATAACAGCTCCCTATAACTCCTCCTATTGCACCATATAACCACTCCCTAAAACTCCTCCTATTGCACCATATAACTGCTCCCTATAAATCCTCCTATTGCACCATATAACAGCTCCCTATAACTCCTCCTATTGCACCATATAACTGCTCCCAATAACTTTTCCTATTGCACCATATAACTGCTCCCTATAACTCCTCCTATTGCACCATATAACTGCTCCCTATATCTCCTTCTATTGCACCATATAACTGCTCCCTATAACTCCTCCTATTGCACCATATAACTGCTCCCTATAACTCCTCCTATTGTACCATATAACTGCTCCCTATAACTCCTCCTATTGCACCGTATAACTGCTCCCTATAATTCCTCCTATTGCTCCCTATAACTCCTCCTATTGCACCATATAACTGCTCCCTATAACTCCTCCTATTGCACCATATAACTACTCATATTGTACCATATAACTGCTCCCTATAACTCCTCCTATTACACCATATAACTGCTCCCTATAACTCCTCCTATTGCACCATATAACTGCTCCCTATAACTCCTCCTATTACACCATATAACTGCTCCCTATAACTCCTCCTATTGCACCATATAACTGCTCCCTATAACTCCTCCTATTGTACCATATAACTGCTCCCTATAACTCCTCCTATTGCACTGTATAACTGCTCCCTATAACTCCTCCTATTGCACCATATAACTGTTCCCTATAACTCCTCCTATTGTACCATATAACTGTTCCCTATAACTCCTCCTATTGTACCATATAACTGATCCCTATAACTCCTCCTATTGCACCGTATAACTGCTCCCTATAACTCCTCCTATTGCACCGTATAACTGATCCATATAACTCCTCCTATTGCACCATATAACTTCTCCCTATAACTCCTCCTATTGCACCATATAACTTCTCCCTATAACTCCTCCTATTGCACCATATAACTGCTCCCTATAACTCCTCCTATTGCACCGTATAACTGCTCCCTATAACTCTTCCTATTGCACCATATAACTGCTCCCTATAACTCTTCCTATTGCACCATATAACTGCTCCCTATAACTCCTCCTATTGCACCATAACTGCTCCCTATAACTCTTCCTATTGCACAATGTAACTGCTCCCTATAACTCCTCATATTGTACCATATAACAGCTCCCTATAACTCCTCCTATTGCACCATAACTGCTCCCTATAACTCTTCCTATTGCACCATATAACTGCTCCCTATAACTCCTCATATTGTACCATATAACAGCTCCCTATAACTCTTCCAATTGCACCATATAACTGCTCCCTATAACTCCTCCTATTGCACCAAATAACTGCTCTCTATAACCCCTCCTATTGCACCGTATAACTCCTCCTATTGCACCATATAACTGCTCCCTATAACTCCTCCTATTGCACCAAATAACCGCTCCTTATAACTCCTCCTATTGCACCAAATAACCGCTCCCTATAACTCATATTGCACCATATAACTGCTCCCTATAACTCCTCTTATTTTACCATATAACCGCTCCATATAACTCCTCCTATAGCACCATATAACTGCTCCATACAACTCCCCCTATTGTACCATATAACTGCTCTCTATAACTCCTCCAATTGCACCATATAACTGCTCCCTATAACTCCTCCTATTGCACCATATAACTGCTCCCTATAACTCCTCCTATTGCACCATATAACAGCTCCCTATAACTCCTCCTATTGTACCATATAACTGCTCCCTATAACGCTTTCTATCGCACCATATAACTGCTCCCTATAACTCCTCCTATTGTACCATATAACTGCTCCCTATAACTCCTCCTATTGCACCATTTAACTGCTCCCTATAACTCCTCCTATTGCACCATATAACTGCTCCCTATAACTCCTATTGCACCATATAACTGCTCCCTATAACTCCTATTGCACCATATAACTGCTCCCTATAACTCCTCCTATTGCACCATATAACTGCTCCCTATAACTCCTCCTATTGCACCATATAACTGCTCCCTATAACTCCTCCTATTGCACCATATAACAGCTCCCTATAACTCCTCCTATTGTACCATATAACTGCTCCCTATAACTCCCCCTATTGCACCATATAACTGCTCCCTATAACGCTTTCTATCGCACCATATAACTGCTCCCTATAACTCCTCCTATTGTACCATATAACTGCTCCCTATAACTCCTCCTATTGCACCATTTAACTGCTCCCTATAACTCCTCCTATTGCACCATATAACTGCTCCCTATAACCCCTATTGCACCATATAACTGCTCCCTATAACTCCTCCTATTGCACCATATAACTGCTCCCTATAACTCCTCCTATTGCACCATATAACTGCTCCCTATAACTCCTCCTATTGTACCATATAACTGCTCCCTATAACTCCTCCTATTGCACCATATAACTGCTCCCTATAACTCCTCCTATTGTACCATATAACTCCTCCTATTGCACCATATAACTGCTCCCTATAAATACACCATATAGCTCCTATGTCTCTTTATAATGTATGTCCCTATAATTCCTCCAATTGTACCATGTATCTGCTCCCTATAAATACACCATATAGCCCCTATGTCTCTTTATAGTGTATGTCCCTATAATTCCTCCAATTGTACCATGTATCTGCCCCCTATAAATACACCATATAGCTCATATGTCTCTTTATAGTGTATGTCCCTATAACTTACTCTCATTTGATCTGGAAAACAAAACAGTCTTCATAACATTAGTAAAACTGTCATCAGTTCCCATGTGTCTTTGGCACAGATAGTGTTAATGAGCAAGCAGAGTTTCAGATCCTGGGCTGGCACAGCAGTGCGGCTGGGATAAAAGATACTTTCTCTCTCCCTCCTCCTTCCCTCCTCCTTCTCCGACACTCTCTCTCCCCCCCCCCTCCTCCCCAGACTGCTCGCTGCTTCAGCTGCCTCTCGCAGCTCTGGATTTTTCCCATCTCCTGTATCTTCTCTGCTCCCACCTGGGTAAGTAGAGAAGAAGATGCCACCCAGCAGACCATCGCAACAAGGAAGGGGGAGATTGGGGTAAGCACAAAGACTAAAAACCATAACCTATATCCTAGACTGGCTATATTGTAACACCTTATTGTTATTGGAGCAACTAAATGGGTTGACTGCTATTATACGCCTTCCTTGGACAATATTCACATAAGGGAGAATTAAAATTAGGATTCCATGGAATTGATTTGAAATCTATACACGTCTTGCTTGCTCTGCCTGGGTCCCAGGATCAACGACCTTTGCAAAATTTCCTAGTCTGATTTTTAACCTCATAACTGCTGCATTAATTCTCAGATATGGAGTTTGGATACTGAATTTACAGCTGGCCAGACATAGCTGGTGTCTTCTTAAGGGGAACAGTCTACAGATTTATTTTTGTTCATTCTTTCTGTCCAAGGAGATTAAAACCGATAAAACACATTGGGTTTTTAACTTGTTCAACACATTGATCTTACTGAAGGATTTTGAATGAGGGAGGTTCCCTTAAAAACCCAACCTGACATGATTTGGTTAAGGCTATTTTCCATCTAAATTATATTATGAAGTCCTTTAAGGTTTAGGATGATCTTGTCAAGATGTGTAGGTGAGGATCTAGAGAACAACAGTGATACACTGCGCTGATGCTTAGTATGCACAACAGTCTGATAACTCAAAATATTCTACCCATGGTATAGGAGAGTTCAATGCCAGAGAACTGAACGCATAATATGGAAAACCGAAAAGGGATTTGGAGACCTCTCAAGGAGACATAGCAGTAAGAGGGCAAAGACGCTGAGCTACATTGATGCTACCTACAGTAAATTGCAAGTGTGGAGTTTGTGGGCGCTGGGATTTGGGCCCCGTTGGTCACCAGAGGGTTTTGGGAGATAATGGAGCCGTGCCAGAGGATTGGTCCAACTGTTAAGGTCCTAACTTTACTGTGGAGTTTTTTTTGGGGACAACAAGAGAGAGGGTTACAGTGAATGTGATCCTGAAGAGCGAGAACAGGATACAGGGGGTCAGGATGCACCCTGACATTCTCCCCAGGAAATGACCGGCCCGTTGCATATCAGGAGCACTAAAGGGGAGAGGAGGGATAGTCCCATAACATCACAAGGAGAGAAGTGAGGACAGGAGCTACACAAACAGGTAATGAGATGATATAGCACAAGTATGTCCGACTACCACACTAATACTGTAACTGCCTTGTGTGTCTGCATTAAGCAGATCCTGCTACATATCCAGCATGGCAAACAGGGTAACACCAACCAGATGTGCTCTGGGAACAACCTACATTTGTTATTTCTAATGGTCATCAAGGCAGTGAGTGTGCAACAAAGATGAGGCCACTAGTGTGCAGGTAATGTAGCTAATGTCACTGTGTATAACATAAGTGAGGCTACTAGTGTGCAGGTAATGTAGCTAATGTCACTGTGTGTATAACATAAGTGAGGCCACTAGTGTGCAGGTAATGTAGCTAATGTCACTGTGTGTATAACATAAGTGAGGCTACTAGTGTGCGGGTAATGTAGCTAATGTCACTGTGTGTATAACATAAGTGAGGCTACTAGTGTGCAGGTAATGTAGCTAATGTCACTGTGTGTATAACATAAGTGAGGCTACTAGTGTGCAGGTAATGTAGCTAATGTCACTGTGTGTATAACATAAGTGAGGCTACTAGTGTGCAGGTAATGTAGCTAATGTCACTGTGTGTATAACATAAGTGAGGCCACTAGTGTGCAGGTAATGTAGCTAATGTCACTGTGTGTATAACATAAGTGAGGCCACTAGTGTGCAGGTAATGTAGCTAATGTCACTGTGTGTATAACATAAGTGAGGCTACTAGTGTGCAGGTAATGTAGCTAATGTCACTGTGTGTATAACATAAGTGAGGCTACTAGTGTGCAGGTAATGTAGCTAATGTCACTGTGTGTATAACATAAGTGAGGCTACTAGTGTGCAGGTAATGTAGCTAATGTCACTGTGTGTATAACATAAGTGAGGCTACTAGTGTGCAGGTAATGTAGCTAATGTCACTGTGTGTATAACATAAGTGAGGCTACTAGTGTGCAGGTAATGTAGCTAATGTCACTGTGTGTATAACATAAGTGAGGCTACTAGTGTGCAGGTAATGTAGCTAATGTCACTGTGTGTATAACATAAGTGAGGCTACTAGTGTGCAGGTAATGTAGCTAATGTCACTGTGTGTATAACATAAGTGAGGCTACTAGTGTGCAGGTAATGTAGCTAATGTCACTGTGTGTATAACATAAGTGAGGCTACTAGTGTGCAGGTAATGTAGCTAATGTCACTGTGTGTATAACATAAGTGAGGCTACTAGTGTGCGGGTAATGTAGCTAATGTCACTGTGTGTATAACATAAGTGAGGCTACTAGTGTGCAGGTAATGTAGCTAATGTCACTGTGTGTATAACATAAGTGAGGCTACTAGTGTGCAGGTAATGTAGCTAATGTCACTGTGTGTATAACATAAGTGAGGCCACTAGTGTGCAGGTAATGTAGCTAATGTCACTGTGTGTATAACATAAGTGAGGCTACTAGTGTGCAGGTAATGTAGCTAATGTCACTGTGTGTATAACATAAGTGAGGCTACTAGTGTGGGGGAAATGTAGCTAATGGTACTGTGTATGTGTCTGGGTATATGTGTGTGTAACACAACTGAGACCACTAGTGTGCAGGTAATGCAGCTAATGGCACTGTGTGTGTGTGTGTGGTTGTGTATGTGTGTATATTTGTGTGTTTGTATGTGTGTGTGTGTGTATGTGTAACACACCAGATTGCACGTGAGTGCAGGTGATATGTATGTGTGACACTCCTAAGGGCACTAGCGTGCAGGTGATGTGTGTGTGACACTCCTGAGGGCACTAGTGTGAAGATGATATGTGTGTGTGTGTGACACACCTGAGGGCACTAGTGTGGAGGTGATATGTGTGTGTGTGTGACACACCTGAGGGCACTAGTGTGGAGGTGATATGTGTGTGTGTGACACACCTGAGGGCACTAGTGTGCAGGTGATATGTGTGTGTGACACTCCTGAGGGCACTAGTGTGCAGGTGATATGTGTGTGTGTAACACACCTGAGGGCACTAGTGTGGAGGTGATATGTGTGTGTGTGTGACACACCTGAGGGCACTAGTGTGAAGATGATATGTGTGTGTGACACACCTGAGGGCACTAGCGTGCAGGTGATGTGTGTGTGACACTCCTGAGGGCACTAGTGTGAAGATGATATGTGTGTGTGACACTCCTGAGGGCACTAGTGTGCAGGTGATATGTGTGTGTGTGACACACCTGAGGGCACTAGTGTGGAGGTGATATGTGTGTGTGCGACACACCTGAGGGCACTAGTGTGCAGGTGATATGTGTGTGTGACACTCCTGAGGGCACTAGTGTGCAGGTGATATGTGTGTGTGTGTGACACACCTGAGTGCACTAGCGTGCAGGTGATGTGTGTGTGTGACACACCTGAGGGCACTAGTGTGCAGGTGATGCATGTGTGACACACCTGAGGGCACTAGCGTGCAGGTGATGTGTGTGTGACACACCTGAGGGCACTAGCGTGCAGGTAATATGTTTGACACACTTGAGGGCACTAGTGTGCAGGTGATGTGTGACACTCTTGAGGGCACTAGCGTGCTGGTGATAAGTATGTGTGACACTCCTAAGGGCACTAGCATGCAGGTGATGTGTGTGTGACACTCCTGAGGGCACTAGTGTGAAGATGATATGTGTGTGTGACACACCTGAGGGCACTAGTGTGGAGGTGATATGTGTGTATGACACACCTGAGGGCACTAGTGTGCAGGTGATGTGTGTGTGTGACACACCTGAGGGCACTAGTGTGCAGGTGATGCGTGTGTGACACACCTGAGGGCACTAGCGTGCAGGTGATGTGTGTGTGACACACCTGAGGGCACTAGTGTGGAGGTGATGTGTGTGTGTGACACACCTGAGGGCACTAATATGGAGGTGATGTGTGTGTGACACACCTGATGGCACTAGTGTGGAGGTGATGTGTGTGTGACACACCTAAGGGCACTAGTGTGAAGATGATATGTGTGTGTGACCCACCTGAGGGCACTAGTGTGGAGGTGATATGTGTGTGTGACACACATTAGGGCACTAGTGTGAAGATGATATGTGTGTGTGACACACCTGAGGGCACTAGCGTGCAGGTGATATGTGTGTGACACACCTGAGGGCACTAGTGTGGAGCTGATGTGTGTGTGACACAACTGAGGGCACTAGTGTGAAGATATGTGTGTGTGACACACCTGAGGGCACTAATGTGCAGGTGATATGTGTGTGACACACCTGAGGGCACTAGTGTGGAGGTGATGTGTGTGTGACACACCTGAGGGCACTAGTGTGGAGGTGATGTGTGTGTGACACACCTGAGGGCACTAGTATGGAGGTGATGTGTGTGTGACACACCTCAGGGCACTAGTGTGGAGGTGATGTGTGTGTGACACACATGAGGGCACTAGTGTGAAGATGATATGTGTGACCCACCTGAGGGCACTAGCGTGCAGGTGATGTGCGTGTGTGAGACACTCCTGAGGGCACTAGCGTGCAGGTGATATGTGTGTGTGAGACACTCCTGAGGGCACTAGCGTGCAGGTGATATGTGTGTGTGACACACCTGAGGGCACTAGCGTGCAGGTGATATGTGTGTGTGACACACCTGAGGGCACTAGCATGTAGGTGATGTGTCTGTGACACACCTGAGGTCACTAGCATGCAGTTGATGTGTGTGTGACATACCTGAGGGCACTAGTGTGGAGGTGATGTGTGTGACACAAATGAGGGCAATAGTGTGAAGATGATATGTGTGTGTGACACACTTGAGGAACGTGTAGGTGATGTCTGTGTGACACTCCTGAGGGCACTAGTGTGCAGGTGATGTGTGTGTGTGACACAACTGAGGGCACTAGTGTGCAGGTGATATGTGTGTGACACACCTGAGGGCACTAGTGTGGAGGTGATGTGTGTGTGACACAACTAGGGCACTAGCGTGAAGATGATATGTGTGTGACACACCTGAGTGCACTAGCGTGCAGGTGATGCATGTGTGACACACCTGAGGGCACTAGTGTGCAGGTGATGCATGTGTGACACACCTGAGGGCACTAGTGTGCAGGTGATGCATGTGTGACACACCTGAGGGCACTAGCATGCAGGTGATGTGTGTGTGACACACCTGAGGGCACTAGTGTGGAGGTGATGTGTGTGTGACACACCTGAGGGCACTAGTGTGGAGGTGATATGTGTGTGTGTGTGACACACCTGAGGGCACTAGTGTGGAGGTGATATGTGTGTGTGTGAGACACACCTGAGGGCACTAGTGTGCAGGTGATATGTGTGTGTGTGACACACCTGAGGGCACTAGTGTGCAGGTGATATGTGTGTGACACACTCCTGAGGGCACTAGTGTGCAGGTGATATGTGTGTGACACACCTGAGGGCACTAGTGTGGAGGTGATGTGTGTGTGACACAACAAGGGCACTAGTGTGAAGATGATATGTGTGTGTGACACACCTGAGGGCACTAGTGTGGAGGTGATGTGTGTGTGACACACCTGAGGGAACTAGTGTGGAGGTGATGTGTGTGTGTGTGACACACCTGAGGGCACTAGTGTGGAGGTGATGTGTGTGTGACACACCTGAGGGCACTAGTGTGGAGGTGATGTGTGTGTGACACACCTGAGGGCACTAGTGCGGAGGTGATGTGTGTGTGACACACCTGAGGGCACTAGTGTGAAGATGATATGTGTGTGTGACACACCTGAGGGCACTAGCGTGCAGGTGATATGTGTGTGACACCACTGAGGGCACTAGTGTGGAGCTGATGTGGGTGTGACAACTGAGGGCACTAGTGTGAAGATGATATGTGTGTGTGACACACCTGAGGGCACTAGTGTGCAGGTGATATGAGTGTGACACACCTGAGGGCACTAGTGTGGAGGTGATGTGTGTGTGACACAACTAGGGCACTAGTGTGAAGATGATATGTGTGTGTGACACACCTGAGGGCACTAGTGTGGAGGTGATGTGTGTGTGACACACCTGAGGGCACTAGTGTGGAGGTGATGTGTGTGTGATACACGAGGGCACTAGTGTGAAGATGATATGTGTGTGTGACCCACCTGAGGGCACTAGCGTGCAGGTGATGTGCGTGTGTGAGACACTCCTGAGGGCACTAGCGTGCAGGTGATATGTGTCTGTGTGACACAGCTGAGGGCACTAGTGTGCAGGTGATATGTGTGTGTGACACACCTGAGGGCACTAGCATGCAGGTGATATGTGTGTGTGACACACCTGAGGGCACTAGCATGTAGGTGATGTGTGTGACACACCTGAGGGCACTAGCATGCAGGCAATGTGTCTGTGACACACCTGAGGTCACTAGCATGCAGTTGATGTGTGTGTGACATACCTGAGGGCACTAGCGTGCAGGTGATGTGTGTGTGACACACCTGAGGGCACTAGCATGCAGGTGATGTGTGTGTGACACACCTGAGGGCACTAGCGTGCAGGTGATATGTGTGTGACACACCTGAGGGCACTAGTGTGGAGGTGATGTGTGTGACACAAATGAGGGCACTAGTGTGAAGATGATATGTGTGTGTGACACACCTGAGGGCACTAGCGTGTAGGTGATGTCTGTGTGACACTCCTGAGGGCACTAGTGTGACCCATTCCCTTCCAGTGCTACACAAACCTCTTAACCCATTCCCTACCACTACACACAACTCATAACCCATTCCCTGCAGCGCTACACACACCTGTAACCCATTCACTGCCAGTGCTACACACCTCTTAACCCATTCACTGCTAGCGCTACACACACCTCTTAACCCATTCCCTGCCAGCGCTACACACACCTCTTAACCCATTCACTGGCTGTGCTACACACACCTCTTAACCCATTCACTGCTAGCGCTACACACACCTCTTAACCCATTCCCTGCCAGCGCTACACACACCTCTTAAGCCATTCACTGGCTGTGCTACACACACCTCTTAACCCATTCCCTGCCAGTGCTACACACCTCTTAACCCATTCCCTGCCAGTGCTACACACCTCTTAAGCCATTCACTGCCAGTGCTACACACACCTGTAAACCCATTCACTGCCAGTGCTACACACATCTCTTAACCCATTCAGTGCCAGCTCTACACAAACCTCTTAACCTATTCACTGCCAGTGCTACATTCACCTGTAACCCATTCACTGCCAGTGCTACACACACACCTCTTAATCCATTCACTGCCAGTGCTACACACCTCTTAACCCATTCACTGCCAGTGCTACACACCTCTTAACCCATTCACTGCCAGCGCTACACACACCTCTTAACCCATTCACTGCCAGCGCTACACACACCTCTTAACCCATTCACTGCCAGCGCTACACATTCTTCTTAACCCATTCCCTGCCAGTGCTACACACCTCTTAACCCATTCCCTGCCAGTGCTACACACCTCTTAACCCATTCACTGGCAGTGCTACACACCTCTTAACCCATTCACTGGCAGTGCTACACACCTCTTAACTCATTCCCTTCCAGTGCTACACAACCTCTTAACTCATTCCCTTCCAGTGCTACACACACCTCTTAACCTATTCACTGCCAGCGCTACACATACCTCTTAACCCATTCACTGCCAGCACTACACATACCTCTTAACTCATTCCCTTCCAGTGCTACACAACCTCTTAACTCATTCCCTTCCAGTGCTACACACACCTCTTAACCTATTCACTGCCAGCGCTACACATACCTCTTAACCCATTCACTGCCAGCACTACACATACCTCTTAACCCATTCACTGCCAGCTCTACACATACCTATTAACCTATTCACTGCCAGTGCTACACACACATCTTAACCCATTCACTGCCAGCACTACACATACCTCTTAACCCATTCCCTGCCAGCGCTACACACACCTCTTAACCCATTCACTGCCAGCGCTACACACACACCTCTTAACTCATTCCCTTCCAGTGCTACACACACACATCTTAACCCATTCACTGCTAGCGCTACACATACCTCTTAACCCATTCACTGCCAGCACTACACATACCTCTTAACCCATTCACTGCCAGCACTACACATACCTCTTATCCCATTCCCTACCAGTGCTACACACACCTCTTAATCCATTCACTGCCAGCGCTACACATACCTCTTAACCCATTCCCTACCAGTGCTACACGCACCTCTAAACACATTCCCTACCAGTGCTACACGCACCTCTAAACACATTCCCTGCCAGTGCTACACAAAATAATGCTGAATATCTATACACACACATATATATACACATACACACAGATTATGGACAATTCACCATATCAGATTTGCTATCAGACAAACACTCAGGGCTAGATTACAAGTGCCGCGCTGTTGTGCGCGAGCGAAAAGCTTTTTCTCTTTTATTACAAGTGGAAAGTAAACGCGATCACTTAAGCACAATTGAAGTTAATGGGACCTCAGAGCTCTGGTTAACTATTACACAAAACAAAAAAAAATGCTAATACAAAGTACAGTTACACTCATAATAACACCATCTAATAAAAATTATTCACAAAAAGTTATAAGGGCTTAAAGATATGAGGTCTCAGCCAAGGGCTTTAACATAGAGATACGTTTACATGTCTAAAGATGTGTATGTGTGTGTATATATATATATATATATATATATATATATATCCATATCCAAAGGAAAAAGACAAATGGCTCCAGCACTGTTTCATAAAAGTGGAAAAACCTTTATTGAGGTGATATCATGAAAAGACAGCAACGTTTCGGGTAACACAGACCCTTAATCATGCTCAATCAATCAGAGCATGATTAAGGGTCTGTGTTACCCGAAACGTTGCTGTCTTTTCATGATGACACCTCAATAAAGGTTTTACCACTTTTATGAAACAGTGCTGGAGCCATTTGTCTTTTTACTTTGGAATTACATATTGGAGGTGAGCAGGACCCTCTGGCTGCCGTGCACTTTGCTATTTATATATGAACTGCTGACTTGTGCTGAACCTATTGCTTGTTTTATATATATATATATATATATATATATATATATATATACACATCTTTAGATGTTTAAAAATATTTTTATATATATGTTTGTTATTATATTATATATATATATATATATATATATATATAAAGTATATATATATATATAAATAATAATTGTATTTATGTGTGTATATATGTATTTACAGACACAATTACACATATACACACAAATACATATGTACAAATATTTAGACATATATGTAAGTGCATTGGAGTCCTTTGCAGTCAAGTAGCTGAAAACATGTAAAATCGTATTTATGTAATATTCATATTTAATAAAGGTTTTAACTATGTATTTACTGTAAATATTTCACATACCAAAGCTCTTCACATAGGGGAATATGTTCTATGCATTTCTAAATAGATATTACTATATATTATATATAGGAATATCTATTTATATATCCATGAAAGGGCAAGGATATGATATTCCTCTAGGGACCCCATTAGTGCTAGGACTGTTACTTCTGAGAGGGTAAACGAGGGCAGAGAGAGAGATTGGAGAAAAAGGTGTTAGTGGAGAAAGAGATAGCGTTAAGAAAGAGTGGAGGGAAGAAACAAAAAAAAAGAGTGAAGAGTTAGAAGAGAGGAAAAAGAGTGAAAACAATAGATATGGCCTAATAGAGAAGGGAGAGGGTAAAAAAGAGAGATTGCAGAGAGGAGGGAGTGGAGAAAGATAGATGAGAGATGATAATTATAAAAAAACATTCCAGGTCGGCTATGACCTCACATTAATGTCAGCACTCTCTGTATTCCCTCAGTTCAACAACATTTTTGTGTCCAGCTGTTGTCTTCCCCAGAACCCCAAGTTGATGTTACTAAACTGTTATGCACTTATTTTTGTTATTTTAATACTGCATGTAGCATTATTTAATTCAATCATGGTATAAAACAAACAATATATATATAAAAAAAATACTTCGCAATAAGGGGTTTCACTTTGGCTAAACATATGCAAAGAGGGGGGTGGGTTAGCGGGCGGGATTAAAAGTGGCGACTAACAATTTGGGCTTGAAATTTTATATAGGTATAGATATATATTGTACCAAATACCATTATATATAAATATAAAAATATGTATTTATAAATAAATAGAACATATTCTGTTAGGCGAAGAACATTGGAATGTGAAATATTCATATTTTTAGAATCCCCCCCCCCCCCCACACTTTTTTCTGCTCCATTGACTTCTACGGGGGAATAGGTTATTGCGCATGCGATATTGTTAGTTCAGCTTTTTATGCGTATTGGGTTAACGGTGAGTGAAAACAGTTTACTTTCAACTTGTAATATGGGCGCAACTCGACAAGCACCAAAAAGCTTACTTTTAGCGCAGTTAACGCTCAAGCGGGAGCATTAAATAACGCATTAGAAAATAGATGGCTATTAATAATGAATCTAATAGGGTGGAAATAAATGATAGCTGTAATGGAAACACTAAACAGCTCCCATGTTGTTACTGACGAGGGCAAGCGGTGCATATACCGAGGCTTGTGTGTACAAGATATAGGCTCAGCCTACAGCGCATTTCAGCAGCACAGAGAGGAGATGTTGAAAGCTACAGACAGATATGGGGACAGACTGATATTAACCGCGACACTAAGCTCCGGGCAACAGTTCTCTGTCGCCTGGGAGTGTGCACAGATACTCACTTATAGGGTCACACAGCTAACTGCCAGCAAGAGATGGGGGAGGAAATGCAAAGAAAGAACACAGATGAAAATATAGAACTTAATACAGTTTAGACAAGGAGCAATAAAACACATTATTTATGGCATCGATTTATTAACCCATAAAACATGTCCCTGTCATTATGCCACTTTATCCCTATATGTCACTTTAACCCATTAAATATGTCCATTTTCATGTTAGTCACTTTGTCCCTACATGATACTGACCCTTTAACCCATTAAACATGTCCTTGTCATTTTAGTCACTTTATCAATACATGACACTGACCCTTTAACCCATTAAACATGTCCTTGTCTTTAGGTCATTTTGTCCCTACACTACACTGACCCTTTAACCCATTTAACACATCACTGTCATTAGGTCACTTTGTCCCTACATGACACTGACCCTTTAACACATTATACATGTCCTTGTCATTTTAGTCACTTAATCCCTACATGACACTGACCATTTAACCCATTAAACATGTCCATCATTAGGTCACTTTGTCCCTACATGACACTGACCCTTTAACCCATTAAACATGTCCCTGTCATTAGGTCACTTTGTCCTTACATGGTACTGACCCTTTAACCCATTAAACATATCCCTGTCATTAGGTCACTTTGTTCCTACATGACACTGACCTTTTAACCCATTAAACACATCACTGTCATTAGGTCACTTTGTCCCTACATGATACTGACCCTTTAACCCATTATACATGTCCTTGTCATTAGGTCACTTTGTCTCTACATGATACTGACCCTTTAACCCATTATACATGTCCTTGTCTTTAGGTCACTTTGTCCCTACATGTCACTGACCCTTTAACCCATTAAACATGTCCCTGTTATTAGGTCACTTTGCTCTGACACGGCAGTGTACAGCATATTCAGACACAAGCTTCTCAGCCATCAGAAGGGACCCTAGAGCACACTCCCCTGCCATAACCTTGCTCCGTTACGCTGATGTGAAACCCAGCACAACTAGATCAGATGGTGTAAGGAGGAACGGCTTTCATTTGTTACAGCTTACAGAGGGAGTGAACGATGGCTGGAATGTAAATTGCTATTGATCCCTGAGAAAGAGATGCAGAATGGAAATTCAATACTTTCTAGGAGGACTTGAGAAGATCTGGGCCATTATCCCAGGATATTTTCATTCTGCGGTCCTGTGTGTGACCATCAGAGAGGACAATTAGTGGCAGATTCCCATATAACCAGACTTAAGTGCTATTAATGGACTCTTACATATTTACCTGAACAGAAGCTGAACCAGTGATTATGTGACAGAGCATTGTCACGTGGCTTAATAAGCTGCTTATTATTTCAAGGACAAAGACACAAAAAGAGAAGAGAATGCTTAAAGAATAAAAACAGGTTCTGTGTGAGTCATTCTGCAAGAGAATTAGTTTGATCAAATTGGAGTTTTTATTCCTAGTCAAAACATGAGAACCTTTAAAGGACCCCTCAATGCAGTGGAATTGCATAATTAATAAGTGCATAATAAAAGAAACACCTACTTTCAATTTCAAATAAGCAGATTTTTTTTTTGGACACATTTATTTTTCTCTCCAATGTTCCGGCCCCCTGTATCATGTGACAGACATCAGCCAATCGCAGACTAGTATATGAATGGGGAGCGAATGGGTTAAGAGGTGTGTGTAGTGAAACATAGATGAATAATTACAATATAAATGTATTGGCAAAATGCTTCTAGTAAAAGTTATCAGTGTTTTAGTGTTAGCGTTTGCCTCTGCACGTGCATGTGAAGCATAGCTAGATATGCTCAGTGCACCAGCATTTTATGTACTGCAGCTGCTCAGAGAGCCAGTGGGCGTGTATCATTTTAGCAAACTAACAAATTGAGTCATTACCAGATGGTACAAGCACCTTAGGCTCTGTTTAAAATGCTGGTGCACGGTGCATACTTGAGTACACTTTTAAAACAGCTATAACTTTTACTAGAAGCATTTTTGCTAATACCCGCTTATCACATTAATGCTTCTATTCAAAACTGAAATGCAGCCATGTAGATTACGGTTTTTGCTAGAATGTCCCTTTAAAAGGATAGAAAGCCCAGAAATGTTCTTTTGTGACTCAGACAGAACAGACACCCAATTGACTTTGTTAAGAAGATACCTAGGTAGGCATCTGCAGCACTACTGGGCAGAAAATAATGCTGCCACTTAGTGCTCTAGGATAACATTCATGCAAAACTGCTGCCATATAATGCTCTAGAAATGTTCCGCCTCATGAGCATACTACGTCCCTGCTTTTCAACAAAAGATACCAAGAGAACAAAGAAGCTTTAATAATAGAAGTACAATAGAAAGCTGTTTCGAATCACTGCTCTATCTGATGAATGAAAGAAAACGCTTGGGTTTCATGTCCCTTTAAAGGTTAGAGTTGGATGCTGTCCAAGGTCCTGAAACTCTGATGATGAAGGAAAGACACAGAGAACTTTCCCCTAAATTCTAAAATAAAAAAACAATTACTTTAAAGGGACAAACACATTTTTTTCTTTCATGATTCAGATAGAAAATACAATTTTAAACAACTTCGTAATTTACTTCTATTATCAAATTTGATTTGTTCTTTTGGTATCTTTTGTTGAAAAGCAGGGATGTAAGCTCAGGAGCGTGCACGTGTCTAGAGCGCTATTTGGCAGCAGTTTATTTGCAAGAGCACTAGAGGGCAGCGCTATTCCCTGCCATGTAGTGCTGCAGAAGCTACCTAGGTATCTCTTCAACATAGAATATCATGAGAACAAAGTAACTTTATAAAATTGTATGTTCTTACTGGGGATGGGGGGGTGGGGATAAAAAAAAAATCAACTTTTTAATTTAAATTAAAGGCAAATCAATTAATGAAAATGCATAGCGGCATCATGTGGAATTATATTTTGATTTGAATGTCCCTTTAAGACATAAACTAGGCACTGTTAGGGGTTTGATATAACAAAAATGTTTGTAATCTTAATATGTTCAGTAGGCAACAAAGTGACAAATCTCAGACCAACAATGGTCAAGTTATGTAATAACAGTTTACACTAAGTTTATAGTTTCATAAATTATCCATAAAAATGTACTGAGATATATTTATTTATTTTACCCCAAAAATGTCTTGTATTGTTTGAAACCTCATATGCTAGTGAGGATGTTAACGTAAGCCGAAGACCACTGCACAATATGGTCCTATAAATGAATCTTCTCACAATCTAGGATGCTTTAAGAGACGGCAAACTTTAAATATCTTTCTAACGTCAACTTTTGGTTTTCTAGGGGTTGAGACCTGATCTACCATGGAAAGGCTGTTATGGGGTGTCCTGCTGGTAGGAAGCCTAGTGAATGTGGCCCAAATGTGCCCCTTCCACTGCACCTGTCAAAACCTCTCTGAGTCCCTCAGCACTCTCTGCGCCAACAAGGGGCTCCTCTATGTTCCACCCAACATTGATCGCAGAACTGTTGAGCTCCGCTTGGCTGATAACTTCATTAGGGTGGTGGAACAGGAAGATTTCCTTAATATGACAGGGTTGGTGGACCTCACTTTGTCTAGGAATACTATCGATAACATTCAGCCTTATGCTTTTGGAGATCTGGAAAGCCTGAGATCTCTACATTTGGATGGGAACCGTATGACAGCCATTCACGAGGAGGCCTTGAAGGGGATGCTGAACCTCCAGCATCTCATAATCAACAACAACCAACTGGTAACAATACCAGTGGCCACTTTTGATGACTTTCTTCTCACTCTAGAGGATCTAGATTTATCCTATAATAACCTTATTAGTGTACCTTGGGAAGCCATACAGAACATGGTGAGCCTTCATACCCTCAACCTAGACCATAATCTTATTGACTATGTAATGGAGGGCACCTTCTCTGAGATGTATAAACTCTCTAGACTAGACATGACATCTAACAGGTTACATACACTACCTCCTGATCCTCTTTTTGTCCGATCCCAGACTGGAGTGGTGAGTCCTACCCCATATACATCTACAATTGTGCTCAACTTTGGAGGGAACCCATTTCACTGCAATTGTGAGCTACTATGGCTACGCAGGCTTGTGAGAGAAGATGATATGGAAACGTGTGCTTCCCCATCACAGCTGGCTGGACGCTATTTCTGGTCTATACCAGAAGAGGAATTCACCTGTGAGCCTCCACTTATTACTCGACACACACATCAGCTTTGGGTACTTGAAGGACAGAGAGCAACTCTGAAGTGCCGTGCTATTGGGGACCCAGAGCCGGTCATCCACTGGGTTTCCCCAGAGGATAAAATCATGACAAACTCCTCTAGAACAGCATCCTATAGAAATGGCACACTGGATATATTTGTAACTACAGTACGGGACGATGGTGCCTATACTTGCATAGCCATCAATGCTGCTGGAGAATCCACAGCTCGGGTGGACTTGAAGATGATCCCTTTACCACATCGCAACAACGGAACTGTCAGTGTGCCAAGGCAGGGCCCTGGGTCTTCTGACATCACCACTTCATCTAGGACTTCAGCCAATGCCACTGAGGAGAAGAAGTCACCTGAAAGTGTAGTTGTGGTCTCAGAGGTGACATCATCTTCTGCCTTGATTCGATGGTTCATGAACAGGTCGGCATATATAGTGTGGATGTACCAAATTCAGTACAACTGCTCAGTCGATGAGACACTTGTATACAGGTAAGATACGAACATGTGCTAAATAGCTACAGGATATTCCATGTGCAGATATTGATCTGATCTCTCAGCTGTCAGCAAAAGTACTTTATTAGTTTATGGGTGACCGAAAAGGCCAAGACCTTAGCTTAAAGGAACTTTACAGTACATTTATTTTATAAATACACAATATCACTGCGTCTCAGTTGATCACACATTAAGGCCTAGATTTAGAGTTCGGCGGTAAAAGGGCTGTTAACGCTCCGCGGGTTTTTTTCTGGCCGCACCATAAATTTAACTCTGGTATCGAGAGTTCAAACAAATGCTGCGTTAGGCTCCAAAAAAGGAGCGTAGAGCATTTTTACCGCAAATGCAACTCTCGATACCAGAGCTGCTTACGGACGCGGCCGGCATCAAAAACGTGCTCGTGCACGATTCTCCCATAGGAAACAATGGGGCTGTTTGAGCTGAAAAAAAACCTAACACCTGCAAAAAAGCAGCGTTCAGCTCCTAACGCAGCCCCATTGTTTCCTATGGGGAAACACTTCCTACGTCTGCACCTAACACTCTAACATGTACCCCGAGTCTAAACACCCCTAACCTTACACTTATTAACCCCTAATCTGCCGCCCACGCTATCGCTGACCCCTGCATTACACTTTTAACCCCTAATCTGCCGCTCCGTAAAACGCCGCCACCTACGTTATCCCTATGTACCCCTAATCTGCTGCCCTAACATCGCCGACCCCTATGTTATATTTATTAACCCCTAATCTGCCCCCCACAACG
The DNA here is from genome assembly GCF_027579735.1 of Bombina bombina. Lineage (NCBI taxonomy): Eukaryota > Metazoa > Chordata > Amphibia > Anura > Bombinatoridae > Bombina > Bombina bombina. Next base: position 29,879,571 of record NC_069505.1, read on the forward strand.
TCGCCGACACCTACCTACACTTATTAACCCCTAATCTGCCGAGCGGACCTGAGCGCTACTATAATAAAGTTATTAACCCCTAATCCGCCTCACTAACCCTATCATAAATAGTATTAACCCCTAATCTGCCCTCCCTAACATCGCCGACACCTACCTTCAATTATTAACCCCTAAACTTCCGATCGGAGCTCACCGCTATTCTAATAAATGGATTAACCCCTAAAGCTAAGTCTAACCCTAACACTAACACCCCCCTAAGTTAAATATAATTTTTATCTAACGAAATAAATTAACTCTTATTAAATAACTTATTCCTATTTAAAGCTAAATACTTACCTGTAAAATAAATCCTAATATAGCTACAATATAAATTATAATTATATTATAGCTATTTTAGGATTAATATTTATTTTACAGGCAACTTTGTAATTATTTTAACCAGGTACAATAGCTATTAAATAGTTAAGAACTATTTAATAGTTACCTAGTTAAAATAATAACAAATTTACCTGTAAAATAAATCCTAACCTAAGTTACAATTAAACCTAACACTACACTATCAATAAAATAATTAAATAAACTACCTACAATTACCTACAATTAACCTAACACTACACTATCAATAAATAAATTAAACACAATTGCTACAAATAAATACAATTAAATAAACTATCTAAAGTACAAAAAATAAAAAAGAACTAAGTTACAGAAAATAAAAAAATATTTACAAACATAAGAAAAATATTACAACAATTTTAAACTAATTACACCTACTCTAAGCCCCCTAATAAAATAACAAAGCCCCCCAAAATAAAAAATTCCCTACCCTATTCTAAATTAAAAAAGTTACAAGCTCTTTTACCTTACCAGCCCTGAACAGGGCCCTTTGCGGGGCATGCCCCAAGAATTTCAGCTCTTTTGCCTGTAAAAGAATAAATACAATACCCCCCCCCCCCCAACATTACAACCCACCACCCACATACCCCTAATCTAACCCAAACCCCCCTTAAATAAACCTAACACTAAGCCCCTGAAGATCTTCCTACCTTGTCTTCACCATCCAGGTATCACCGATCCGTCCTGGCTCCAAGATCTTCATCCAACCCAAGCGGGGGTTGGCGATCCATAATCCGGTGCTCCAAAGTCTTCCTCCTATCCGGCAAGAAGAGGAGATCCGGACCGGCAAACATCTTCTCCAAGCGGCATCTTCGATCTTCTTCCATCCGGTGCGGAGCGGGTCCATCTTGAAGCAGGCGACGCGGATCCATCCTCTTCTTCCGATGTCTCCCGACTAATGACGGTTCCTTTAAGGGACGTCATCCAAGATGGCGTCCCTCGAATTCCGATTGGCTGATAGGATTCTATCAGCCAATCGGAATTAAGGTAGGAATTTTCTGATTGGCTGATGGAATCAGCCAATCAGAATCAAGTTCAATCCGATTGGCCGATCCCATCAGCCAATCGGAATTCGAGGGACGCCATCTTGGATGACGTCCCTTAAAGGAACCGTCATTAGTCGGGAGACATCGGAAGAAGAGGATGGATCCGCGTCGCCTGCTTCAAGATGGACCCGCTCCGCACCGGATGGAAGAAGATCGAAGATGCCGCTTGGAGAAGATGTTTGCCGGTCCGGATCTCCTCTTCTTGCCGGATAGGAGGAAGACTTTGGAGCACCGGATTATGGATCGCCAACCCCCGCTTGGGTTGGATGAAGATCTTGGAGCCAGGACGGATCGGTGATACCTGGATGGTGAAGACAAGGTAGGAAGATCTTCAGGGGCTTAGTGTTAGGTTTATTTAAGGGGGGTTTGGGTTAGATTAGGGGTATGTGGGTGGTGGGTTGTAATGTTGGGGGGGGGGGTATTGTATTTATTCTTTTACAGGCAAAAGAGCTGAAATTCTTGGGGCATGCCCCGCAAAGGGCCCTGTTCAGGGCTGGTAAGGTAAAAGAGCTTGTAACTTTTTTAATTTAGAATAGGGTAGGGAATTTTTTATTTTGGGGGGCTTTGTTATTTTATTAGGGGGCTTAGAGTAGGTGTAATTAGTTTAAAATTGTTGTAATATTTTTCTTATGTTTGTAAATATTTTTTTATTTTCTGTAACTTAGTTCTTTTTTATTTTTTGTACTTTAGATAGTTTATTTAATTGTATTTATTTGTAGCAATTGTGTTTAATTAATTTATTGATAGTGTAGTGTTAGGTTAATTGTAGGTAATTGTAGGTAGTTTATTTAATTATTTTATTGATAGGGTAGTGTTAGGTTTAATTATAACTTAGGTTAGGATTTATTTTACAGGTAAATTTGTTATTATTTTAACTAGGTAACTATTAAATAGTTCTTAACTATTTAATAGCTATTGTACCTGGTTAAAATAATTACAAAGTTGCCTGTAAAATAAATATTAATCCTAAAATAGCTATAATATAATTATAATTTATATTGTAGCTATATTAGGATTTATTTTACAGGTAAGTATTTAGCTTTAAATAGGAATAATTTATTTAATAAGAGTTAATTTATTTCGTTAGATAAAAATTATATTTAACTTAGGGGGGTGTTAGTGTTAGGGTTAGACTTAGCTTTAGGGGTTAATCCATTTATTAGAATAGCGGTGAGCTCCGATCGGAAGTTTAGGGGTTAATAATTGAAGGTAGGTGTCGGCGATGTTAGGGAGGGCAGATTAGGGGTTAATACTATTTATGATAGGGTTAGTGAGGCGGATTAGGGGTTAATAACTTTATTATAGTAGCGCTCAGGTCCGCTCGGCAGATTAGGGGTTAATAAGTGTAGGCAGGTGTCGGCGACGTTGAGGGGGGCAGATTAGGGGTTAATAAATATAATATAGGGGTCGGCGGTGTTAGGGGCAGCAGATTAGGGGTACATAGGGATAACGTAGGTGGCGGCGATTTGCGGTCGGAAGATTAGGGGTTAATTATTGTAAGTAGCTGGCGGCGACGTTGTGGGGGGCAGGTTAGGGGTGAATAAATATAATACAGGGGTCGGCAGGGTTAGGGGCAGCAGATTAGGGGTACATAAATATAACGTAGGTGGCGGTCGGCAGATTAGGGGTTAAAAATTTTAATTGAGTGGCGGCGGTGTGGGGGGAGCTCGGTTTAGGGGTACATAGGTAGTTTATGGGTGTTAGTGTACTTTAGGGTACAGTAGTTAAGAGCTTTATAAACCGGCGTTAGCCAGAAAGCTCTTAACTCCTGCTATTTTCAGGCGGCTGGAATCTTGTCGTTAGAGCTCTAACGCTCACTGCAGAAACGACTCTAAATACCGGCGTTAGAAAGATCCCATTGAAAAGATAGGCTACGCAAATGGCGTAGGGGGATCTGCGGTATGGAAAAGTCGCGGCTGAAAAGTGAGCGTTAGACCCTTTAATCACTGACTCCAAATACCAGCGGGCGCCCAAAACCAGCGTTAGGAGCCTCTAACGCTGGTTTTGACGGCTACCGCCGAACTCTAAATCTAGGCCTAAATGTTTTGTAAGAATTTCAACTCTTATGTTAGCAATTATGCATTGTTCTGCAGACAAGGGACATACCTCTTGAAAAGCTTTTTGAGTATATTATTATATTGACAATGAGGTCATTGTTGCATGGTAAGAACTCTAATTCATGCAGGATATACTACCTCTTCTCTAGGGATCAGTGACAAAATATAGTCTGAGGTCAATCACAGGAAAGGTAGAAAACGTGATTAAACATTCCCATGGAAATCACATATTGAATAGCCTCTATGACTCCAACCAGCCTAAGAGTTGGAAGTGTTGGTACCTTTGCCAGGATTAACGAAATTAGAATAACCATGTAAAAAAGAAACAGAATCTAATTTCTATACTTTTTTGTAACTCATCTTCTATACATTTTGATAAAATTATTGAACCTTGTAATTGCCATTTGTCAATACATACGTAGGCAATTAGCCTTAAAGGGACAGTCTAGTCCAAAAAAAACCTTTCATGATTCAGATAGGGCATTTAATTTTAAACAATTTTCCAATTTACATTTATCACCAATTTTTCTTTGTTCTCTTGGTATTCTTAGTTGAAAGCTTAACCTAGGAGATTCATATGCTAACTTCTTAGACCTTGAAGGCCGCCTCTTAAGAATGCATTTTAAAAGGTTTTTCACCACTAGAGGGTGTTAGTTCATGTTTTTCATATAGATAACACTGTGGTCATGCACGTGAAGTTACCTGGGAGCCATCACTGATTCGCTAAACTGCAAGTCTGTCAAAAGAACTTAAATAAAGGGGCAGTCTGCAGAGGCTTAGATACAATCACAGAGGTAAAAAATATATAAATATATCTGTGTTGGTTATGCAAAACTAGGGAATGGGTAAAAAAGGGATTATCTATCTTTTAAAACAATAACAATTCTGGTGTAGACTGTCCCTTTAAGGTACAAAGAACACACTAAAATCAAATCAAGGCTTCCAGCTTCAACCTCACTCGAGAAAAAGAAATGCCTTCCATCTGCTCAGTGAGCTAAAATTTCTTGTAACTTTTGCAAGTTGCGGCAAAAATTCCAGTTTTAATTGCTCATCTTTGCAAACTATTTTAATCTTAGGCAAATCAGCATCTTAAATATCCGCCAACAAATTTTGTTTATTTTTCATGCTGTTCAATTAATTTAACACCCTAAAAAATGTACAATATTTTTCTCTTGATTATTTTATTTTACAGATAATTAGAGGGTCAGATAGTAAAATCAATGCTAGGACAAATTTCAAAACAAAACATTTATTTTGCGCCATATAAATGACATGCCCACAATGTGGTTTCATATCTTATTTAACAAATAATAAATAATTAAATCAATAAATATTACCTACACATAGCTAAAACGATTTAAGGATATCACTGTTTAAAGTATTAGTCACTGCAAGCAGATATTAAAACACTGCTCCTATACGAGGTTTAAATCCATTTTTATCTGTTTGGTAAATAAATGATTAAGTCCTTAGGGAATATCATCTGCATATCTGTCTCACTTGTGTGCACATACAGGCTGAGAATGAACGTGTAAAGTATAATCAGAACCCCCTCTCCCCACCACTATTTTTATATACTTATGTTCTACACTCCAAAATGTCAATGTCACAACTTATGTCACTGAACTCTGAAGGGTTGGTATGGTATGGGGTTTTACCAGCGTTTTTATGGTTTTATAAGCATGTGTGTGCACTTAAATTCTGTATTCCTATTTATTAAGTATTTTTCAAGCGGTGTATTGGCTGTTACTGTTAATGGTTTAGCTTGATACCCTATAGATGCTGGAACTAAACTACTAGATAGTTGTATAATCAACTGTACACCTTTGTGAATGGTAGATGCAAGCTAGAGTGGAAATAGGCCAAAGGATGAAATATTTGGTTAAAATGTAAGGGCCACACAGATATTTATGAACTAGCCATACCATTTTTATCAGCCAGGCAATACATTTACAGAGGAATTTACATAGATAAAAATAAAAATGTTTAAAGGCAAAAGCATCATTTTATGAACCATGGTATCAAACCCTGGTGTAGGTTATCTAAACAGTGATACAACTAATATTTATGGCATAAGTGTACCATGACGTCATCCGCTCAAGCAAAGGAGGGGCGATTCCTTTCAGAGCACCTATCGACAGTCGTTTTGCACGGTAGAGAGCACATTGCCGAGGTCGATCCTTGACTAAGGCTGGGAGTTGACAAACTGATCTCAAATATTAGTTTCAAGAAAAGCATTTAGCCACACTCTTATGGATGAGCCAGAGAGGGTAATCTGTATATATAAACACAAGTCAATAATTCACCAGATTGGGTGTAAGGTTTGAAAATCTCAGTTAGAGTATGTCAAGTTCTAACCTCAGAGCATACTGAGGTACTACTGGACACAATAACGACTAATCCCAGCTGAGAAATAGACTGAGGTTCTCTGTTCATGAGCAGCAATGTTTTAGCCTCCCTTAGGCAATAAGGCACGGTGCAAGGTTGTGTTCTATAGCGCTAAACGGTTTGGCTAATACCTCTACTCTTCTGTATTGATTAGGTATCTCTTTGTGAGACTTTTCTCAAGGTAAAAACTGTCTTTATAGAATTAGTACAAGGGCTTCATAGTACAGAAGGGACTTCTTATAGAATCTCACAAGCCCGGAGAGCTTTAGGTAATCGTCTGCTATGTCTGTTTATGAAGCTCTGAACTAGACAAAAACTTTAGCCATGGCGCATCCTACTTGCCAGCCATCTATTAAAGTGACAGCTGCCTACAGGCGCTAGGTAATTGAACAGAAAAGCTAAATCAGTAGCATTAGACTTTCTGTTCCTGCATCCAGCCTGAGGTTTTATCGTTACATTGTTACCCAGTCCGCATTCTAACTACATTTCCTTGCAGAAGCCGCGCTGGCTACATGACAATAGAGGTGTCATTTACATCCCCCTGTGTACACAGGGATCTCACTCATGCATCAGAGATTTGCTGTATTCGTGAGATACCGGCCTGCTCCACTGATTCAAGGTCACCGTCCTTATTAAGTATCACAAAGGATTGCAAGAAGCAGTTAACTGGGAACTTGGGTATCTTCTGATCGCTGCTAGTTGTGCCCGAGCGTGAAAATGTCTAAAAATATGAACTAAAGATGATCATTAATAATAATAATAATAGTTTGCACCAGGAATAAAATCCCAGGCACATGGACAATTACATAAAAAGATTATCCTAAAAAGTCACAGTATTAAAGGCACCTAAGTCACTTAAAAATTAGAATATAAAGAGCCAGATTACAAGTGGAGCACAAAATTGAGTTCACAAGCGGGGTATTTGCGCTCCACTCGTAATACCAACGCACGCAAATGTGCGCTGGTATTGTAGGTTAAGCAGAATTCAAACATGACCTCACGTTCAACATAGCATGGAAGCTTTGCACTCACAAGATCGCACTTCCATAGGCTCCAATGGCAGCCTCACGCTGATGCCGTCATACACGGCACAGAACCTATCGCAGTGAAGGGGGTAAGTTGCACAGCGATGGGCAACAAATTTAAAATATTTATGTATGTTAATATATACATATATATATTTATGTGTTTATATATTTATATACGTACATACACATAGTAACACATAAATATATATGTATATACACATAATAACATATAAATATATATGTATATACACATAATAACACATACATATATATGTATATACACATAGTAACACATAAATATATATGTATATACACATACTAACACATAAATATATATGTACATACACATAGTAACACATAAATATATATGTATATACACATAGTAACACATAAATATATATGTATATACACATAGTAACAGATAAATATATATATACACATAGTAACACATAAATATATATGTATATACACATAGTAACACATAAATATATATGTATATAAACATAGTAACACATAAATATATATGTATATACACATAGTAACACATAAATATATATGTATATACACATACTAACACATACATATATATGTACATACACATAGTAACACATAAATATATATGTATATACACATACTAACACATAAATATATATGTATATACACATAGTAACACATACATATATATGTATATACTCATACTGACACATACATATATATGTATATACACATAGTAACACATAAATATATATGTATATACATATAGTAACACATAAATATATATGTATATACACATAGTAACACATAAATATATATGTATATACACATAATAACATAAATATATATGTATATACATATAGTAACACATAAATATATATGTATATACACATACTAACACATAAATATATATGTATATACACATAATAACACATAAATAACATAATTTATGCTTACCTGATAAATTCCTTTCTTCTGTTGTGTGATCAGTCCACGGGTCATCATTACTTCTGGGATATAACTCCTCCCCAACAGGAAATGCAAGAGGATTCACCCAGCAGAGCTGATATAGCTCCTCCCCTCTACGTCAGTCCCAGTCATTCGACCAAGAATCAACGAGAAAGGAGTAACCAAGGGTGAAGTGGTGACTGGAGTATAATTTAAAAGATATTTACCTGCCTTAAAAACAGGGCGGGCCGTGGACTGATCACACAACAGAAGAAAGGAATTTATCAGGTAAGCATAAATTATGTTTTCTTCTGTTATGTGTGATCAGTCCACGGGTCATCATTACTTCTGGGATACCAATACCAAAGCAAAAGTACACGGATGACGGGAGGGATAGGCAGGCTCATTATACAGAAGGAACCACTGCCTGAAGAACCTTTCTCCCAAAAATAGCCTCCGAAGAAGCAAAAGTGTCAAATTTGTAAAATTTGGAAAAAGTATGAAGCGAAGACCAAGTTGCAGCCTTGCAAATCTGTTCAACAGAGGCCTCATTCTTAAAGGCCCAAGTGGAAGCCACAGCTCTAGTGGAATGAGCTGTAATTCTTTCAGGAGGCTGCTGTCCAGCAGTCTCATAGGCTAAACGTATTATGTTACGAAGCCAAAAAGAGAGAGAGGTAGCAGAAGCTTTTTGACCTCTCCTCTGTCCAGAATAAACGACAAACAGGGAAGAAGTTTGACGAAACTCTTTAGTTGCCTGCAAGTAGAACTTGAGGGCACGAACTACATCCAGATTGTGTAGAAGACGTTCCTTCTTTGAAGAAGGATTTGGACACAAGGATGGAACAACAATCTCTTGATTGATATTCCTGTTAGAAACTACCTTAGGTAAGAACCCAGGTTTAGTACGCAGAACTACCTTGTCTGAGTGAAAAATCAGATAAGGAGAATCACAATGTAATGCTGATAACTCAGAGACTCTTCGAGCCGAGGAAATAGCCATTAAAAACAGAACTTTCCAAGATAACAATTTTATATCAATGGAATGAAGGGGTTCAAACGGAACACCCTGTAAAACGTTAAGAACTAAGTTTAAACTCCATGGTGGAGCAACAGCTTTAAACACAGGCTTGATCCTAGCTAAAGCCTGACAAAAGGCCTGGACGTCTGGATTTTCTGACAGACGCCTGTGTAACAAGATGGACAGAGCTGAAATCTGTCCCTTTAATGAACTAGCCGATAAACCCTTTTCTAAGCCCTCTTGTAGAAAGGACAAGATCCTAGAGATCCTAACTTTACTCCAGGAGTAACGTTTGGATTCACACCAGTATAGGTATTTACGCCATATTTTATGGTAAATCTTTCTGGTAACAGGCTTCCTAGCCTGTATCAGGGTATCAATAACCGACTCAGAAAAACCACGTTTTGATAAAATCAAGCGTTCAATTTCCAAGCAGTCAGTTTCAGAGAAGTTAGATTTTGATGTTTGAACGGACCCTGTATCAGAAGGTCCTGTCTTAGAGGTAGAGACCAAGGTGGACAGGATGACATGTCCACTAGATCTGCATACCAAGTCCTGCGTGGCCATGCAGGTGCTATTAGAATCACTGATGCTCTCTCCTGTTTGATTTTGGCAATCAATCGAGGAAGCAGCGGGAAGGGTGGAAACACATAAGCCATCCCGAAGTTCCAAGGTGCTGTCAAAGCATCTATCAGAACCGCTCCCGGATCCCTGGATCTGGACCCGTAGTGAGGAAGTTTGGCGTTCTGGCGAGACGCCATGAGATCTATCTCTGGTTTGCCCCAAAGTCGAAGTATTTGGGCAAAGACCTCCGGATGAAGTTCCCACTCCCCCGGATGAAAAGTCTGGCGACTCAAGAAATCCGCCTCCCAGTTCTCCACTCCCGGGATGTGGATTGCTGACAGGTGGCAAGAGTGAGACTCTGCCCATCGAATTATCCTTGATACTTCCATCATTGCTAGGGAGCTTTTTGTCCCTCCCTGATGGTTGATGTAAGCTACAGTCGTGATATTGTCCGACTGAAACCTGATGAACCCCCGAGTTGTTAATTGGGGCCAAGCCAGAAGGGCATTGAGAACTGCTCTCAATTCCAGAATGTTTATTGGAAGGAGACTCTCCTCCTGATTCCATAATCCCTGAGCCTTCAGAGAATTCCAGACAGCGCCCCAACCTAGTAGGCTGGCGTCTGTTGTTACAATTGTCCAGTCTGGCCTGCTGAATGGCATCCCCCTGGACAGGTGTGGCCGATGAAGCCACCATAGAAGAGAATTTCTGGTCTCTTGATTCAGATTCAGAGTAGGGGACAAATCTGAGTAATCCCCATTCCACTGACTTAGCATGCATAATTGCAGCGGTCTGAGGTGTAGGCGTGCAAAAGGTACTATGTCCATTGCCGCTACCATTAAGCCGATCACCTCCATGCATTGAGCTACTGACGGGTGTTGAATGGAATGAAGGACACGGCATGCATCTTGAAGTTTTGTTAACCTGTCCTCTGTCAGGTAAATCTTCATTTCTACAGAATCTATAAGAGTCCCCAAGAATGGAACTCTTGTGAGAGGAAAAAGAGAACTCTTCTTTTCGTTCACTTTCCATCCATGCGACCTTAGAAATGCCAGAACTAACTCTGTATGAGACTTGGCAGTTTGAAAGCTTGAAGCCTGTATTAGAATGTCGTCTAGATACGGAGCTACCGAAATCCCTCGCGGTCTTAGTACCGCCAGGAGGGCACCTAGAATCTTTGTGAAGATTCTTGGGGCCGTAGCCAATCCGAATGGAAGAGCTACAAACTGGTAGTGCCTGTCTAGGAAGGCAAACCGTAGATACCGGTGATGATCTTTGTGGATCGGTATGTGAAGGTAAGCATCTTTTAAATCCACTGTGGTCATGTACTGACCCTTTTGGATCATGGGCAAGATTGTTCGAATAGTTTCCATTTTGAACGATGGAACTCTTAGGAATTTGTTTAGAATCTTTAAATCTAAGATTGGTCTGAAGGTTCCCTCTTTTTTGGGAACCACAAACAGGTTTGAGTAGAACCCTTGTCCTTGTTCCGACCGCGGAACCGGATGGATCACTCCCATTAATAACAGATCTTGTACACAGCGTAGAAACGCTTCTTTCTTTATCTGGTTTGTTGACAATCTTGACAGATGAAATCTCCCTCTTGGGGGAGATAATTTGAAGTCTAGAAGGTATCCCTGAGATATGATCTCTAGCGCCCAGGGATCCTGAACATCTCTTGCCCAGGCCTGGGCGAAGAGAGAAAGTCTGCCCCCCACTAGATCCGGTCCCGGATCGGGGGCTCTCGGTTCATGCTGTCTTTGGGGCAGCAGCAGGTTTCCTGGCCTGTTTGCCCTTGTTCCAGGACTGGTTAGGCTTCCAGCCTTGCCTGTAACGAGCAACAGCTCCTTCCTGTTTTGGTGCAGTGGAGGTTGATGCTGCTCCTGTTTTGAAATTCCGAAAGGGACGAAAATTAGACTGTCTAGCCTTAGCTTTGGCTTTGTCTTGAGGTAGGGCGTGGCCCTTACCTCCTGTAATGTCAGCGATAATTTCTTTCAAACCGGGCCCAAATAAGGACTGCCCCTTGAAAGGTATATTAAGTAATTTGGACTTAGAAGTAACATCAGCTGACCAGGATTTTAGCCACAGTGCCCTACGTGCCTGTATGGCGAATCCTGAGTTCTTAGCCGTAAGTTTGGTTAAATGTACTACGGCCTCCGAAATGAATGAATTAGCTAGTTTAAGGACTCTAAGCCTGTCCATAATGTCGTCTAGCGTATATGAACTAAGGTTCTCTTCCAGAGACTCAATCCAAAATGCTGCCGCAGCCGTAATCGGCGCGATACATGCAAGGGGTTGCAAAATAAAACCTTGTTGAACAAACATTTTCTTAAGGTAACCCTCCAATTTTTTATCCATTGGATCTGAAAAGGCACAGCTATCCTCCACCGGGATAGTGGTACGCTTAGCTAGAGTAGAAACTGCTCCCTCCACCTTAGGGACCGTTTGCCATAAGTCCCGAGTGGTGGCGTCTATTGGAAACATCTTTCTAAATATTGGAGGGGGTGAGAACGGCACACCGGGTCTATCCCACTCCTTAGTAACAATTTCAGTTAATCTCTTAGGTATAGGAAAAACGTCAGTACTCGCCGGTACCGCAAAGTATTTATCCAACCTACATAGTTTCTCTGGTATTGCAACGGTGTTACAATCATTGAGAGCTGCTAAGACCTCCCCTAGTAATACACGGAGGTTCTCCAATTTAAATTTAAAATTTGAAATATCTGAATCCAATCTGTTTGGATCAGAACCGTCACCCACAGAATGAAGCTCTCCGTCCTCATGCTCTGCAAGCTGTGACGCAGTATCAGACATGGCCCTAGTATTGTCAGCGCACTCTGTTCTCACCCCAGAGTGATCACGCTTGCCTCTTAGCTCAGGTAATTTAGACAAAACTTCAGTCATAACAGTAGCCATATCTTGTAATGTTATCTGTAAAGGCCGCCCAGATGTACTAGGCGCCATAATATCACGCACCTCCCGGGCGGGAGATGCAGGTACTGCCGCGTGAGGCGAGTTAGTCGGCATAACTCTCCCCTCGCAGATTGGTGAAATTTGTTCACATTGTACAGATTGACTTTTATTTAAAGTAGCATCAATACAGTTAGTACATAAATTTCTATTGGGCTCCACCTTGGCATTGGAACAAATGACACAGATATCCTCTGAGTCAGACATGTTTAACACACTAGCAATAACTTGCAACCTGGTTATAATCTTTTTTAGCAAAAACGTACTGTGCCTCAAAGAGGTACTTAAACGATTAAATGATTAAATGACAGTTGAGATAATAAACTGAGAACAGTTATAGCATCAACTTTAAAACAACTTTTAGCAAGGTTTTGTTCCCATTAGTAAGATAACATAACTAAATTTGACATAAAAATTATTGAGTAACGTCTTTATCCACAGTCAATATAAAAAATTCTCACAGCTCTGCTGAGAGAATGTACCTCCCTTCAAGAAGTTTGAAGACCCCTGAGATCTGTCAGAGATGAACCGGATCATGCAGGAAAAATAATAGCTGACTGGAAATTGTTGATGCGTAGCAAAGAGCGCCAAAAACGGCCCCTCCCTCTCACACACAGCAGTGAAGAGAAACGAAACTGTCACAATTCAAAATAAACTACTGCCAAGTGGAAAATAAAGCCCAAACATTTATTTACTCAGTACCTCAGCAGTGTAAACGATTCTACATTCCAGCAAAAACGTTTAACATGATATAATACTTATTAAAAAGATTAGTGACCTTTAACAAAGTAGTTCCGGTGAAGTACCATTCCCAGAATACTGAAGTGTATACATACATGTCATTATAACGGTATAGCAGGATTTTCTCATCAATTCCATTCAGAAAATAAAAACTGCTACATACCTCAATGCAGATTCATCTGCCCCTGTCCCCTGATCTGAAGCTTTTACCTCCCTCAGATGGCCGAGAACAGCAATATGATCTTAACTACTCCGGTTAAAATCATAGTAAAAACTCTGGTAGATTCTTCCTCAAAGTCTGCCAGAGAAGTAATAACACGCTCCGGTGCTATTATAAAATAACAAACTTTTGATTGAAGTCATAAAAACTAAGTATAATCACCATAGTCCTCTCACACATCCTATCTAGTCGTTGGGTGCAAGAGAATGACTGGGACTGACGTAGAGGGGAGGAGCTATATCAGCTCTGCTGGGTGAATCCTCTTGCATTTCCTGTTGGGGAGGAGTTATATCCCAGAAGTAATGATGACCCGTGGACTGATCACACATAACAGAAGAAATATATGTATATACACATACTGACACATAAATATATATGTATATACACATAGTAACACATAAATATATATGTATATACACATAGTAACACATAAATATATATGTATATACACATAGTAACACATAAATATATATGTATATACACATAATAACACATAAATATATATGTATATACACATAGTAACACATAAATATATATGTATATACACACAGTAACACATAAATATATATGTATATACACATACTGACACATAAATATATATGTATATACACATAGTAACACATAAATATATATGTATATACACATAGTAACACATAAATATATATGTATATACACATACTGACACATAAATATATATGTATATACACATACTAACACATAAATATATATGTATATACACATAGTAACACATAAATATATATGTATATACACATACTAACACATAAATATATATGTATATACACATAGTAACACATAAATATATATGTATATACACATAATAACATAAATATATATGTATATACACATAGTAACACATAAATATATATGTATATACACATAGTAACACATAAATATATATGTATATACACATACTGACACATAAATATATATGTATATACACATAGTAACACATAAATATATATGTATATACATATAGTAACACATAAATATATATGTATATACACATAGTAACACATAAATATATATGTATATACACATAATAACATAAATATATATGTATATACATATAGTAACACATAAATATATATGTATATACACATACTAACACATAAATATATATGTATATACACATAATAACACATAAATATATATGTATATACACATACTGACACATAAATATATATGTATATACACATAGTAACACATAAATATATATGTATATACACATAGTAACACATAAATATATATGTATATACACATAGTAACACATAAATATATATGTATATACACATAATAACACATAAATATATATGTATATACACATAGTAACACATAAATATATATGTATATACACACAGTAACACATAAATATATATGTATATACACATACTGACACATAAATATATATGTATATACACATAGTAACACATAAATATATATGTATATACACATAGTAACACATAAATATATATGTATATACACATACTGACACATAAATATATATGTATATACACATACTAACACATAAATATATATGTATATACACATAGTAACACATAAATATATATGTATATACACATACTAACACATAAATATATATGTATATACACATACTAACACATAAATATATATGTATATACACATAATAACATAAATATATATGTATATACACATAGTAACACATAAATATATATGTATATACACATAGTAACACATAAATATATATGTATATACACATACTGACACATAAATATATATGTATATACACATAGTAACACATAAATATATATGTATATACACATACTAACACATAAATATATATGTATATACACATACTGACACATAAATATATATGTATATACACATACTAACACATAAATATATATGTATATACACATACTGACACATAAATATATATGTATATACACATAACACATAAATATATATGTATATACACATAGTAACACATAAATATATATGTATATACACATAGTAACACATAAATATATATGTATATACCCATATTAACACATAAATATATATGTACATACACATAGTAACACAAATATATATGTATATACACATAATAACACATAAATATATATGTATATACACATAGTAACACATAAATATATATGTATATACACATAGTAACACAAATATATATGTATATACACATAGTAACACATAAATATATATGTATATACACAAATATATATGTATATACACATAGTAACACATAAATATATATGTATATACACATAGTAACACATAAATATATATGTATATACACATAGTAACACATAAATATATATGTATATACACATAGTAACACATAAATATATATGTATATACACATACTGACACATACATATATATGTATATACACATACTGACACATAATAACACATAAATATATATGCATATACACATACTGACACATACATATATATGTATATACACATACTGACACATAAATATATATGTATATACCCATAGTAACACATAAATATATATGTATATACCCATAGTAACACATAAATATATATGTATATACACATAGTAACACATAAATATATATGTATATACACATAGTAACACATAAATATATATGTATATACACATAGTAACACATAAATATATATGTATATACACATAGTAACACATAAATATATATGTATATACACATAGTAACACATAAATATATATGTATATACACATAGTAACACAAATATATATGTATATACACATAGTAACACATAAATATATATGTATATACACATAGTAACACATAAATATATATGTATATACACATAGTAACACATAAATATATCTGTATATACACATAATAACACATAAATATATATGTATATACACATAGTAACACATAAATATATATGTATATACACATAGTAACACATAAATATATATGTATATACACATAGTAACACATAAATATATCTGTATATACACATAATAACACATAAATATATATGTATATACACATACTAACACATAATTATATGTATATACACATACTAACACATAATTATATGTATATACACATACTAACACCTAATTATATATGTATATACACATAGTAACACAAATATATATGTATATACACATACTAACACATAAATATATATGTATATACACATACTAACACATAAATATATATGTATATACACATAGTAACACAAATATATATGTATATACACATACTAACACATAAATATATATGTATATACACATAGTAACACATAAATATATATGTATATACACATAGTAACACATAAATATATATGTATATACACATAGTAACACATAAATATATATGTATATACACATAGTAACACATAAATATATATGTATATACACATAGTAACACATAAATATATATGTATATACACATAGTAACACATAAATATATACAGTATGTATATATACATATATGTTTACAGTTAACACACAGTTCCCCATAGACCTCTATGTAAAGGCACTTTTCAGTGCCGTTTTTTCTAACACCCAACAACTTTAGCCCCTAAAAACTGCTTTGTGCAGTTATTTTTAAGTAGAATAAAGATGCTTTTTTTTTTATTTATTAATGCACACTACACTGTATGTTGGGGCAATAATGAGGACATTTTTAAAATTAACCAAAGATCATTTTCGGAGCACTAATTGCTACCGCAAAGTCACAGTAGCATTAACCAGCCACTTGTAATGGCTGGTTATTTAACGTGCACACGTAAATCAGGCGAATTTGCCTGTTTACGTGCGCACGTTAAATTAGCGCTCCACTTATAATCTAGGCCAATATGTTTAATTATTTGCAGAAAAAAAAATAAACATTTGTAATATCACTGTATCCTTATTGAACTAACAGTATAAATGTGTTTGAAAATATTTTGTTGGTAAAGATCTTTTATACTAAACTAAAGATTTACATTTAATAAAAATATCTATCGATCTATCTATATACATCTATCTATATATCTATCTATTGGCTGTGACTCAGGAGTGAGCGCTTATTTACTGTAAAGGCACGTGCGGCATGGCTTAACATTGGCTGTGCCGGCTACTAAATTCCAGGGAGAAAAAAAGGCTTTGCAAGGGAGCAGGCAGGGAAAAATGTGCTCTCTCTCATTAAAATATTATCACTTACCTTAAAAAAACAAAACAAAAAAAACATCCTATTATAAACATAATGCATTTATTTGAATCCTGATTTTCTAATATTATGGTTAACTATCACCTTGATTGTTAATATAAACTGTAAATGTATAAAACATTATTTAAATGTCACTTTAATTAAGCAACTGACTATAGTGCCCCATCGCTATCCTGTAATTACGCTGTTGATCTAAAAGACATGTACTAAAATGGAACATTAAATTTGACACACATGACAGAGTAGCTACTAGCAATTAAATAATATGTCAAAAATATTTTAGCCATAAAAATAAAGAAAACCTGTTATTGAAACAGATAGGAGACGCATGTCGCATACCCAGGTATCATTAACTGTCAACCGCTTAAATAAATACCAAACACATTTAGTGTCTGATTAAGAATTTGTTAACAAGACAAAAACAAAGCAGAGAAAGAAAGAATAGAAAATACACCAAGGTTATAGCAAGAGAAACGCGTTGGCAGGCGAGAGCCGTATTTATACACATAACAAAAAGAAAAAAAAGCGGCACCGAAAGAGAGGACAAGCGCAAGGTGAAGGAAAAAAAAAACCTCACTAATGATTGTCATTAATTGCCAGTAATCTTGTAATTCAAATAATAATAGGTCATAATTTAGCTTTCAGAAGTTGAGTTACAGGATTATAATTCTGAACGCCGGGCAGGTTGCTAGGTTACATAACTGCGCAGTTCTGCCTTACAAATAAGTCCATGAATACACAATTACTTTATACAACAAGATGACTTGTAATGAATTACTGGTCCGGCGCATTCTGTAGTCTGTACAAAGCACTTGAACTGTATCATGAGGAACCTCACTATAGCGCTGCACTACAGGCTCGCTTTAATTGTACCAAGGAAAAAAATTAAATATTTTTTTTTTTATTTATCTAAATGTTTAGATTCGATTAGAGATGCGAATTGCGCCAACCAATTTAAAGACACACTGGATTTATATATAGGTTTATCTAGTTACGCCAGGGGCACAAACTGGCTGGAAAGGTCTAGCCTTTTAAAGAATAACTAATAATCCGATACATTAAAGGGACGTTTAACTCAGCAGATAGTCTACCTGTAAAGGACCAGATTAAGAGTGGCGCGTTGACAGTTGGGTTTACCGCTTGTATTACAAGTTGAAAGTAAACACGAACACGTGAGCGCAATCACGATTTACGCTACAATGATTAACGCATCCCCAGAACTCTGGTTAATTGTTTTTTTGTTTTTTGTTTTAAATAAATTGCACAAAAACGTTATAAAGGATCAAAGATATGAGGTCTCAATTGTTAGAGGGAAAAAAAGGATGCTGTAGAGATGCATCTAAAGATGTATATGTATGTATGTATTTATATGTGTATATATGTATCAACAGACACATACACACACACATATATATATATATATATATATATACACACACACACACACACACAGATATATGTATACATGTGTGTGTGTATATATATATATATATATATATATATATATAAATATATATGTGCACTGGTGCCCTTTGCAGTTAAGTACAATTAAAATACTGATGACATCACACTGCATCCCATGACATCACACTACATCTAATGACATCCCACTACATCCCATGACATCACACTGCATCTGTTAAACATTAAAGGGACAGTCTAGTCAAAAATAAACTTTCATTATTCAGATAGGACATGTCATTTTAAACAACTTTCCATATTACTTTTATCAGCAATTTTGCTTTGTTCTCTCAGTATTCTTAATTAAAAGCTAAACCTAGGTAGGCTCATATGCTAATTTCTAAGCCCTTGAAGGCCATCTCTTATCACAGGGAATTTTGACAGTTTTTCACAGCTAGACAGCGCTAGTTCATGTGTGCCATATCAATAACATTGTGCCCACGACCTAGGAGTCAGCAAAGATTGGCTAAAAATGCAAGTCTGTTAAAAGAACTGAGATAAGGGGGCAGTCTGCATGGCCTTAGATAGAAGGTAATCACAGAAGTAAAAAGTATATTACTATAACAGTGTTGGTTATGTAAAATTTAGGAATAAAGGGATTATCTATCTTTTTAAACAATACAAATTCTGGTGTAGACTGTCCCTTTAACTGACTTACCATGACATGTAGAAATATGGTAACAAAGAAGAGAACTTAGTGTCTGCAGTATTGAGGGGGATAACAAATGAATCTCCTTAGTTTTTATAACAGAATCAACTGTTCTTTATTGCTATCTAGTAAAAGATACATAAAACATTGCAAAAAATATACTCTTGTTCTGAGAATGGCTACAAGTTTATATAATCCTAAATTTAACATTCTTTTTCTTGCCAGGATCTTGCCATCGACAACCAAGCACTTTACTTTGAAGCACCTAGTGTCGGGGGTCGACTACGACCTTTGCATCCTGGCTATTTTTGATGATGCAGCAACCTCTTTGGCAGCTACTAAATCTTTGGGGTGTGTCCAGTTCTCTACAGGAGAAAACTATCCAGACTGTCTGTCACTGCACGCTCATTTTTTTGGGGGGACTTTAACTATAATAGTAGGAGGAGTGATCGTAGTCACACTGTTGGTCTTTACCGTGGTCATGATGGTGAAATATAAGGTGTGTAGCAGTGCCCGCTCCGACATTCCTAAGGTGACCAATGTATACTCACAGACCAATGGAAACCAGTTTGTGCCAAATGGTATGTTTCTGCAACGTAGGCTAAACAATGATACAGCCAAAGCCAGCTGCTCAGAAGTAGCTCGTAGAGAGGATTCTGGCAGGGTGGTACATGGTGTAAAACCTCAACGTAGAAAGGTCAGACACAGAGATGGGTCAGAGAAAGAGGATACCAGGAGCATTAAGGCTTCAGAAGTGGAAGATTCATTAAGTAGGTCAAGCCCTGAGGATTCTGGAAGTTTTGGAATTCTCAAGAAAAAGCGTAGCTGCTCTGTGGACATGGGAGAAATGTCAACCACCACATGTTACAGTTATGCCAAGCGCTTGAGTGTTATATGGACCAAAAGGAGTCAGTCAGTCCATGGAATGCTCTCAAACTGTGGGGTTGAGGTTCCTAAGCAAGTTTTGTTTTGTGGTCCAGAAGAACTTGAAGAAAGTGTGGTCTAGCAGATGTTTTACTTGCACAGCTTTAATGGCACAATTCCTACGGTGTGGGATATGGTGGTAATACCTTAAATTCTTCATGATCAACACCATAACTCTCCAGGGGGAAAAAGCTTTCCAAATGGATTATAAATATAATTATGGTTTCACAGATCAAGCACAGGAGAAGGACTATTTTGCAACTGTTTGCTGTATGTTTTTCCTGCTTCTAGTTATTTTTATTTGTGCTCTCTAAAGATGCACATAATAACCATTTTCTGGCCTAAGAAGTATCTGCTAAAGTTGTATAATTGGAGATAAAATAGTAGGATGATATTGAGATCCTCAGCCACATAACAAGATATACATTTTACAAAACGATTGACATGATTTTGAAGCCAATAGGAAGATAGTCTCTGGATCCCAAGTAAACCTATGGAAATCATTTGCCAGGTCCAATAAGGCTGGCAATTCATTTCATTTTGCATATCAAAAAGATGCAATGCCTTTTTTGAAAAGTCACGGAGTTACAAGTCTCTAAGCCTTGGGTCAGAATGGACAATATCAATCACCATATATGCTTCAGTTTTTTCATTCTGTTGTGCACTAAAGGACCAAGATAGAACCAAAGCAGCTTGGATTACACTATGGGTCCACAAATGGTTAACCTTCTACTGATTGGATAAAATGTTTGAAAAACTTCAAATACAGGTGATAATGAAATCTACACTGATTGGATAAATAGTATATAGAACCGAAGCGGATTGGAAAATTGTATGTAGAACTTTTCATCAGAAACAGATTGGAACCAACACTGATTGGATGAATAGTATGTAAAACGTTTCATCAGAAGCAGATTGGAACCTACACTGATTGGATGAATAGTATGTAGAACGTTTCATCAGAAGCAGATTGGAACCTACACTGATTGGATGAATAGTATGTAGAACGTTGCATCGGCAACCTATTGGAACCGACACTGATTGGATGAATAGTATGTAGAACGTTGCATCAGAAACAGATTGGAACCTACACTGATTGGATGAATAGTATGTAGAACGTTGCATCGGCAACATATTGGAACCTACACTGATTGGATGAATAATACGTAGAACGTTTTATCAGAAGCAGATTGGAACCTACACTGATTGGATAACATTAAAGCTGAAAGAAGAGTGGAAACAATGCTAATTGGAAAAGTTGCTTGCACAACTTTAAATAAGGACAATATTGGAACTCAGTTTCCCTTTACCATTACCTCTAATTTGCACCCTGTTTATTGGGCAAATTAACCCCTTTCATACATGCAAAAGTCATAATGTGGAAGGTTAATGTGTCCACAGCACTTTAATGTTTGAGATCTCACATAATGCTGAAATATAAATATATAAATATTTCAACCCATCAAATTTTTTTTCTATCATTTGCCAATAAAATAAAAATTAAAGTAAAAAAGGAGGATAAATGTTTAAAGCTAAAATAAAAGAGAAAAAAACAAGTGTTTTTTTTTTATATAAAGATATTTATAGTTTGTTGAGAGTTGTATGGTGAACAATGCAATAGTTCAGTAGGTATATAGGGAGAGTTATTAGCAGCAGATAAGTTCAGTAGGTGCTGGGTGTATAGAGAGAGGTATTAGCAGCAGGTAAGTTCAGTAGGTGCTGGGTGTATAGGAAGAGTTATTAGCAGCAGGTAAGGTCAGTAGGTGCTGGGTGTATAGGAAGAGATATTAGCAGCAGGTAAGGTCAGTAGGATGCTGGGTGTATAGGAAGAGGTATTAGCAGCAAGTAAGGTCAGTAGGTGCTGGGTGTATAGGAAGAGGTGTTAGCAGTAGGTAAGGTCAGTAGGATGCTAGGTGTATAGGAAGAGGTATTAGCAGCAGGTAAGGTCAGTAGGTGCTGGGTGTATAGGAAGAGTTATTAGCAGAAGGTAAGGTCAGTAGGTGCTGGGTGTATAGGAAGAGGTATTAGCAGCAGGTAAGGTCAGTAGGTGCTGGGTGTATAGGAAGAGGTATTAGCAGCAGGTAAGGTCAGTAGGTGCTGGGTGTATAGGAAGAGGTATTAGCAGCAGGTAAGGTCAGTAGGAGTAGGTGCTGGGTGTACAGGAAGAGGAATTAGCAGCAGGTAAGGTCAGTAGGTGCTGGGTGTATAGGGAGAGTTATTAGCAGCAGATAAGTTCAGTAGGTGCTGGGTGTATAGAGAGAGGTATTAGCAGCAGGTAAGTTCAGTAGGTGCTGGGTGTATAGGAAGAGGTATTAGCAGCAGGTAAGGTCAGTAAGTGCTGGGTTTAAAGGAAGAGTTATTAGCAGCAGGTAAGGTCAGTAGGTGCTGGGTGTATAGGAAGAGGTATTAGCAGCAGGTAAGGTCAGTAGGTGCTGGGTGTATAGGAAGAGATATTAGCAGCAGGTAAGGTCAGTAGTGTGCTGGGTGTATAGGAAGAGGTATTAGCAGCAGGTAAGGTCAGTAGGTACTGGGTGTATAGGAAGAGATATTAGCAGCAGGTAAGGTCAGTAGTGTGCTGGGTGTATAGGAAGAGGTATTAGCAGCAGGTAAAGTCAGTTGGTGCTGGGTGTATAGTAAGAGATATTAGCAGCAGGTAAGGTCAGTAGGTGCTGGGTGTATAGTAAGAGGTATTAGCAGCAGATAAGGTCAGTAGGTGCTGGGTGTATAGGAAGAGGTATTAGCAGCAGGTAAGGTCAGTAGGTGTTGGGTGTATAGGAAGAGTTATTAGCAGCAGGTAAGGTCAGTAGGTGCTGGGTGTATAGGAAGAGTTATTAGCAGCAGGTAAGGTCAGTAGGTGCTGGGTGTATAGGAAGAGATATTAGCAGCAGGTAAGGTCAGTAGGTGCTGCGTGTATAGGAAGAGGTATTAGCAGCAGGTAAGGTCAGTAGGTGCTGGGTGTATAGGAAGAGATATTAGCAGCAGGTAAGGTCAGTTGGTGCTGGGTGTATAGTAAGAGATATTAGCAGCAGGTAAGGTCAGTAGGTGCTGGGTGTATAGTAAGAGGTATTAGCAGCAGATAAGGTCAGTAGTGTGCTGGGTGTATAGGAAGAGGTATTAGCAGCAGGTAAGGTCAGTTGGTGCTGGTTGTATAGTAAGAGATATTAGCAGCAGGTAAGGTCAGTAGGTGCTGGGTGTATAGTAAGAGATATTAGCAGCAGGTAAGGTCAGTAGGTGCTGGGTGTATAGTAAGAGGTATTAGCAGCAGGTAAGGTCAGTAGGTGCTGGGTGTATAGGAAGAGGTATTAGCAGCAGGTAAGGTCAGTAGGTGCTGGGTGTATAGGAAGAGTTATTAGCAGCAGGTAAGGTCAGTAGGTGCTGGGTGTATAGGAAGAGGTATTAGCAGCAGGTAAGTTCAGTAGGTGCTGGGTGTATAGGAAGAGGTATTAGCAGCAGGTAAGGTCAGTAGGTGCTGGGTGTATAGGAAGAGGTATTAGCAGCAGGTAAGGTCAGTAGGTGCTGGGTGTATAGTAAGAGGTATTAGCAGCAGATAAGGTCAGTAGGTGCTGGGTGTATAGGAAGAGGTATTAGCAGCAGGTAAGGTCAGGAGGTGCTGGGTGTATAGGGAGAGTTGTTAGAAGCAGGTAAGGTCAGTAGGTGCTGGGTGTATAGGAAGAGTAATTAGCAGCAGGTAAGGTCGGTGGGTGCTGGGTGTATAGGAAGAGGTATTGGCAGCAGGTAAGGTTAGTAGGTGCTGGGTCTATACGAAGAGGTATTAGCAGCAGGTAAGGTCAGTAGGTGCTGGGTGTATAGGAAGAGGTATTAGCAACAGGTAAGGTCGGTGGGTGCTGGGTGTATAGGAAGAGGTATTAGCAGCAGGTAAGGTCAGTAGGTGCTGGGTGTATAGGAAGAGGTATTAGCAGCAGGTAAGGTCAGTAGGTGCTGGGTGTATAGGAAGAGGTATTAGCAGCAGGTAAGGTCAGTAGGTGCTGGGTGTATAGGAAGAGGTATTAGCAGCAGGTAAGGTCAGTAGGTGTTGGGTGTATAGGAAGAGGTATTAGCAGCAGGTAAGGTCAGTAGGTGTTGGGTGTATAGGAAGAGGTATTGGCAGCAGGTAAGGTTAGTAGGTGCTGGGTCTATACGAAGAGGTATTAGCAGCAGGTAAGGTCAGTTGGTGCTGGGTGTATAGTAAGAGATATTAGCAACAGGTAAGGTCAGTAGGTGCTGGGTGTATAGTAAGAGATATTAGCAGCAGGTAAGGTCAGTAGGTGCTGGGTGTATAGTAAGAGGTATTAGCAGCAGGTAAGGTCAGTAGGTGCTGGGTGTATAGGAAGAGGTATTAGCAGCAGGTAAGGTCAGTAGGTGCTGGGTGTATAGGAAGAGTTATTAGCAGCAGGTAAGGTCAGTAGGTGCTGGGTGTATAGGAAGAGGTATTAGCAGCAGGTAAGTTCAGTAGGTGCTGGGTGTATAGGAAGAGGTATTAGCAGCAGGTAAGGTCAGTAGGTGCTGGGTGTATAGGAAGAGGTATTAGCAGCAGGTAAGGTCAGTAGGTGCTGGGTGTATAGTAAGAGGTATTAGCAGCAGATAAGGTCAGTAGGTGCTGGGTGTATAGGAAGAGGTATTAGCAGCAGGTAAGGTCAGGAGGTGCTGGGTGTATAGGGAGAGTTGTTAGAAGCAGGTAAGGTCAGTAGGTGCTGGGTGTATAGGAAGAGTAATTAGCAGCAGGTAAGGTCAGTAGGTGTTGGGTGTATAGGAAGAGGTATTGGCAGCAGGTAAGGTTAGTAGGTGCTGGGTCTATACGAAGAGGTATTAGCAGCAGGTAAGGTCAGTAGGTGCTGGGTGTATAGGAAGAGGTATTAGCAACAGGTAAGGTCGGTGGGTGCTGGGTGTATAGGAAGAGGTATTAGCAGCAGGTAAGGTCAGTAGGTGCTGGGTGTATAGGAAGAGGTATTAGCAGCAGGTAAGGTCAGTAGGTGCTGGGTGTATAGGAAGAGGTATTAGCAGCAGGTAAGGTCAGTAGGTGCTGGGTGTATAGGAAGAGGTATTAGCAGCAGGTAAGGTCAGTAGGTGTTGGGTGTATAGGAAGAGGTATTAGCAGCAGGTAAGGTCAGTAGGTGTTGGGTGTATAGGAAGAGGTATTGGCAGCAGGTAAGGTTAGTAGGTGCTGGGTCTATACGAAGAGGTATTAGCAGCAGGTAAGGTCAGTAGGTGCTGGGTGTATAGGAAGAGGTATTAGCAACAGGTAAGGTCGGTGGGTGCTGGGTGAATAGGAAGAGGTTTTAGCAGCAGGTAAGATCAGTAGGTGCTGGGTGTATAGGAAGAGGTATTAGCAGCAGGTAAGGTCAGTAGGTGCTGGGTGTATAGGAAGAGGTATTAGCAGCAGGTAAGGTCAGTAGGTGCTGGGTGTATAGGAAGAGGTATTGGCAGCAGGTAAGGTCAGTAGGTGCTGGGTCTATAGGAAGAGGTATTAGCAGCAGGTAAGGTCGGTGTGTGCTGGGTGTATCGGAAGAGGTATGTATTGATGTTATACTGATAGGGTGTTTGGTGCATGTAGCAGACATCCAGTAGAGGCGGTAATGACACATACTGTAAGGGAATACAGGAGTGCCTGGGGTATGTATAAGGTTATACTGATAGGGTTTTTGGTGCATGTAACAGTCATCCAGTAGAGGCGGTAATGACACATACTGTAAGGGAATAGAGGAGTGCCTGGGGTATGTATAAGGTTATACTGATAGGGTGTTTGGTGCATGTAACAGACATACAGTAGAGGCGGCAATGACACATACTGTAAGGGAATACAGGAGTGCCTGGGGTATGTATAAGGTTATACTGATAGGGTGTTTGGTGCATGTAACAGACATCCAGTAGAGACGGTAATGACACATACTGTAAGGGAATACAGGAGTGCCTGGGGTATGTATAAGGTTATACTGATAGGGTGTTTGGTGCATGTAACAGACATCCAGTAGAGGCAGTAATGACACATACTGTAAGGGAATACAGGAGTGCCTGGGGTATGTATAAGGTTATACTGATAGGGTGTTTGGTGCATGTAGCAGACATCCAGTAGAGGCGGTAATGACACATACTGTAAGGGAATACAGGAGTGCCTGGGGTATGTATAAGGTTATACTGATAGGGTGTTTAGTGCATGTAACAGACATCCAGTAGAGGAGGTAATGACACATACTGTAAGGGAATACAGGAGTGCCTAGGGTATGTATAAGGTTATACTGATAGGGTGTTTGGTGCATGTAACAGACATCCAGTAGAGGCGGTAATGACACATACTGTAAGGGAATACAGGAGTGCCTGGGGTATGTATAAGGTTATACTGATAGGGTGTTTGGTGCATGTAGCAGACATCCAGTAGAGGCAGTAATGACACATACTGTAAGGGAATACAGGAGTGCCTGGTGTATGTATAAGGTTATACTGATAGGGTGTCTGGTGCATGTAACAGACATCCAGTAGAGGTGGTAATGACACATACTGTAAGGGAATACAGGAGTGCCTGGGGTATGTATAAGGTTATACAGATAGGGTGCTTGGTGCATGTAACAGACATCCAGTGGAGACGGTAATGACACATAGTGTAAGGGAATACAGGAGTGCCTGGGGTATGTATAAGGTTATACTGATAGGGTGTTTGGTGCATGTAACAGACATCCAGTAGAGGCGGTAATGACACATACTGTAAGGGAATACAGGAGGGCCTGGGGTATGTATAAGGTTATACTGATAGGGTGTTTGGTGCATGTAACAGACATTCAGTAGAGGCGGCAATGACACATACTGTAAGGGAATACAGGAGTGCCTGGGGTATGTATAAGGTTATACTGATAGGGTGTTTGGTGCATGTAACAGATATCCAGTAGAGGTGGTAATGACACATACTGTAAGGGAATACAGGAGTGCTTGGGGTATGTATAAGGTTATACTGATAGGGTGTTTGGTGCATGTAACAGACATCCAGTAGAGACGGTAATGACACATACTGTAAGGGAATACAGGAGTGCCTGGGGTATGTATAAGGTTATACTGATAGGGTGTTTGGTGCATGTAACAGACATCCAGTAGAGGTGGTAATGACACATACTGTAAGGGAATACAGGAGTGCCTGGGGTATGTATAAGGTTATACTGATAGGGTGTTTGGTGCATGTAACGGACATCCAGTAGAGACGGTAATGACACATACTGTAAGGGAATACAGGAGTGCCTGGGGTATGTATAAGGTTATACTGATAGGGTGTTTGGTGCATGTAACAGACATCCAGTAGAGGTGGTAATGACACATACTGTAAGGGAATACAGGAGTGCCTGGGGTATGTATAAGGTTATACTGATAGGGTGTTTGGTGCATGTAACAGACATCCAGTAGAGGTGGTAATGACACATACTGTAAAGGAATACAGGAGTGGCTGGGGTATGTATAAGGTTATACTGATAGGGTGTTTGGTGCATGTAACAAATATCCAGTAGAGGCGGTAATGACACATAATGTAAGGGAATAAAGGAGTGCCTGGGGTATGTATAAGGTTATACTGATAGGGTGTTTGGTGCATGTAACAGACATCCAGTAGAGGCGGTAATGACACATACTGTAAGGGAATACAGCAGTGCCTGGGCTATGTATAAAGCTGTCCTGAGACTAACCGAGGGCACATAAATATGGCCAGACTCAATGTGCCTTTTTGGTTTCATGTACAGTTTATAAGAATTATATATTTGTGAATCAATCTGCTCATTGGTTGGACAAGTTGAAGAAAAATGTCATTTTGTCCCTTTCTACAGTAAGTTTGCACACCCCGATCTAACAGTAGAACGCTGGGTTGTATGACTGAGTTATTAATGAATGCAGCTCACTAATATCTGTGCACAGATTAACTCCAGAAACATATTTAGAAGAGGAGGGACCTGCAAATTAACAAGGATTTAGTTGACTCTGGAACACAACAGAGCTGAATAAATTTGAAGCTTTTGCAATAGAAAATATAAAAATAGATAATTTATTTTGGCTTCAGTACAAGAGAGAGCCAAGATCACAAGCGCACGGGAAAATATATTTATACGTTTTCTTTTAAAAAATTCTGGATTCCGGAGACAGAAAGAAAAACATAATTTATGTTTACCTGATAAATTTATTTCTCTTGTAGTGTATCCAGTCCACGGATCATCCATTACTTGTGGGATATTCTCCTTCCCAACAGTAAATTGCAAGAGGATCACCCACAGCAGAGCTGCTATATAGCTCCTCCCTTCACTGCCATATCCAGTCATTCGGCCGAAACAAGCAGAGAAAGGAGAAACCATAGGGTGCAGTGGTGACTGAAGTTTAATTAAAATTTAGACCTGCCTTAAAAGGACAGGGCGGGCCGTGGACTGGATACACTACAAGAGAAATAAATTTATCAGGTAAGCATAAATTATGTTTTCTCTTGTTAAGTGTATCCAGTCCACGGATCATCCATTACTTGTGGGATACCAATACCAAAGCTAAAGTACACGGATGATGGGAGGGACAAGGCAGGAACTTAAAGGGAAGGATCCACTGCCTGTAGAACCTTTCTCCCCAAAACAGCCTCCGAAGAAGCAAAAGTATCAAATTTGAAAAGGTATGAAGCGAAGACCAAGTCGCAGCCTTGCAAATCTGTTCAACAGAAGCCTCATTTTTAAAGGCCCAGGTGGAAGCCACAGCTCTAGTAGAATGAGCTGTAATCCTTTCAGGGGGCTGCTGTCCAGCAGTCTCATAGGCTAAAGGGATTATACTCCGAAACCAAAAAGAAAGAGAGGTTGCCGAGGCCTTTTGACCTCTCCTCTGTCCAGAGTAAACAACAAACAGGTTAGATGTTTGACGAAAATCCATAGTAGCTTGTAAGTAAAACTTCAAGGCACGGACTACGTCTAGATTATGCAAAAGATGTTCCTTCTTTGAAGAAGGATTAGGACACAATGATGGAACAACAATCTCTTGATTGATATTCTTGTTAGAAACCACCTTGGGTAAAAACCCAGGTTTTGTACGCAGGACTACTTTATCTGAATGAATGATCAGATAAGGAGAATCACAATGTAAGGCAGATAACTCAGAGACTCTTCGAGCCGAGGAAATAGCCATCAGAAATAGAACTTTCGATGATAAAAGTTTAATATCAATAGAATGAAGGGGTTCAAACGGCACCCCTTGAAGAACTTTAAGAACCAAGTTTAAGCTCCATGGAGGAGCAACAGGTTTAAACACAGGCTTAATTCTAACTAAAGCCTGACAAAATGCCTGAACGTCTGGAACTTCTGCCAGACGCTTGTGTAAAAGAATAGACAGAGCAGAAATCTGTCCCTTTAAAGAACTAGCTGATAATCCTTTGTCCAAACCCTCTTGGAGGAAGGACAATATCTTAGGAATCCTAACCCTACTCCATGAGTAATTCTTGGATTCACACCAATGAAGATATTTACGCCATATCTTGTGGTAAATTTTCCTGGTGACAGGCTTTCGTGCCTGTATTAAGGTATCAATTACTGACTCGGAGAAGCCACACTTTGATAGGATCAAGCGTTCAATCTCCATGCAGTCAGTCTCAGAGAAAGTAGATTCGGATGATTGAAAGGACCTTGTATTAGAAGGTCTTGTCTCAGAGGCAGAGTCCATGGTGAAAAGGATGACATGTCCACTAGGTCTGCATACCAGGTCCTGCGTGGCCACGCAGGCGCTATCAAGATCACCGATGCTCTCTCCTGTTTGATTTTGGCAATCAGTCGAGGGAGCAGAGGAAACGGTGGAAACACATAAGCCAGGTTGAAGAACCAGGGCGCTGCTAGAGCATCTATCAGTGCCGCTTCTGGGTCCCTGGACCTGGATCCGTAACAAGGAAGCTTGGCGTTCTGGCGAGACGCCATGAGATCCAGTTCTGGTTTGCCCCAACGGTGAACCAATTGAGCAAACACCTCCGGATGGAGTTCCCACTCCCCCGGATGAAAAGTCTGACGACTTAGAAAATCCGCCTCCCAGTTCTCTACGCCCGGGATATGGATCGCTGACAGGTGACAAGAGTGAGTCTCTGCCCAGCGAATTATTTTGGAGACTTCTGACATTGCTAGGGAACTCCTGGTTCCCCCTTGATGGTTGATGTAAGCCACAGTCGTGATGTTGTCCGACTGAAATCTGATGAACCTCAGTTTTGCTAACTGAGGCCAAGCTAGAAGAGCATTGAATATTGCTCTTAACTCCAGAATATTTATTGGGAGGAGTTTCTCCTCCTGAGTCCATGAACCCTGAGCCTTCAGGGAGTTCCAGACTGCACCCCAACCTAGAAGGCTGGCATCTGTTGTTACAATGGTCCAATCTGGTCTGCGAAAGGTCATACCTTTGGACAGATGGACCCGAGATAACCACCAGAGAAGAGAATCTCTGGTTTCCTGATCCAGATTTAGTAGAGGGGACACATCTGTGTAATCCCCATTCCACTGACTGAGCATGCATAATTGCAGCGGTCTGAGATGCAGGCGCGCAAATGGCACTATGTCCATCACCGCTACCATTAAGCCGATTACTTCCATGCACTGAGCCACCATGGGGCGTGGAATGGAGTGAAGAACACGGCAAGCATTTAGAAGTTTTGATAACCTGGACTCCGTCAGGTAAATTTTCATTTCTATAGAATCTATTAGAGTCCCTAGGAAGGAAACCCTTGTGAGAGGAGATAGAGAACTCTTTTCTTCGTTCACTTTCCACCCATGCGACCTCAGAAATGCCAGAACTATCTCTGTATGAGACTTGGCAATTTGAAAGCTTGATGCCTGTATCAGGATGTCGTCTAGATAAGGAGCCACCGCTATGCCTCGCGGTCTTAGAACCGCCAGAAGTGAGCCCAGAACCTTTGTAAAAATTCTTGGGGCTGTAGCCAACCCGAATGGAAGAGCTACAAATTGGTAATGCCTGTCTAGAAAGGCAAACCTCAGGAACCGATGATGATTCTTGTGAATCGGAATGTGAAGGTAGGCATCCTTTAAGTCCACTGTGGTCATGTACTGACCCTCTTGGATCATGGGTAAAATGGTTCGAATAGTTTCCATCTTGAATGATGGAACTCTGAGGAATTTGTTTAAGATCTTTAGATCCAAAATTGGATATGAAGGTTCCCTCTTTTTTGGGAACCATAAACAGATTTGAATAAAACCCCTGTCCTTGTTCCGTCCGTGGAACTGGATGGATCACTCCCATTACAAGGAGGTCTTGCACGCAGCATAGGAATGCCTTTTTCTTTATCTGGTTTGCAGATAATCTTGAAAGGTGAAATCTCCCTTGTGGAGGAGAAGCTTTGAAGTCCAGAAGATATCCCTGAGATATGATCTCCAACGCCCAGGGATCCTGAACATCTCTTGCCCACGCCTGGGCGAAGAGAGAAAGTCTGCCCCCTACTAGATCCGTTGCCGGATAGGGAGCCGTTCCTTCATGCTGTCTTGGAGGCAGCAGCAGGCTTTCAGGCCTGCTTGCCCTTGTTCCAGGACTGGTTAGGTTTCCAGGCCTGCTTGGATTGAGCAAAAGTTCCCTCTTGTTTTGAAGCAGAGGAAGTTGATGCTGCACCTGCCTTGAAGTTTCGAAAGGCATGAAAATTAGACTGTTTGGCCCTTGATTTGGCCCTGTCCTGAGGAAGGGCATGACCCTTACCTCCAGTAATGTTAGCAATAATTTCTTTCAAACCAGGCCCGAATAATAATACGCGCCTGGATGTTGAATCCGGAATTCTTAGCCGTTAGTTTAGTCAAATGAACAATGGAATCAGAAACAAATGAGTTAGCTAGCTTAAGTGTTCTAAGCTTGTCAATAATTTCAGTCAATGGAGCTGTATGGATGGCCTCTTCCAGGGCCTCAAACCAGAATGCCGCCGCAGCAGTGACAGGCGCAATGCATGCAAGGGGCTGTAAAATAAAACCTTGTTGAATAAACATTTTCTTAAGGTAACCCTCTAATTTTTTATCCATTGGATCTGAAAAAGCACAACTGTCCTCAACCGGGATAGTGGTACGCTTTGCTAAAATAGAAACTGCTCCCTCCACCTTAGGGACTGTCTGCCATAAGTCCCGTGTAGTGGCATCTATTGGAAACATTTTTCTAAATATAGGAGGTGGGGAAAAAGGCACACCGGGTCTATCCCACTCCTTACTAATAATTTCTGTAAGCCTTTTAGGTATTGGAAAAACATCAGTACTCACCGGCACTGCATAGTATTTATGCAGCCTAAACAATTTCTCTGGCACTGCAATTGTGTCACAGTCATTCAGAGCAGCTAATACCTCCCCAAGCAATACACGGAGGTTCTCAAGCTTAAATTTAAAATTAGAAATCTCTGAATCAGGTCTCCCCGAGTCAGAGATGTCACCCACAGACTGAAGCTCTCCGTCCTCAGGTTCTGCATATTGTGACGCAGTATCAGACATGGCTCTTACAGCATCTACGCGCTCTGTATCTCGTCTAACCCCAGAGCTATCGCGCTTGCCTCTCAATTCAGGCAATCTGGCTAATACGTCTGACAGGGTATTATACATGATTGCAGCCATGTCCTGCAAAGTAATCGTTATGGGCGTCCCTGATGTACTTGGCGCCATATTAGCGTGCGTCCCTTGAGCGGGAGGCGAAGGGTCCGACACGCGGGGAGAGTTAGTCGGCATAACTTCCCCTTCGACAGACCCCTCTGGTGACAATTCTTTTATAGATAAAGACTGATCTTTACTGTTTAAGGTGAAATCAATACATTTAGTACACATTCTCCAATGGGGCTCCACCATGGCTTTTAAACATAATGAACAAGTAGTTTCCTCTGTGTCAGACATGTTTGTACAGACTAGCAATGAGACTAGCAAGCTTGGAAAACACTTTAAAGCAAGTTAACAAGCAATATAAAAAATGTTACTGCGCCTTTAAGAAAAACAAATTTTGAAAAAATTTGAAATAACAGTGAAAAAAGGCAGTTACACTAACGAAATTTTTACAGTGTATGTAACAAGTTAGCAGAGCATTGCACCCACTTGCAAATGGATGATTAACCCCTTAATACCAAAAACGGAATAATAAATGACAAAAACGTTTTTAAAACCAGTCACAACAACTGCCACAGGTCTACTGTGGTTGTTACCCTCCTCAAACACGACTTTGAAGCCTTTTGAGCCCTTCAGAGATGTCCTGTATAATGCAGAAGGAAGCTGAGTGTCTCTGTCTGTAATTTTAGCTGCGCAGAAAAGCGCTAAAATAGGCCCCTCCCACTCATATTACAACAGTGGAAAGCCTCAGGAAACTGTTTCTAGGCAAAAATCAAGCCAGCCATGTGGAAAAAAAACTAGGCCCCAATAAGTTTTATCACCAAACATATATAAAAACGATTAACATGCCAACAAACGTTTTATATTACACTTTTATAAGAGTATGTATCTCTGTTAATAAGCCTGATACCAGTCGCTATTAAATCACTGCATTTAGGCTTAACTTACATTAATCCGGTATCAGCAGCATTTTCTAGCAAATTCCATCCCTAAAAAAATGTTAACTGCACATACCTTATTTCAGGAAAACATGCACGCCATTCCCCCTCTGAAGTTACCTCACTCCTCAGAATATGTGAGAACGGCAGTGGATCTTAGTTACTTCTGCTAAGATCATAGAAATCGCAGGCAGATTCTTCTTCTAAATACTGTCTGAGATAAAATAGTACGCTCCGGTACCATTTAAAAATAACAAACTTTTGATTGAAGAAAGTAACTAACTATAAAACACCACTCTCCTCTTACTACCTCCATCTTTGTTGAGAGTTGCAAGAGAATGACTGGATATGGCAGTGAGGGGAGGAGCTATATAGCAGCTCTGCTGTGGGTGATCCTCTTGCAACTTCCTGTTGGGAAGGAGAATATCCCACAAGTAATGGATGATCCGTGGACTGGATACACTTAACAAGAGAAAATGAGCTGTAAGTCAACTGTCCATTCTCGGCGCAAAAACTAAAGAGTTGTGCAAAGGCTCCATAATGACATAACATCACATATACTTATAAATGTATGTATATATATTATCCATTAGTACAGAGATCCACGCTCACTCTGGGTTTGTAGAAAGTATTAACTGATTCATTTAACTGAATACAGTGATTTTCCCGGGGTCACAGCACATTCATCAGTCTAGCTATATATATATATATATATATATATATATATATATATATATATATATATATATATATATATATATATATATATATATATGGCATTTATATTACACATAGCCATTTCCACTAGTCCCGAGCATGTAAGATTCGTCAAGGTAAAAATAAATGTATAAATGACTCTGTATTTAAACAGTAACTTTTCTTTCTTAACTAATAACTATAGAGATATTTTACAACCACACATACAGACACACATACATGTACTTACAGACACACACTTACAGACACATGTACATGCAGACACATACACACACAGTTATAGACACATGTACATACAGTTACATACACATACACACAGACACACACACACATATACAGACATACATACACATGTACATGAAGACACACACACACATACATACACACACAGTTATAGACACATGTACATACAGTCACATACACACACATACAGACATACATACACATGTACATGCAGACACATACACACACACATACATACACACACAGTTATAGACACATGTACATACAGTCACATACACACACATACAGACACACACATATAGAAACATACACACACCCAAACGTAAATACATACAGGCACACACAAACACACACATATACCACACACATATACATACAGACACATGTACATGCAGACACACACACACATTTACAAACCTACACATATAGACACACACATGCACACAGAAACACACATACAGACACACATTACAACACATACCCAAACATAAATACATACAGACACATACAAACACACACGTACATAAAGACACATACAGATGTACATACAGACATATACACACACAGACACCCACATATACACACTTGTACATACAGACACACACATATATATGCACATACATACACACATATGGTACATACAGACACACATACAAATAGATACACACACATGATAAATAGATACACACACATGATAAATACAGACACACACACAAATACATACACATATAATACATACAGACACACACACACATATGCAAATATGGTACATACACACACATATATGGTTCAAACAGAAACACACATATATAAATACATATATACACACATATAGTACATACAGATACACACACAAATACATACACACATATGGTACACACAGACACACACACACATACATACACACATATGGTACATACAGACACACACACATATAGTACATACAGACACACACACAAATACATACATACATACACAAATACATTCACACACATATGGTACATACAGACACACACACAAATACATATATACACATATGGTACATACAGACACACACACAAATACATATACACATATGGTACATACAGACACACACACAAATACATACATGCACACATATAGTACATAGAGACACACACACAAATACATGCACATATGGTACATAGACACACAAACAAATACATATATACACACATATAGTACATACAGACACACACACAAATACATATGGTACATACAGACACACACACATAAATACATACACATATGGTACATATAGACACACACAAATACATATATACACACATATAGTACATACAGACACACACACACACACAAATACATACATACACAAATACACATGGTACATACAGACACACACACAAATACATACACACATATAGCACATAGACACACACACAAATACATACATACACACACAAATACATACACATATGGTACATACAGACACACACACAAATACATACACACATATGGTACATACAGACACACAAATACATTTATTATTATACTTTATTAAGCGCCAACATATTCCGCAGCGCTGTCCATACATACACACATATGGTCCATATAGACACACACACACAAATATATACACACATATAGCACATACAGACACACACACATAAATACATACACATATGGTACATACACACACAAAAATATATATATACACACATATAGTACATATACAGACACACACACAAATACATACATACACACACAAATACATATGGTACATAAAGACACACACACAAATACATACACACACACACAAATACATACAGACATATGGTACATACAGACACACACAAATACATATGGTATATACAGACACACACACAAATACATACACACATATGGTACATACAGACACACACAAATACATACACACATATGGTACATACAGACAAACACACAAATACATACACACATATGGTACATACACACACACACACACAAATACATACACACATATGGTACACACAGACAGACACACACAAATACAGACACAGACACAAATACATACACACATATGGTACATACAGACACACACACAAATACATACACACATATGGTACATACAGACAGACACACACAAATACAGACACAGACACAAATACATACACACACACACACACAAATACATACACACATATGGTACACACAGACAGACACACACAAATACAGACACACACACAAATACATACACACATATGGTACATACAGACAGACACACACAAATACATACACACACACAAATACATACACACATATGGTACATACAAACACACACAAATACATACACACATATGGTACATACAGACAGACACACCAACAAATACATACACACATATGGTACATACAGACACACACACAAATACATACACACATATGGTACATACAGACACGCACAAATACAGACACACATATGGTACATACAGACACACCAACAAATACATACACACATATGGTACATACAGACACACACAAATAAATACATACATATGGTACATACAGACACACACAAATAAATACATACACACATATGGTACATACAGACACACACAAATAAATACATACACACATATGGTACATACAGACACACACAAATAAATACATACACACATATGGTACATACAGACACACACACAAATACATGCACATATGGTACATACAGACACACACACAAATACATGCACATATGGTACATACAGACACACACACAAATACAGACACACATATGGTACATACAGACACACACACAAATACATACACACATATGGTACATACAGACAGACACACACAAATACAGACACACACACAAATACATACACACATATGGTACATACAGACACACCAACAAATACATACACACATATGGTACATACAGACACACACAAATAAATACATACACACATATGGTACATACAGACACACACAAATACATGCACATATGGTACATAAAGACACACACACAAATACATACACACATATGGTACATACAGACACACACAAATACATGCATATGGTACATACAGACAAACACAAATAAATACATACACACATATGGTACATACAGACACACGCACAAATACATGCACATATGGTACATACAGACACACACACAAATACATACACACATACAAATACATACACACATATGGTACATACAGACACACACACAAATACATACACACATATGGTACATACAGACAGACACACACAAATACAGACACACACACAAATACATACACACATATGGTACATACAGACACACCAACAAATACATACACACATATGGTACATACAGACACACACACAAATACATGCACATATGGTACATACAGACACACACACAAATACATGCACATATGGTACATACAGACACACCAACAAATACATGCACATATGGTACATACAGACACACACACAAATACATACACACATATGGTACATACAGACACACATAAATAAATAAATACATACACACATATGGTACATACAGACACACACACAAATACATACACACATATGGTACATACAGACACACACACAAATACATACACATATGGTACATACAGACACACACAAATAAATACATACACAGATATGGTACATACAGACACACACACAAATACATACACACATATGGTACATACAGACACACACACAAATACATGCACATATGGTACATACAGACACACACACAAATACATACACACATATGGTACATACACACACACAAATACATACATATGGTACATACAGACACACACAAATAAATACATACACACATATGGTACATACAGACACACACAAATAAATACATACACACATATGGTACATACAGACACACACACAAATACATACATATGGTACATACAGACACACACAAATAAATACATACACAAATATGGTACATACAGACACACACAAATAAATACATACACACATATGGTACATACAGACACACACACAAATACATACACACATATGGTACATACAGACACACATACAAATACATACACACATATGGTACATACAGACACACACAAATAAATACATACACACATATGGTACATACAGACACACACACAAATACATACACACATATGGTACATACAGACACACACACATACATACACACATATGGTACATACAGACACACACAAATATATAAACACATATGGTACATACAGACACACCAACAAATACATACACACATATGGTACATACAGACACACCAACAAATACATACACATATGGTACATACAGACACACACACAAATACATACACACATATGGTACATACAGACACACACAAATAAATACATACACACACAAATAAATACATACACACATATGGTACATACAGACACACACAAATAAATACATACACACATATGGTACATACAGACACACACACAAATACATACACACATATGGTACATACAGACACACACATACATACACACATATGGTACATACAGACACACACACAAATACATACACACATATGGTACATACAGACACACACAAATAAATACATACACACATATGGTACATACAGACACACACAAATAAATAAATACATACACACATATGGTACATACAGACACACACAAATAAATACACACACACATATGGTACATACAGACACACACAAATAAATACATACACACGTAATTAAGGTACACTGGGTATGCAAAAACCCCTAGAAATTATAAGTACAAAATACTAAGCCTAATGGCTGCTTTTGTGAAAAACGGGCTGAACAAGGACGTTAAAGGGGCGTATTTATAAAATTGTCTGTCAATTGCCAGTATAATTCTGTAAAGATTTTCCCACTAAAGATCTCACAGCTTTTTCTCAACAGCTATAAGGTGCTGAGCTTTTCTCAAAATACCCAAATACTTAGTACCCCAATAGACAAACACATGCATACGAAAACAGAAGTAATTGTAAGACGCTATACACAGAAAGCAGCATAATGTGATTTATATTAGCTGCAGAATTTCATTTTTAAAGCCCTCCCCCCTGCTCTCTGCAAACTTCACTCTATGGAGTGAATTGTCCCTTACAAGTGAGTCATCTCTCCACTCACAGGGACTGCATCTTTTTTACAATAATTCCACCATAGCAGCCCTTACAAGGGTCAGAGAGAAAAGACATGTCTAATCTGGAGAGCTTTAGAGAATCAGGTCCTTAATATCCACCAAAGAAAACTAAGATAAATCAAATTGTGGAACTCATTACCTAAGGAGGTAGTGAATGCCAATACCTTAGATACATTAAAATAATGGCTTAGATGCAAATCCTGTCTAAAAATTTAATTCAGGGATATAATTTCTGGTGTTAAGTGGATTTCTAATTGTTTAATATAAGTTCAATTGACAATTGAGTTTCTTTATTGAAAATCAGTTAGGACCTATATAGTTTGACTTCTGTCTTCTTTCAACCTCATCTACTATGACACTATAACAATGAGAATTCTGGTGGATTTAAAAGGCTAACAGTAGAAAAATTACACGTTTTATTTCGTTAGCGCATGTAATGTTAAGAAAACTGACCCAGCAAATCTATGCACAAAAACTAATTTGAGCATCTCATTTCTTCTATAAACAATATCTGCACTGCTACATATACGTACCAGTGTGCCTATATACTACCGCACTGCTAAAGATAAAGTAGCACAGGTCTGTTAGACAAGAAAGGAATGACAAGAAGATTGCAAGTCTTTAAAAAATGCAGTCGTTAAGAATCAAGTCAATAATGATTAGAAAAGTTGCTAAGCAACTACAGGTGAATAGAAATGAGATTGTATTAGAGAAGAGAGCTATAAATGACACGAGTGAGAAGCGCACTAATAGTGACGCTGAAAGGGTCACAGTGCTGTGTAAATAAAAATCCCCCCACCCCAAAAAACCCCCAATATGTTGTAGTTGACTTGTTTTCTAAGTCTATTCTTGAGAATTTGGCAGTATTGGGGTGATTCTGTATACAGCGCATCACTATGGGGTGTGAGGTGCTAATTATATCTGTCATTAAACTTATTAACCAATTAGAAAGGGTACAGACGTATTGAGAAAATTGCTGGCAGAGAAATGTACTACAGAATATGAATTTGTGCACAATCATAAGTGTAGGTTTAAAATTAACTTTTTGCATTATCTTGTGAAACGTCTACCCCCTCATCATCCGTAGGATCACACAGATATTAAACCTATGCAGAACTGCTGGTCAGCTCCAGGAAGCGAGTTAAGCGTAAGTGCGCTGACCATCGATTAGTGCGCCTCTAGTACACTCATTTAGCTGCATAAATAATTGACGTTGTGTCCATTAAAAGGGAATTCAGTGCTTAATTAGAGCAGTAAAGCTGAATTGTTTTTATATAAAGGGTCAGATCTTAAAGGAACACTAAAGTAAAAATTACACTTCCATGATCCAGATCTTTGTGAGTTTGTGAGAAAAGTGACTGGCACCATTTTGTTATGCTTAGTTCACTCAGTTTATAGCATTGCAGTGCAATCTGTGCCTCAGTGCTATAGTCTGGCAAATTTTACTACAGTAATTGTCACTGATTTACAGGTACAATATTTATTGAATACTGTGCTGTGCGAGTGTTAAACTAAACATAGCACTACTGCAGCCTAATATATGTTAGTTCAAACTTATTTTCAAGTCTTTAAACACACTGGCAAGTGAAAAGAAAGCTAAAACCGCCTTGTTTCACTTTACAGCGGGGCTCCGGTCCCTAACCCGCTGTATGAGCGGGATATACCTGTATATGCATTGTGTGATTGGCTGATGGCTGTCATTTGATGCAGTTATATACACACATTGCGAGGCACCAGCTCCTACTGAGCACGTGCAATATTCACAGCATATAAGTATATGCATTTTGTGATTGGCTGAATATCACACACTCAGTGCTAGCGTTCTGGTCTAGTTTAGCGCACATACAACCAGGTGTGAATATCACACACTCAGCACTCGCGTTCTGGTCTAGTTTAGAGCACATACAACTAGGTGTGAATATCACATACTCAGTGCTAGCGTTCTGATCTAGTTTAGCGCACATATAACCACGTGTGAATATCACACACTCAGTGCTAGCGTTCTGATCTAGTTTAGCGCACATACAACCAGGTGTAAATATCACACACTCAGTGCTAGCGTTCTGGTCTAGTTTAGCGCACATACAATCAGGTGTAAATATCACACACTCAGTGCTAGAGTTCTGGTCTAGTTTAGTGCATATACAACCAGGTGTGAATATCACACACTCAGTGCTAGAGTTCTGATCTAGTTTAGCGCACATACAACCAGGTGTGAATATCACACACTCAGTGTTAGCGTTCTGATCTAGTTTAGCACACATACAACCAAGTGTGAATATCACACACTCAGTGCTATTGTTCTGATCTAGTTTAGCGCACATACAACCAGGTGTGAATATCACACACTCAGTGTTAGCGTTCTGATCTAGTTTAGCGCACATACAACCAGGTGTGAATATCACACACTCAGTGTTAGCGTTCTGATCTAGTTTAGCGCATATACAACCAGGTGTGAATATCACACACTCAGTGTTAGCGTTCTGATCTAGTTTAGCACACATACAACCAGGTGTGAATATCACACACTCAGTGCTATTGTTCTGATCTAGTTTAGCGCACATACAACCAGGTGTGAATATCACACACTCAGTGCTAGTGTTCTGATCTAGTTTAGCGCACATACAACCAGGTGTGAATATCACACACTCAGTGTTAGCGTTCTGATCTAGTTTAGCGCATATACAACCAGGTGTGAATATCACACACTCAGTGCTAGTGTTCTGATCTAGTTTAGCACACATACAACCAGGTGTGAATATCACACACTCAGTGCTAGTGTTCTGATCTAGTTTAGCGCAAATACAACCAGGTGTAAATATCACACACTCAGTGTTAGCGTTCTGATCTACTTTAGCACACTTACAACCAGGTGTGAATATCACAAACTCAGTGCTAGTGTTCTGATCTAGTTTAGCGCACATACAACCAGGTGTAAATATCACACACTCAGTGCTAGTGTGCTGATCTAGTTTAGCACACATACAACCTCTATGAAGACAGAAAAGGTTTAGAGCACTTGAATTCACACTATAAGCCAATACGCCACTAACTGCTCTATAAATGCAGGCATGTTTCATTGGGATGAAATCTGCTTTTTCGTACCCTGAAGGCTTGTGTGCTGTCGATATGCAGCCCTGAAAGTTGTTTATTAATCCGACCACAGAGGTACTTACAAAGTCATGATAATCAGGATATAGGTTCAGCGAAACTTTCCACGTTACGCAGAGTGATTAGTCAGAGGTGATTTGCATCCCCAGAGGTGTAAGGCACTGGTAGCATTATATCTCGGTACAAGTGATATATATATCCCGATACTAGAATGTGATATACTTAAGTGGTCAAATGCTAGGAAACATTACAACAGCAATTAGCGGAAAACAAAGGCTTAATAAACACAGACAATTCATCCTGTATATTTAGTGGCTATAAGTAAACATATTCTTCAACCACAGTTATTAGTGTAATAGGACATGTAGCCGCTGTGTGAAAACTAGAGATGGGCATAAAATAGACACATCCACATTAGTGGGCAGGCAGAAAAGTAGGGGCTACTAGCAACGTTGGTGAGATGGGCATGTGACAAACCCCCCACTGGTGACATGGGCATGTGACAAACCCCAAACTGGAGACATGGTCATGTGGTAAACCCCATACTGGTGAGATGGGCATGTGACAAACCCCACACTAGTGGTATGGGCATGTGACAAACCCCACACTGGTGATATGGGAATGTGACAAACCCCACACTGGTAAGATGGGCATGTGACAAACCACACAATGGTGAAATAGGCATGTGACACACCCCACACTGGTGTGATGGGCATGTGACAAACCCCAAACTGGAGACATGAGCATGTGACAAACCCCACAATGGTGAAAAGGGCACGTGACAAACCCCACAATGGTGAAATGGGCATGTGACAAACTCCACACTGGTGAGATGGGCATGTGACAATCCCCACACTGGTGATATAGGCATGTGACAATCCCCACACTGGTGAGATGGGCATGTGACAATCCCCACACTGGTGAGATGGGCATGTGACAATCCCCACACTGGTGAGATGGGCATGTGACAAACCCCACACAGGTGACATGGCATGTGACAAATCCCACACAGGTGACATGGGCATGTGACAAACCCCACACTGGTGAGTTGGGCATGTGACAACCCCCACACTGATGAGATGGGCATGTGACAGCCCCCGCACTGATGAGATGGGCATGTGACAGCCCCCACAATGGTGAGATGGGCATGTGACAAACCCCACACTGGTGAGATGGGCATGTGACAAACCCCACACTGGTGAGTTGGGCATGTGACAAACCCCAAACTGGTGAGTTGGGCATGTGAAAAACCCCACACTGATGAGATGGGCATGTGATAACCCCACACTGGTGAGATGGGCATGACAAACCCCACACTGGTGAGTTGGGCATGTGAAAAACCCAAAACTGGTGAGATGGGCATGTGACAATCTCTATTTCTGTCTGAATCATTAAAAAAATATTTTGGTTTCATATCGTTTTAACTCAAGACTTATTTGAAGCACCTTCGGCAGCAATTACAGCCTTAAATCTTTTTGGGTATGATGAAACAAGCTC
The DNA here is from genome assembly GCF_027579735.1 of Bombina bombina. Lineage (NCBI taxonomy): Eukaryota > Metazoa > Chordata > Amphibia > Anura > Bombinatoridae > Bombina > Bombina bombina. The sequence continues at coordinate 29,924,356 of NC_069505.1, forward strand.
TGCACACTTGGATTTGGAAATTTTCTGCCATTCATCTCTGCAGAGCCTCTTAAGCTCTATCAGGTTGGATGGGGAACGTCGCTGAGCGGCCATTTTCAGGTTTCTCCAGAGATGTTTAATTGGGTCATAGTCTGCGCTGTTGCTGGACGACTCAAGGACATTCAGAGAGTTGTCCCTTAGCTATTTTTGTGTTGTCTTGGCTGTGTGCTTAGGGTGATTTTCCTGATGGAAGGTGAAACATTGGCCAAGTCTGAGGTCCTGAGCGCTCTAGACCAGGTTTTCATTAAGGATATCTCTGTATTTTGCTTGTACAGTTTCCTTCAACCCTGACCATCCCACAGTCTCTGCCCTTAAACCCCCACAACATAATGCTACTGCCATCATGCTTCACTGTTGGGATAGTACAGGTGATGAGCAGTGCCTGGTTTCCTCCAGGCATAAGGCTTGGAATTGAGGCCAAACAGTTCAATCTCGGTTTCATCAGACCAGAGATTCTTGTTTCTCAAAGTCTAGGAGTCCTTTAGGTGCTTTTTTTGCAAATTCCAAGTGGGCTTTCATGTTTCTTGCACTGAGGAGAGGCTTCTGTCTGGTCACTCTACCACAAGGCCCAGATCAGTGGAGTGTTGCATGGATGGTTGTCCTTATGCAAGTTTCTCCCATCTCCACACATGATCTCTGGAGTTCTAACAGACCAACACAATTGTTCAGAACTCAGGTGGAGCAGGTACGTGCAAGCTGCTAGTGTCTATACCAAACCCCAAATGAATAGCAAAGCAGTCCAGGCTGAAGCAGCACTGTTACTTAAAAAGATTTATTAAGCCAATATAAACATAAAACGTTTCAGACCTCAGTCCTTAGTCATGTATAAAGATACAACAGTTCAATTCCCCAATATATACCTAAAACCACCCCCCCCTCTTAATCACATCAGGTTAACTCACACCTGTGCACAGCTCCCCCTAGTGCAAAGAACTTCTAATTTTTTATTCTTTAATCTAGTTGTTAGACATTATTCCACATACATTCATATTCTCTCTCTCTCTCTCTCTCTCTCTCTCTCTCTCTCTCTCTCTCTCTCTCTCTCTCTCTCTCTCTCTCTCTCTCTCTCTCTCTATATATATATATATATATATATATATATATATACACACAGTATACACATGCACATATATATATATATATATATATACACATATATATTACACACACACACACACACACATATATATATATATATACACACACACATATAATAAGAGTATAATGTGAGAAATGCATATATATCCACTTGTATAAGGCTAACTCCTATACAGGAAAAATATATAAAGGGGGCACTCACTATATGGTACAAAAAATATTTTACAAAATGTATAATGATCACAGGAAAACAAACAATAAAGGGGGGCGGAGCTAGCCGCCAAAGCTACAGGTCGCAATATTCAGGAGCTCCTGACCTAATCTTTGTAAAATGCCATTTTACTCCATATATCTATACTGCTCTACTGATGCCTAAGGGCAAAACTACAGCAAAAGCCCTGAGATGTGTGGATAAAGAATTGGAGGTCGCCTTAATAATATTGAGCTGAGGATCAGTGGAGAGGCTCCCTGCCGCATGGTGACCCGCCATTGTGAGAGGAGGAGTGTGCTGCTGCCCGACATGGAGACACAAGTCCTGTATACCAGCATCAAAGCTTTGCTGGAGGAGCACGGGAGAAAGATCTGTGACAGAATCGACGCTTTTGTGAGCAGAATCCAAGCGGCGCGAATATTTAGCGCTACCACTGCTGAGGAACATGGTGCAGTATTGGAACAACTGGACAACGTGGCCATTACAAAGCCCCGGCTGGAGACTCCGTTGCTGACACCGGCGAGAGCGGACCACAGAATGGGACTCTGCTACCCCTTTGCTACCTCCAGAGACATGTACGTACCCTGCTGGGACCGCCATCAATATTTTTGGGGACTCCGGTCTGAGAGCCATTGCCCTCCTGAGGTTGTTCAGATGGTCCGGTCCCATTTAAACGGGGATGGTTTTGCTCGTATGCAAGTGGGGTGAGCTGTCTCTGTATACAGCACCTATGTGAGAGATAATGTTGTTGCAAGCTACTTACCCAGAGGCTTCCTTTACACTGCGGATTACCATCCAAAGTATTTATGAAGGCATATTGCCAGATCCCTAATCGAGGACTGCCTCTTGCTTCTATGCACCTGCTCCCAATCTTACAATTTGCTAAAGCCGGGGCACCGTATGTTTGGCGTATATACTTTCTAATTTCTATATGAAGCCCTTAGACTGCTCTCATGTTGACCTCCCGGCTACAGATGACAGGACAAGGAAATACATCCCAAATAATTACGCTCATACTTTATAATGGCGGCCTTTAGGCCTGAGACTTTACCTAAAGACTCTGTTGAAGGAGTAGGACTTGGGGAACATGTATACAAATTACGATGAGGACATATAGTATATAACTTTCTATTTTTCCCAGTTTCATCACCTCTTAGAGAGGTGTTATTTGTTCTGTAGACACAGCTATCTATTCAGAATCAGTTGCCATCTTTTATTATTGTGTGACGCTTTTCCAGGACAGCACCTACTTCTTGCTTTTACCTTAAACAGTTAAGCATATGTACATAGCTATATAATGTTAATACATCATAGCTGTCTGTTAAGATTACTGGATAGCTCCATATTTTCCAGGCACTATGGATTCATTGGAGGGTCTAATTATTTGTCTGTTACTGGGTGGCAATGGCTAACCGCTATAGTACTTTGCTAATGACGCAGGTCCTGGTCTTAGACATTAGAATACAGGAGAGGAAATAAAAATATATTGCAGAGCACACGAGTGTAACTTCCCCACAGCTCCATAGGTTTTAGCACTAAACCCCACTGAATGGTTGAAAGAGAAATACTCGCAGGCGTATATTTGTTTCCCATGTATATGTACTATAACACGCTCACACATCTGATAGAGAGATAGTAGTGGGGGTCACCCGATGCAATCCATTTAATTTGTACCAAAGCATGAGGAGCTGTCTGTTGCAGCAGCATTTAAGCTTTCCCCTCAGTCTGCGCGACTAACCCCCTTTGCTTTATATAGTATGTCTAGGGCTACCAGAGATCTAATGTTAACTGTGTAACTGCTTAATTGCCTAACAATGTGTGTTATCTCAATCTCTGTTATTTGTTCTTGTTTAGGGGCGTAATAATGGCCGTATTAATGTTCTTTATTCATGGAGCAGCATGAAACTTTTATATTTTGTTAAAGATGATCGTCATGCATATGATGAAACCTTGATGATATGCTTAGTTCCTAAGAGATCACTAATTACCTAACTTCCTCCTAACATTTTAGTTGACCTACGGATTTGAGCATGTTAACTGGGGCCCACTCAGGTACAAATGTTTAGTAACAATGTTCTGTGGTTTGTCAGGACGATAACCTACATATTCTAGCATTCTACTGTCATGTATGATTCATCTAGAGCTCTTGTCTGAAATGTATATTCTATTCTAGGTTGTCCATATGCTTAGTTGTCTTTGGTCAGCTAGTCATGATGTTTTGTTGTTCTATCAATATCTTTGGGCTCTATGGTAGAAGCGTGAGTTAATAATAGTAAGATTTGTTGTTTTTCTTTTGGCCTTTCCTCCGCCCCCCCCCCATTATTCTTCTTACTTATGTATACCTGAACCATTTTCTTGCCTGGGCCTATATCCGCCCTTACTAGGTTATCTTTTAGATTTTTGCACCTCTTGTATGCAGGCATGGGGTATTCCTGAAACTCCCTCACTTCTGGGTTACATTCACTCAAAACCTTCCAATGTTTACGTAAAATCCCTTGGATCTTGTTACTCAATTGGGAATACTGACTTACAAAGACCATCCTATTCATCTCTTTATTCACTTTCTTCTTCTGCTCTGTCAGCTTCTGTCTAGTGGTCTCCATAGCACTTTCAATGCCTTTTTGTATACATTTTGGTGGATATCTTCTCTTCAGAAAAGCCTGCCTAATCTCACTTAGCATTTTTTGTGCAAGCCCCTCATCTGATACAATGCATCTCACACGCAAAAAAATGGCTTTTAGGTAAAAACTGAGTGAGAGTGGGTGGATGCGCACTGCTGTAATGCAACAAGTTACTACAGTCAGTCTCTTTACTGTACAGATCTACTTGACAAACCCTCTGCTGACTTGTAAACCTTGGTATCCAGGAAGTTGATACATTCCTCACTATATACTGTACCAGCTTAAATTTAATATTAAGGGTAGCTCTATTCAGATTTTAGAAATATTCTTCTAGGGTTCCAATGTTGCCCATCCATACTCCAAAAATATCATCGATATAGCGTCACCATGTGGCGCCATACTTCAGAAATAGTAGGTGGCTATAAACCACATGTTCTTCGAAAACATTCATGAAGATATTCGCAAATGTAGGGGCGACATTGGAACTCATGGCTGTACCTTGGAGCTGCAAAAAATACTCATTGGAATAGAAAATAATTATATCTGAGCACAATGCCCAGTAGTTGGTGTTCTAACAGAGTGACAACTGGCTTCTTTGTCACCTCACTTACCAACAAACTTCTGACCCAATTACTAAGGCCAGACAGCCTACTCTAGGATTCCTTGTTCTTCCAACCTTATTTCATATAATAATTATGGAGGCCAATGTGATGTTGGTAACCTTCAACGCAGCCAAATATTTTTGTAGCCTTCCCAACATTTGTGCCTTGAAACAATCATGTCTCTGCAGGCCATTCCTTGTGGCATGGTTTTTGGTCTGATTTGCATTTTCAGCTGTGAGACCTTATATAGACAGGTGAGCGCCTTTCCAAATCATGTCAAATAAATTGAATTTGCCACAGGTGGACTCCAATCAAAGTGTAGAAATATCTCAAAGATTATCCAGTGATGCACCTGAGCTAAATATTACACCTCATAGCAAAAGGTCTGAATACTTATGTCAATGTGATATTTCAGTTCTAACTAAATGTAAAAAAAAGTAAGGGGTCTGAATAGTTTCTGAATGCACTGTATAGACACCATGACCTGAGTACTAAGATTTAAATGTAGCCCCTTGTATTGGGCTACTAAAATTTCTGCTGAAACAAGATAAAACAGAGACCTACAATTTTTCATGGACCCACGTTTTCTTATGCGAACCGTTTAAATAGCAAATCTGCATACAGAAGCGGTCCTATCATTACTTTTAAATGACACAAACAGGGGAAGAAGGAAAAATTGATCTAATTTCATTTTGAAGAGTTAGGCATACATTTAGTTAGCACTGTGATGTGAGCACTTCTGGGGAAACACAGTAACATCAGCTCTGCACTGTAGATGGCTGCACGATCGGAAGAAATCAACAGAAATATTACAAACTCTAAATGTGTTATATCTTCTGTTAAGCAAGAAATTACTGATGGCAACATATCAAACACTATAAATGAAACTGTCACTAAGTGCTCTCTACAGCTATCACAGTCTCTCTAGTGCCTATGTGTTTGCATGTACCAGATTCTCTAAAGCTCCCTGCAGCCTCTCCAGTTTCACCAGTTCCTATGTTATTCTATGTAACTGATTCACTAAAGCTCCCTCCAGCCTCTCCAGCTTCACCAGTTCCTATGTAATTCTATGTAACTAAATCACTAAAGCTCCCTCCAGCCTCTCCAGCTTCACCAGTTCCTATGTTATTCTATGTAACTGATTCACTAAAGCTCCCTCCAGCCTCACCAATTCCTATGTTATTCTATGTAACTGATTCACTAAAGCTCCCTCCAGCCTCTCCAGTTTCACCAGTTCCTATGTTATTCTATGTAACTGATTCAATAAAGCTCCCTCCAGCCTCACCAGTTCCTATGTTATTATATGTTACTTATTCAATAATGCTCCCTCCAGCCTCTCCAGCTTCACCAGTTCCTATGTTATTCTATGTAACTGATTCACTAAAGCTACCTCTAACCTCTCCAGCTTCAACAATTACTATGTTATTCTATGTAACTGATTCACTAAAGCTCCCTCCAGCCTCTCCAGCTTCGCCAGTTCCTATGTTATTCTATGTAATTGATTCACTAAAGCTCCCTCAAGCCTCTCCAGCTTCACCAGTTCCTATGTTATTCTATGTAACTTATTCACTAAAGCTTCCTTAACATGGGTTAAAGGAGCAGGCGTTGTGCATGCAATACTGTTAGAGTCTTTATTACTGACTCTTATTAGTTGGCTTTACTTTAATAACCATTTGATTACAGAAAGATCTGCAGCTCTATGTAGCCATCTCTGATGACTGAGTTGATTAGCTGCCAGTATCAATTAAATAACATGTCTCCGGAATAGCTACAGAGTGTCAGTTAAAGCTCATCATTTCTGCATTACTGAAGGAGTTAAACGTATAATTAAAGTTACAGGAACTCGAACGGCAATTGCACATAGTTACCAATCAGTGCCAGTTTCCTGTTTGAGAAGAACAGTGTATGTAATAGTTGTCATAGACTGTCCCTTTAATGGTCAAAAGAGAGAATTGGCACTAGCGTCAATGTATCAAAAGCAATAAGTCTCTTTATAGAGGTATCATCTGCACAGACAGAAACAGAGACGTGTCAGACTATTCAATAAATGATAAGTAATACAAGATAAAGGAAAAACATACTACAGGGAAAATGGTAATTCAGCATTTTAGCTAATGGATGCGAGATCTGCCAATACAATATAGGGGACGGTATCACAAAAAGAGGGGGGGCGTCGGATTAAGTTAACTAGTTTCATTGTTAAATGTCCAGAAAATAAGGAGCATTTGAAGATAGTGAGGGTAACACATAATGCGTTTTCTGAAGTAGCTGAGAAAATGATGGGCTCTGTAAAGATGGCGCCAACAGTGCGTGTCGGGCACTGGGTACAAGCAATGGGCGATTCGGTCTGGTGACTTTATGATTATCACGGTTTCAAATGAAGGCAACTAGAAAGTTAAGAGTCAAGTAAATCAATAGCTCTCGGTGTGAGATCTCAAGGGGAGAAAGCGAGAGGGAGAAAAGCCGAAGCAGAACATATAGAGAAAGATTTGGGCGCCAGATTAAAATGGACACTGGCAGATGTGGGTAGAAGCAAAAGAATGACTTACGGGATTTAGAGAGAATGTTAAAAAAAGACACCCAGAAAAAAAACTACTAAAAAGGGAAGGAAAAAAAACACTGAAACAAATCTGATAAAATGATACAAAAGTAAAACAGAGGGGGTGAAGTGTTATAGAGAGGCACCCTCCAGTATGTGACTTCCCCTCACTCTACATGTTAAATAATGCAAGTGAATACGGAGCCTGGGCACGCTGGTTAGGGGCCGCTATACTTGCTGTGAACACTAAAGGAATCATGAATTATGCACGTTCTTAAGAAAAAGATGCAATTATTTCTGAATTAATAATTATCCTACACAGCACTGATAGCTTCACGTAAAATGTATGCTCAGTGCCGCTGTACACTGCTGCTTGTTGTACCAGCGACCCTAATACACAGTACAGAATGCTTAGTCTGTGTATAGCTAATTAGTATATAGATACTTAGTATCATTATAGAGTGCCGCTGTACACTACTGCTTGTTGTACCAGCGACCCAAATACACAGTACAGAATGCTTACAGTCTGTGTATAGCTAATTAGTATATAGATACTTAGTATCATTATATAGTGCCGCTGTACACTGCTGCTTGTACCAGCGACTCTAATACACAGTGCAGAATGCTTACAGTCTGTGTATAGCTAATTAGTATATAGATACTTAGTATCATTATATAGTGCCGCTGTACACTGCTGCTTGTACCAGCGACCCTAATACACAGTGCAGAATGCTTACAGTCTGTGTATAGCTAATTAGTATACTGTATAGATACTTAGTATCATTATATAGTGCCGCTGTACACTGCTTGTTGTACCAGCGACCCTAATACACAGTACAGAATGCTTACAGTCTGTGTATAGCTAATTAGTATATAGATACTTAGTATCATTATATAGTGCCGCTGTACACTGCTGCTTGTTGTACCAGCGACTCTAATACACAGTGCAGAATGCTTACAGTCTGTGTATAGCGAATTAGTATATAGATACTTAGTATCATTATATAGTGCCGCTGTACACTGCTTGTTGTACCAGCGACCCTAATACACAGTACAGAATGCTTACAGTCTGTGTATAGCTAATTAGTATACTGTATAGATACTTAGTATCATTATATAGTGCCGCTGTACACTGCTTGTTGTACCAGCGACTCTAATACACAGTACAGAATGCTTACAGTCTGTGTATAGCTAATTAGTATACTGTATAGATACTTAGTATCATTATATAGTGCCGCTGTACACTGCTACTTGTTGTACCAGCGACCCTAATACACAGTGCAGAATGCTTACAGTCTGTGTATAGCTAATTAGTATATAGATACTTAGTATCATTATATAGTGCCGCTGTACACTGCTGCTTGTACCAGCGACTCTAATACACAGTGCAGAATGCTTACAGTCTGTGTATAGCTAATTAGTATATAGTAACTTAGTATCATTATATAGTGCCGCTGTACACTGCTGCTTGTTGTACCAGTCTGTGTATAGCGAATTAGTATATAGATACTTAGTATCATTATATAGTGCTGCTGTACACTGGTGCTTGTTGTACCAACGACCCTAATACACAGTACAGAATGCTTACAGTGTGTGTATAGCTAATTAGTATATAGATACTTATGATCATTATATAGTGCCACTGTACACTGCTGCTTGTTGTACCAGCGACCCTAATACACAGTGCAGAATGCTTACAGTCTGTGTATAGCTAATTAGTATATAGATACTTAGTATCTTATATATAGTGCCGCTGTACACTGGTGCTTGTACCAGCGACCCTAATACACAGTGCAGAATGCTTACAGTCTGTGTATAGCTAATTAGTATATAGATACTTAGTATCATTATATAGTGCCGCTGTACACTGCTACTTGTACCAGCGACCCTAATACACAGTGCAGAATGCTTACAGTCTGTGTATAGCTAATTAGTATATAGATACTTAGTATCATTATATAGTGCCGCTGTACACTGCTACTTGTACCAGCGACCCTAATACACAGTACAGAATGCTTACAGTCTGTGTATAGCTAATTAGTATATAGATACTTGGTATCATTATATAGTGCCGCTGTACACTGCTACTTGTTGTACCAGCGACCCTAATACACAGTACAGAATGCTTACAGTCTGTGTATAGCTAATTAGTATATAGATACTTAGTATCATTATATAGTGCCGCTGTACACTGCTGCTTGTTGTACCAGCGACCCTAATACACAGTGCAGAATGCTTACAGTCTGTGTATAGCTAATTAGTATATAGATACTTGCGATCATTATATAGTGCCGCTGTACACTGCTACTTGTACCAGCGACCCTAATACACAGTACAGAATGCTTACAGTTTGTGTATAGCTAATTAGTATATAGATACTTGGTATCATTATATAGTGCCGCTGTACACTGCTGCTTGTTGTACCAGCGACCCTAATACACAGTGCAGAATGCTTACAGTCTGTGTATAGCTAATTAGTATATAGATACTTAGTATCATTATATAGTGCCGCTGTACACTGCTGCTTGTTGTACCAGCGACCCTAATACACAGTGCAGAATGCTTACAGTCTGTGTATAGCTAATTAGTATATAGATACTTGGGAACATTATATAGTGCCGCTGTACACTGCTACTTGTACCAGCGACCCTAATACACAGTACAGAATGCTTACAGTCTGTGTATAGCTAATTAGTATATAGCAGTGATGTGCAGTCACTAGAGGCAGGTGAGGCAGTGCTTCACCTCTCATATGGGCAAAAATATATATTTTTTTATTGGCTTTTAAAAAAAAATGTAATTTTTTTCCCCCAGCATTTTTTTCTCTCACAGCTATATGTTGTGCAATGGAGAGGCACAAGCAGGTCTGCCCACCATTACACAACATGCTGCGCCACCTACTGGATGCAAGTGGTTAAGATCATTGCATGACCCATTAACTGCTTATTTGAGGCAGTACTATTTGGGCTGAACCATTCCAGTGAGAGGCATTAGTAAGTGGAACATAGGGTTGGGGCTGGATGTTAAATCATATAAAACAAAACAAAAACGGAAAAAAACAACTTTCATATATTTTGTTGCTGTCCTGTGAACCTGCTAGCTTTGCTAAAGTGAAAAAGAGAGTTCTGTTCTTCCCCTCTAAGTGCAGTGGAATGTGCCACTGTCATTTCCTGAATCCTTATACAGAGCAGGAAAAGAGGCACAGAGAGCACTGCAGTGTTTCAGCCACATCTTATTAAAGTAAGATTTTACTGAAAGGGATTCTGTTAGTGAAAATGACAATTTAATGAATGTGGTTTAGTGTTTTTTTACTCTTTTACAGCAGGGTCGTTTTTGTATTTTGTTTACTCAAACTTTACACCCACTAACTTAGCAGCTTGCTTCTGTACTTCACACTAAATTATAGACTCATTTTCTGAACTATCTGTAGCTCTGCTGTTTTATTACTTTAAAATGCAGTGGTCCCTCCCCCCCCCATTGTGTGTGTGTGTGTGTCTCTCTCTATCCATCTCTCTCCTTATGTGTTGTTCTCCCCCATGGTCTCTTTCTCTCTCTGTCTCTCTTCCTCCCCCTCTGACTCTCATCCCTTATGTGTCTCTCTAACCCTCTGTGTGTGATTGTGTGTCTCTCTCTCTAACCCTCTGTGTGTGATTGTGTCTCTCTCTTTAACCCTCTGTGTGCGATTGTGTCTCTCTTTCTCTCTCTCTAACCTTCTGTGTATGATTGTGTCTCTCTCTCTCTTTCTCTCTCTAACCCTCTGTGTGTGATTGTGTCTCTCTCTTTCTCTCTCACCCTCTGTGTGTGATTGTGTCTCTCTCTTTCTCTCTCTCTAACCCTCTGTGTGTGATTGTGTCTCTCTCTTTCTCTCTCACCCTCTGTGTGTGATTGTCTCTCTCTCTCTAACCCTCTGTGTATGATCGTGTTCCTCTTTCTCTCTCTCTAACCCTCTGTGTGTGATTGTGTGTCTCTCTCTAACCCTCTGTGTGTGATTGTGTCTCTCTCTCTTTCTCTCTCTCTCTCTCTCTCTCTCTAACCCTCTGTGTGTGATTGTGTGTCTCTCTTTCTCTCCCTCTCTCTCTCACCCTCTGTGTGTGATTGTCTCTCTCTCTCTCTCTCTCTCTCTCTCTAACCCTCTGTGTGTGATTGTGTATCTCTTTCTCTCTCTCTCTAACCCTCTGTGTGTGATTGTGTTTCTCTCTCTCTAACCCTCTGTGTGTGATTGTCTCTCTCTCTCTAACCCTCTATGTATGATTGTCTCTCTCTCTCTTTATCTCTAACCCTCTGTGTGAGATTGTGTCTCTCTCTCTTTCTCTCTCTCTCTAACCCTCTGTGTATGATTGTGTCTCTCTCTATTTCTCTCTCTCTCTAACCCTCTGTGTGTGATTGTGTCTCTCTTTCTCTCTCTCTAACCCTCTGTGTGTGATTGTCTCTCTTTCTCTAACCCTCTGTATGTGATTGTGTCTCTCTTTCTCTCTAACCCTCTGTGTGTGATTGTGTCTCTCACTCTCTCTTTATTTCTCTCTCTCTAACCCTCTGTGTGTGATTGTCTCTCTCTCTTTCTCTCTAACCCTCTGTGTGTGATTGTGTCTCTCTCTCTCTCTCTCTAACCCTCTGTGTCTCTCTCCCCCCCCCCCCCATCTCTCTCTCCCTTTCCCCCCCGAGTGCTTTTCTGTGTTTCTGTCTACCTTTTATTTATTTAATTAATGAATTGATAGTGCCATCTGATGGTGTGGCTTTATTTAAAGGGGTGGGGTCAAGCACCCCACCATCTTTTAATTTCACCAACAGCCACTGGATCAAGACATTTTTATATTTACTGAATAATGAAAGAATCTATAAGCATAGTTTGCAGCATTAAAGTAAAAAGTATGTTTTAAACATATTTTAATGGGCATGGATTTCTAGATCTCATAATCAGAGCAAGCATTGTGTTATCTGACAAGAGTCTCTGTTACAATCCTTTTAGACTAAAATCAGATGTTTACTAAGTTGACCAGTTTTGCAAGACACCATTTAAAGGGACATGAAACTCATATGCAAATTTAAATAACTTTCCAATTTACATCTAATATCTAATTTTCTTCATTCTTTTGATGTCCTTTGTTGAAAATCATATCTAAATATGCTCAGTAGCTGCTGATTGGTGGCTGCACGTAGATACCTCATGTGATTGGCTCACTCATGTGCATTGCTATTTCTTCAACAAAGGATATCTAAAGAATGAAGGCGTATCCTAGCCACTGCCTCACCAGCCTCTGACGTCACTGCACGTCACTGGTATATAGATACTTGGTATCATTATATAGTGCCGCTGTACACTGCTGCTTGTTGTACCAGCGACCCTAATACACAGTGCAGAATGCTTACAGTCTGTGTATAGCTAATTAGTATACTGTATAGATACTTAGTATCATTATATAGTGCCGCTGTACACTGCTTGTTGTACCAGCGACCCTAATACACAGTGCAGAATGCTTCCAGTCTGTGTATAGCTAATTAGTATATAGATACTTAGTATCATTATATAGTGCCGCTGTACACTGGTGCTTGTTGTACCAGCGACCCTAATACACAGTGCAGAATGCTTACAGTCTGTGTATAGCTAATTAGTATATAGATACTTAGTATCATTATATAGTGCCGCTGTACACTGCTGCTTGTTGTACCAGCGACCCTAATACACAGTACAGAATGCTTACAGTCTGTGTATAGCTAATTAGTATATAGATACTTAGTATCATTATAGAGTGCCACTGTACACTGGTGCTTGTTGTACCAGCGACCCTAATACACAGTACAGAATGCTTACAGTCTGTGTATAGCTAATTAGTATATAGATACTTAGTATCATTATAGAGTGCCGCTGTACACTGCTACTTGTACCAGCGACCCTAATACACAGTGAAGAATGCTTACAGTCTGTGTATAGCTAATTAGTATATAGATACTTAGTATCTTATATATAGTGCCGCTGTACACTGCTTGTTGTACCAGCGACCCTAATACACAGTACAGAATGCTTACAGTCTGTGTATAGCTAATTAGTATATAGATACTTAGTATCATTATATAGTGCCGCTGTACACTGCTACTTGTACCAGCGACCCTAATACACAGTGCAGAATGCTTACAGTCTGTGTATAGCTAATTAGTATATAGATACTTAGTATCATTATATAGTGCCGCTGTACACTGCTGCTTGTACCAGCGACCCTAATACACAGTGCAGAATGCTTACAGTCTGTGTATAGCTAATTAGTATACTGTATAGATACTTAGTATCATTATATAGTGCCGCTGTACACTGCTGCTTGTTGTACCAGCGACCCTAATACACAGTGCCGAATGCTTAGTCTGTGTATAGCTAATTAGTATATAGATACTTAGTATCATTATAGAGTGCCGCTGTACACTGCTGCTTGTACCAGCGACCCTAATACACAGTGCAGAATGCTTACAGTCTGTGTATAGCTAATTAGTATATAGATACTTAGTATCATTATATAGTGCCGCTGTACACTGCTACTTGTACCAGCGACCCTAATACACAGTGCAGAATGCTTACAGTCTGTGTATAGCTAATTAGTATATAGATACTTAGGATCATTATATAGTGCCGCTGTACACTGCTACTTGTACCAGCGACCCTAATACACAGTGAAGAATGCTTACAGTCTGTGTATAGCTAATTAGTATATAGATACTTAGTATCTTATATATAGTGCCGCTGTACACTGCTGCTTGTACCAGCGACCCTAATACACAGTACAGAATGCTTACAGTCTGTGTATAGCTAATTAGTATATAGATACTTAGTATCATTATATACTGCCGCTGTACACTGCTACTTGAACCAGCGACCCTAATACACAGTACAGAATGCTTACAGTCTGTGTATAGCTAATTAGTATATAGATACTTAGTATCATTATATAGTGCCGCTGTACACTGCTACTTGTACCAGCGACCCTAATACACTGTACAGAATGCTTACAGTCTGTGTATAGCTAATTAGTATATAGATACTTAGTATCACTATAGAGTGCCGCTGTACACTGCTACTTGTACCAGCGACCCTAATACACAGTGCAGAATGCTTACAGTCTGTGTATAGCTAATTAGTATATAGATACTTAGTATCATTATATAGTGCCGCTGTACACTGCTGCTTGTTGTACCAGCGACCCTAATACACAGTACAGAATGCTTACAGTCTGTGTACAGCTAATTAGTATATAGATACTTAGTATCATTATATAGTGCCGCTGTACACTGCTACTTGAACCAGCGACCCTAATACACAGTACAGAATGCTTGCAGTCTGTGTATAGCTAATTAGTATATAGATACTTAGTATCATTATATAGTGCCGCTGTACACTGCTACTTGTACCAGCGACCCTAATACACAGTACAGAATGCTTACAGTCTGTGTATAGCTAATTAGTATATAGATACTTAGTATCATTATATAGTGCCGCTGTACACTGCTGCTTGTACCAGCGACCCTAATACACAGTGCAGAATGCTTACAGTCTGTGTATAGCTAATTAGTATACTGTATAGATACTTAGTATCATTATATAGTGCCGCTGTACACTGCTGCTTGTTGTACCAGCGACCCTAATACACAGTACAGAATGCTTACAGTCTGTGTATAGCGAATTAGTATACTGTATAGATACTTAGTATCATTATAGAGTGCTGCTGTACACTGCTTGTTGTACCAGCGACCCTAATACACAGTGCAGAATGCTTACAGTGTGTGTATAGCTAATTAGTATATAGATACTTAGGATCATTATATAGTGCCGCTGTACACTGCTGCTTGTACCAGCGACCCTAATACACAGTGCAGTGATGTGTATAGATACTCACATCACTGTATAATGATGTGTATAGATACTCACATCATTATACAGTGCAGTGTGCTCATTATCAGTGTATAGATACTCACATAATTATACAGTGCAGTGTGCTCATTATCATTGTATAGATACTCACATCATTATACAGTGCAGTGTGCCCATTATCAGTGTATAGATACTCACATCATTATACAGTACAGTGTGCTCATTATCAGTGTACAGATACTCACATCATTATACAGTACAGTGTGCTCATTATTAGTGTATATATAATCACATCATTATACAGTGCAGTGTGCTCATTATCAGTGTATAGATAGTCACATCATTATACAGTACAGTGTGCTCATTATTAGTGTATATATAATCACATCATTATACAGTGCAGTGTGCTCATTATCAGTGTATAGATACTCACATCATTATACAGTGCAGTGTGCTCATTATCAGTGTATAGATACTCACATCATTATACAGTACTGTGTGCTTATTATCAGTGTATAGATACTTACATCATTATACAGTGCAGTGTGCTCATTATCAGTGTATAGATACTCACATCATTATACAGTGCAGTGTGCTCATTATCAGTGTATAGATACTCACATCATTATACAGTACTGTGTGCTTATTATCAGTGTATAGATACTTACATCATTATACAGTGCAGTGTGCTCATTATCAGTGTATAGATAATCACATCATTATACAGTGCAGTGTGCTCATTATCAGTGTATAGATACTCACATCATTATACAGTGCAGTGTGCTCATTATCAGTGTATAGATACTCACATCATTATACAATAGTGTGCTCATTATCAGTGTATAGATACTCATCATTATATAGTACAGTGTGCTCATTATCAGTGTATAGATACTGACATCATTATACAGTGCAGTGTGCTCACTATCAGTGTATAGATACTCACATCATTATACAGTGCTCATTATCAGTGTATAGATACTCACATCATTATACAGTGCAGCGTGCTCCTTATCAGTGTATAGATACTCACATCATTATACAGTGCAGTGTGCTCATTATCAGTGTATAGATACTCACATCATTATACAGTGCAGCGTGCTCATTATCAGTGTATAGATACTCACATCATTATACAGTGCAATGTGCTCATTATCAGTGTATAGATACTCACATCATTATACAGTGCAATGTGCTCATTATCAGTGTATAGATACTCACATCATTATACAGTAGAGTGTGCTCATTATCAGTGTATAGATACTCACATCATTATACAGTGCAGCATGCTCATTATCAGTGTATAGATACTCACATCATTATACAGTACAGTGTGCTCATTATCAGTGTATAGATACTCACATCATTATACAGTGCAGTGTGCTCATTATCAGTGTATAGATACTCACATCATTATACAGTGCAGTGTGCTCATTATCAGTGTATAGATACTCACATCATTATACAGTGCAGTGTGCTCATTATCAGTGTATAGATACTCACATCATTATACAATGTAGTGTGCTCATTATCAGTGTATAGATACTCACATAATTATACAGTAGAGTGTGCTCATTATCATTGTATAGATACTCACATCATTATACAGTGCAGTGTGCTCATTATCAGTGTATAGATACTCACATCATTATACAGTACAGTGTGCTCATTATCATTGTATAGATACTCACATCATTATACAGTGCAGTGTGATCATTATCATTGTATAGATACTCACATAATTATACAGTAGAGTGTGCTCATTATCAGTGTATAGATACTCACATCATTATACAGTGTAGCGTGCTCATTATCATTGTATAGATACTCACATCATTATACAGTGCAGTGTGCTCATTATCAGTGTATAGATACTCACATCATTATACAGTGCAGAGTGCTCATTATCAGTGTATAGATACTCACATTATTATACAGTGCAGTGTGCTCATTATCAGTGTATAGATACTCACATTATTATACAGTACAGTGTGCTCATTATCAGTGTATAGATACTCACATCATTATACAGTACAGTGTGCTCATTATCAGTGTATAGATACTCACATCATTATACAGTGCAGTGTGCTCATTATCAGTGTATAAATACTCACATCATTATACAGTGCAGTGTGCTCATTATCAGTGTATAAATACTCACATCATTATACAGTGCAGCGTGCTCATTATCAGTGTATAGATACTCACATCATTATACAGTACAGTGTGCTCATTATCAGTGTATAGATACTCACATCATTATACAGTACAGTGTGCTCATTATCAGTGTATAGCTACTCACATCATTATACAGTACAGCGTGCTCATTATCAGTGTATAGATACTCACATCATTATACAGTGCAGTGTGCTCATTATCAGTGTATAGATACTCACACCATTATACAATGCAGTGTGCTCATTATCAGTGTATAGATACTCACATCATTGTACAGTAGAATGTGCTCATTATCAGTGTATAGATACTCACATCATTATACAGTACAGTGTGCTCATTATCAGTGTATAGATACTCACATCATTATACAGTGCAGTGTGCTCATTATCAGTGTATAGATACTCACATCATTATACAGTGCAGTGTGCTCATTATCATTGTATAGATACTCACATCATTATACAGTGCAGTGTGCTCATTATCAGTGTAAATTATCATTATATGATGAACTATACATACAGAAAGAGAATCACACTCTCAGGTACGAAAAACAGCTCAGTAGCTTGTACTATGGCGGTTTACCACCTGGGAAAAGCTTCTTTTAGCCCAATTAAGCTTTTCACAGAGGAGAACTTTCCTGAAGTATAAAAGTCTGATCCCGCCTAACGAGGTTAGTCCAGCCCCTGTGAACAAGGAACATGGCAACCCCAACTCTTTCGGCCTTTTGGGTCTCATCAGTGAGGTGCAGCCATATCCCACTAAGCACATTGGGTAAGGAGTCCACGGCTGGTTTCCCCCATCACCCTTATGGAGACTTCACCAGGATCATTATATAAATATATACAGAAATGATCTCTCAGGAACGAACAACAGCTCACTGGCAAATAACAGCTGGATAATATTTCTGGGCTGCACTGACTTTGTTAGGCGAGATCAGACTGATGTACTTCAGTAAAGTTCTCCTCTGTGAAAAGCAGAATTGGGCTAAAAGAAACTACTCCTAGGTGGTAACTCGTCATAGAACAAGCCATTGAGCTGTTCATCATTCCTGGCAGGCTGCTTCTCTTTCTGTTTATATAATTTGCTATGATGAGAGTAGAGACACAGCTACTTACACAAACTTTCACCTCACCACAATGGTGCCAGTGCTGTCCCCTACCTTCACTCCTCGTATGCGGAACTCTGCTAATGCTCGGCTCATCTTTGTGGCGGCCACTTGATGGTCTTTTCCGTGTGCAATAACTTTCACAAGCAGAGAGTCATAGTGTGGTGAGATGACAGCTCCCTGGAAGGCGGAAGCGCTGTCCAGGCGAATACCCATTCCTTCTCCGCTGCGGAAAACCTGAGCAAGAGACAAGATTCAAAAAAGGTCATGGAGGATTTTTACGGTTGATATTTCTGCAGATAAAATAATTTTTTTGGCCAACTCAGCAGGTTCATTTATTTGCTCATTGACCGGTTTATAAAATATGTCCTTATATAAAGTTCAGGCCACTGATACAGAAAGAAATATATAAATAGTAACATAGGTGCACCAATAGGACAGCTTTAAAGCAAACATTTCTGGTGGGAAGATAAGAACCGTCTATATCAATATAAAATGTCAGGAAAAAAACACAAAACAAATAGGTTATATTTAACCCTTTATCTGCATAGTTTTGCACATCTGTGCTGAATCTGTTCTTAGCCTTTCGCAAATACGTTTATACCGCACAGTAGAATATATTCTTAGTACGTAGAACAGGGGCCATCACTTTAACATAAGGCCTGTGCTTGCAAACATATCGAAATTGTACTCAAACGTATCCTATGATATATAAGAAAGCACAACACAGGACTCTAGATACACTGATTGGCACAGAAGCTCACATGTGCGTACTCTATTGTATGGAACCTATTCACTGAAGCTCCCTCATGCCCTGAGTCTTTATAGGGCTGAAACTGGGAGTCCGTTACAGGTTTAGTGAATCGAGAGAATAGAGGATATAAAATATTAAGCTGTAAGGAACAGGAGCTGAGTGTGTTGCCCACGGGAAGATGTAGTTTTGTTATGTGAGATGCACATGTACATAAAAACTGTATTTTGGTCCCTTGCCCACAGGCTGGAAACCTCTGACTTGCATCTCTTTAAGTGATATGTGTAGGCACTGTAATAAGGTACACATGCATCAGCTCATGCCCCACACACGCGTCAGCTCATGTCTTACACACCTACACACACGTCAGCTCATGCCTCACACACCTACACAAGCGTCATCCTATGCCTCACACACCTACACACGCGTCATCCTATGCCTCACACACCTACACACGCGTCATCCCATGCCTCACACACCTACACACGCGTCATCCCATGCCTCATCTCCTGTTCCACACACGCGTCATCCCATGCCCCACACACGCGTCATCCCATGCCCCACACACGCGTCATCCCATGCCTCTCACACTTACACACGTGTCATCCCATGCCTCCCACACCTACAGATGCATCATCCCATGCCTCACACACCTACACATGCGTCATCCCATGCCTCACACACCTACACATGCGTCATCCCATGCCTCACACACCTACACATGCGTCATCCCATGCCTCAGACACCTACACATGCGTCATCCCATGCCTCACACACTTACACACGCGTCATCCCATGCCTCACACACCTACACATGCGTCATCCCATGCCTCAGACACCTACACATGCGTCATCCCATGTCTCACACACCTACACATGCGTCATCCCATGCCTCAGACACCTACACATGCCTCACACACTTACACACGCGTCATCCCATGCCTCACACACCTACACATGCGTCATCCCATGCCTCAGACACTTACACACGCGTCATCCCATGCCTCACACACCTACACATGCGTCATCCCATGCCTCAGACACCTACACATGCGTCATCCCATGCCTCACACACTTACACACGCGTCATCCCATGCCTCTCACACTTGCACACGCGTCATCCCATGCCTCCCACACCTACACACGTCATCCCATGCATCACAAACCTACATAAGCGTCATCTCTGGCTCCACACACCTACAAACGCATCATCCGATGCCTCACACACCTACACACGTGTCATCACATACTTCACACACGTGTCATCACATACTTCACACACCTACACACGCGTCATCTCATGCCCCACAACCTAATCCCATGCCTCACGCACCTACACACGTATCACCTGCTGCTCCCCACACCTCTACACACGTCATCCCATGCCCCACACCTACAAAACGCGTCAGCTCATGCCCCACACACCTACAAACGCATCATCCCATGCCTCACACACCTACACAGCGTCATCCCATGCCCCACACACGCGTCATCCCATGCCCCACACACTTACACACGCGTCATCCCATGCCCCACACACGCGTCATCCCATGCCTCACACACTTACACACGCGTCATCCCATGCCTCACACACCTACACACGTGTCATCCCATGCCTCTCACACTTGCACACGCGTCATCCCATGCCTCCCACACCTACACACGTCATCCCATGCATCACAAACCTACACAAGCGTCATCTCTGGCTCCACACACCTACACACGCATCATCCGATGCCTCACACACCTACACACGTGTCATCACATACTTCACACACCTACACACGCGTCATCTCATGCCCCACAACCTAATCCCATACCTCACGCACCTACACACGCATCACCTCCTGCTCATCACACCTCTACACGCGTCATCCCATGCCCCACACCTACAAAACGCTTCAGCTCATGCCCCACACACCTACAAAACACATCATCCCATGCCCCACACACCTACAAACGCATCATCCCATGCCTCACACACCTACACAGCGTCATCCCATGCCCCACACACGCGTCATCCCATGTCCCACACACTTACACACGCGTCATCCCATGCCCCACACACCTACACACGAGTCATCCCATGCCCCACACACTTACACACGCGTCATCCCATGCCCCACACACCTACACACGTGTAATCCCATGCTTTCCACACCTATACACGCATCATCTCATGCCTTACACACCTACACACGTGTCATCCCATGTACCACACACTTACACACGCGTCATCCCATGTCCCACACACTTACACACGCGTCATCCCATGCCCCACACACCTACACACGCGTCATCCCATGCCCCA
>NC_069505.1:29950662-29958162 GCF_027579735.1 Bombina bombina
TCACTATATACAGTACTGGTGGGTTAAACAGTGTCACTATATACAGTACTGGTGGGTTAAACAGTGTCACTATATACAGTACTGGTGGGTTAAACAGTGTCACTATATACAGTACTGGTGGGTTAAACTGTGTCACTATATACAGTATTTGTGGGTTAAACAGTGTCACTATATACAGTACTGGTGGGTTAAACAGTGTCACTATATACAGTACTGGTGGGTTAAACAGTGTGACTATATACAGTACTGGTGGGTTAAACAGTGTCACTATATACAGTAATAGGGGGTCGGACCATCTCACAGACTGTGTCACTAACTCACTATATACAGTACTGGTGGGTTAAACAGTGTCACTATATACAGTAATAGGGGGTCAGACCATCTCACAGACTGTGTCACTAACTCACTATATACAGTACTGGTGGGTTAAACAGTGTCACTATATACAGTAATAGGGGGTCAGACCATCTCACAGACTGTGTCACTAACTCACTATATACAGTACTGGTGGGTTAAACAGTGTCACTATATACAGTAATAGGGGGTCGGACCATCTCACAGACTGTGTCACTAACTCACTATATACAGTACTGGTGGGTTAAACAGTGTCACTATATACAGTAATAGGGGGTCAGACCATCTCACAGACTGTGTCACTAACTCACTATATACAGTATTGGTGGGTTAAACAGTGTCACTATATACAGTACTGGTGGGTTAAACAGTGTCACTATATACAGTACTGGTGGGTTAAACAGTGTCACTATATACAGTACTGGTGGGTTAAACAGTGTCACTATATACAGTAATAGGGGGTCAGACCATCTCAAAGACTGTGGGCACAGGGTACCTCCTTTTGCAGACAAAAAAAAAAAGATATGTATCAAATTCAAATTTTTTTTGGGGGGTGGGGTAGGAGTGCCCTTCTTAGATTCTTGCACCTGGGCCCTGTGGTTTCTAGTTACGTCTCTGCCTATATACTCCTACCTACACACAGGTATGCACACACACCAGCACGCCTATATACTGCTACCTAAACACATCAGCACACCTATATACTGCTACCTACACACATGTATACACACACACCAGCACACCTATATACCGCTACCTACACACATGTATGCACACACACACCAGCACACCTATATACTGCTACCTAAACACATCAGCACACCTATATACTGCTACCTACACACATGTATACACACACCAGCACACCTATATACCGCTACCTACACACATGTATGCACACACACACCAGCACACCTATATACCGCTACCTACACACATGCATGCACACACACCAGCACACCTATATACTGCTACCTAAACACATCAGCACACCTATATACTGCTACCTACACACATGTATACACACACACACCAGCACACCTATATACTGCTAACTACACACATGTATACACACACACACACCAGCACACCTATATACTGCTAACTACACACGTGTATACACACACACACACACACACCAGCACACCTATATACTGCTACCTACACACATGTATACACACACATCAGCACACCTATATACTGCTACCTACACACATGTATACACACACATCAGCACACCTATATACTGCTACCTACACACAGGTATGCACACACACCAGCACACCTATATACCGCTACCTACACACATGTATGCACACACACCAGCACACCTATATACTGCTACCTAAACACATCAGCACACCTATATACTGCTAACTACACACATGTATACACACTCTACAGCACACCTATATACTGCTAACTACACACATGTATACACACACACACCAGCACACCTATATACTGCTAACTACACACATGTATACACACACACACACCAGCACACCTATATACTGCTACCTACACACATGTATACACACACATCAGCACACCTATATACTGCTACCTACACACAGGTATGCACACACACACCAGCACACCTATATACTGCTACCTACACACAGGTATGCACACACACCAGCACACCTATATACTGCTACCTACACACATGTATGCACACACACCAGCACACCTATATACTGCTACCTAAACACATCAGCACACCTATATACTGCTAACTACACACATGTATACACACTCTACAGCACACCTATATACTGCTAACTACACACATGTATACACACACACACATCAGCACACCTATATACTGCTAACTACACACATGTATACACACACACACACCAGCACACCTATATACTGCTAACTACACACATGTATACACACACATCAGCACACCTATATACTGCTACCTACACACATGTATACACACACATCAGCACACCTATACACTGCTAACTACACACATGTATACACACACACACACCAGCACACCTATATACTGCTACCTACACACATGTATACACACACATCAGCACACCTATATACTGCTACCTATACACGTATATGCACACACATCAGCACACCTATATACTGCTACCTACACACATCAGCACACCTATATACTGCTACCTATACATGTGAATGCACACACACCAGCACACCTATATACTGCTACCTAAACACATGTATACACACATCAGCACACCTATATACTGCTACCTATACACATGTATACACACACATCAGCACACCTATATACTGCTACCTACACACATGTATACACACACATCAGCACACCTATATACTGCTACCTACACACATGTATACACACACATCAGCACACCTATATGCTGCTACCTACAAACATGTATACACACACATCAGTACACCTATATACTGCTACCTACACACATGTATAAACACACACCAGCACACCTATATACTGCTACCTACACACATGTATACACACACATCAGCACACCTATATACTGCTACCTACATACATGTATACACACACATCAGCACACCTATATACTGCTACCTACACACATGTATACACACACATCAGCACACCTATATACTGCTACCTACACACATGTATACACACACATCAGCACACCTATATACTGCTACCTACATACATGTATACACACACACACACACCAGCACACCTATATACTGCTACCTACACACATGTATACACACACATCAGCACACCTATATGCTGCTACCTACAAACATGTAAACACACACATCAGTACACCTATATACTGCTACCTACACACATGTATAAACACACATCAGCACACCTATATAATGCTATCTACACACATGTATACACACACATCAGCACACCTATATACTGCTACCTACACACATGTATACACACACATCATCACACCTATATACTGCTACCTAAACACATCAGCACACCTATATACTGCTAACTACACACAGTGTATACACACTCTACAGCACACTATATACTGCTAACTACACACATGTATACACAGCACACACACACCAGGCACACCTATATACTGCTAACTACACACATGTAGTACACACACACACACCCGAGCACACCTATATACTCGCTACCGTACACACATGTATACACAACACACACACACAGCACCAGCACAACCTAATACTGCTAACTACACACATGTATACACACACACCAGCACACCTCTATTATTACTGCTGAAATACACACATGTATACACACACACACCAGCACACCTATATACTGCTAACTACACACATGTATACACACACATCAGCACACCTATATACTGCTACCTACACACATGTATACACACACATCAGCACACCTATATACTGCTACCTACACACATGTATACACACACATCAGCACACCTATATACTGCTACCTACACACATGTATACACACACATCAGCACACCTATACACTGCTAACTACACACATGTATACACACACACCAGCACACCTATATACTGCTACCTACACACATGTATACACACACATCAGCACACCTATATACTGCTACCTATACACGTATATGCACACACATCAGCACACCTATATACTGCTACCTACACACATCAGCACACCTATATACTGCTACCTATACATGTGAATGCACACACACCAGCACACCTATATACTGCTACCTAAACACATGTATACACACATCAGCACACCTATATACTGCTACCTATACACATGTATACACACACATCAGCACACCTATATACTGCTACCTATACACATGTATACACACACATCAGCACACCTATATACTGCTACCTACACACATGTATACACACACATCAGCACACCTATATACTGCTACCTACACACATGTATACACACACATCAGCACACCTATATGCTGCTACCTACAAACATGTACACACACATACATACACCTATATACTGCTACTTACACACATGTATCAACACACATCAGCACACCTATATAATGCTACTACACACATTGTATACACACACATCAGCAGCACCTATATACTGCTACCTACATACATGTATACACACAACACTCAGCACACCTATATACTGCTACCTACAAACATGTATACACAACACACCCCAGCACACCTATATACTGCTAACTAGACACATGTATACACACACATCAAACACCTATATACTGACTACCTACACACATGTATACACACACACAACTCACCAGCACAGCTATATACTGCTAACGTACACACATGGTATACACACACACCAAGCACACCTATATACTGCTAACTACACACATGTATACACACATCATCACACCTATATACTGCTACCTATACACATGTATACACACACATCAGCACACCTATATACTGCTACCTACACACATGTATACACACATCAGCACACCTATATACTGCTACCTACACACATGTATACACACACACACACACATCAGCACACCTATATACTGCTACCTACACACATGTATATACACAAACACACACACACCAGCACACCTATATACTGCTAACTACACACATGTATACACACACATCAGCACACCTATATACTGCTACCTACACACATGTATACACACACACATCAGCCACACCTATATACTGCTACCTACACACATGTATATACACACACACACACACCAGCACACCTATATACTGCTAACTACACACATGTATACACACACACCAGCACACCTATATACTGCTAACTACACACATGTATACACACACACACACCAGCACACCTATATACTGCTACCTACACACATGTATAACACACACACACCAGCACACCCTATATACTGCTAACTACACACATGTATAACACACACACCAGCACACCTATATACTGCTACCTACACACATGTATATCACACACACACACACACACACACACCAGCACACCTATATACTGCTAACTACACACATGTATACACACACCACACCAGCACACCTATATACTGCTAAATACACACATGTATACACACACACACCAGCCACATCCTATATACTGCTAACTACACACATGTATACACACACACAAGCACACCTATATACTGCTAACTACACACATGTATACACACACATCATCACACCTATATACTGCTACCTAAACACATGTATACACACACATCAGCACACCTATATACTGCTACCTACACACATGTATACACACACACATCAGCACCACCTATATACTGCTACCTACACACATGTATATACACACACACTCAGCACACCTATATACTGCTACCTACACACATGTATATACACACACACACACACACCAGCACACCTATATACTGCTAACTACACACATGTATACACACACACACACCAGCAGACCTATATACTGTTAACTACACACATGTATACACACACATCAGCACACCTATATACTGCTACCTACACACATGTATACACACACACCAGCACACCTATATACTGCTAACTACACACATGTATACACACACACCAACACACCTATATACTGCTACCTACACACATGTATATACACACACACACACCAGCACACCTATATACTGCTAACTACACACATGTATACACACACACACCAGCACACCTATATACTGCTACCTACACACATGTATACACACACATCAGCACACCTATATACTGCTACCTATACACGTGTATGCACACACATCAGCACACCTATATACTGCTACCTACACACATCAGCACACCTATATACTGCTACCTATACATGTGTATGCACACACACCAGCACACCTATATACTGCTACCTACACACATGTATACACACATCAGCACACCTATATACTGCTACCTATACACATGTATACACACACATCAGCACACCTATATACTGCTACCTACACACATGTATACACACACATCAGCACACCTATATACTGCTACCTACACACATGTATACACACACACACACATCAGCACACCTATATACTGCTAACTACAAACATGTATACACACATCAGTACA
This sequence comes from Bombina bombina, assembly GCF_027579735.1. NCBI lineage: Eukaryota > Metazoa > Chordata > Amphibia > Anura > Bombinatoridae > Bombina > Bombina bombina. The sequence continues at coordinate 29,957,023 of NC_069505.1, forward strand.
CCTATATACTGCTAACTACAAACATGTATACACACATCAGTACACCTATATACTGCTACCTACACACATGTATACACACACATCAGCACACCTATATAATGCTATCTACACACATGTATACACACATCAGCACACCTATATACTGCTACCTACACACATGTATACACACACACACACATCAGCACACCTATATACTGCTACCTACACACATGTATACACACACACACCAGCACACCTATACACTGCTACCTACACACATGTATACACACACACACACACCAGCCACCTATATACTGCTAACTAACACATGTTACACACACACCAGCACACCTATATAACTGCTACCCTACACACCATGTATACACACACACACACTCAGCACTCCTATATACTGCTACCTACACACATGTATACACACACACACAGCACACCTATATACTGCTAACAACACACATGTATACACACACAACACCAGCATCACCTATATACTGCTACTACACACATGTATACACACACACCAGCACACCTATATACTGCTACCTACACACATGTATACACACACACACATACAACGCCACACACCTATATACTGCTTACCTACACACTTCTATACACACACACATCAGCACACCTATATACTGTACCTACACACATGTATATACACGACACACACACACACACAAGCACTCCTATATACTGTAACCTACACACATGTATACACACACACACACACACCAGCACACCTATATACTGCTATCCTTACACCACATGGTATACACACACACACCAGCACACTATATACTGCAACTACCTCACATGTATACAACACACACACACACACCCAGCACCACTATATACTCGCTAACTACACACCATGTACACACACACCACACCAACCAGCACTCCTATATACTTCTAACTACACACATTGTACACCACCACCACACACCAGCACACCAAATACTGCTAACTACACACATGTATACACCACAACCACCAGCAACACCATATACTGCTACCTACACAACATGTATCACACACACACACACCAGCGCACCTATATACTTCTAACTACCCACACGTGTATCACAGCCACACCAGCACACCTATTATACTGCTACCTACACACCATGTATACAC